>NC_142514.1:154271718-154576250 GCF_057876585.1 Rhinolophus sinicus | reverse complement strand
GAGGGAGGCGGGGAGAAGAGGAACAAGGAGAATGAGCAGACAGATGCTGATCTTTCTGCGTGGTGGCTCCCTGAGCGCCAGACCCGGGTGGGGCTGATGGGAGGGAATCAAGTTTTAAACTGAATATCAAATTAAAGTTTTCAAGTTCAATTGGATTAGATGTTCAAATAACTCGAGATGAGACTTCTTTAATTCCTGAAAGGGACTGGAAACTGAGTGTCACCAAGTGACAGGGAAGTGAGGGTCAAAGCACTGGCAGAGAAACGCAATGTGCTTTCCTGATGGGACCCTGCTGAGTTCAGGCCACTCAGTTTGAGAACCTGGTCTTGCAGTCTCAGAACTTAATCTTCCTAAGCCTTGGATTCCTCATCTGCTAAATGGAGAGAACAATACTCAGCTCCTAGAGATGCTCTGAGGACTAAAATAAAAGTGTTTATGACAACATATAAAGTGTCTGGCACTTGGGGGTACCCAGTCTGCATCACTGAACAAGGGTCCTTCCCCGGTCTCTGAACCAACAGACTTCTAGAACACCAGAGCTGAACAGACTGGGGAGAGCCGTGGTCCAACATCCTCACATTACACATGACAAAACTGAGGTTCGGAGACACTGGGGTCCAGCTGCCTGCGGTCACACAACGGGTTAGTGGCAGAGTCGAAGTCAGGACCAAAATCTCCTGACCCCAAAGCCAGCCTTTCCACCAAGCCCCTGGTCACTCCCATAATAGTTCAAGGAAGGTCTGTTAATTGGTTGATTGAAAAGCAACCAGAGGCCAGCCCCCCTTGGCAGTGCCAGGAACTGCCAGATAAATGAATGCATGGGCACAAGTTTTCACTCATCTAGCAAATCTTCACAGAGCACCAACCCTGTGCCACGAAGGTGGATATGGATCCAGAAACCACCATCTCTGTATTGAGCTCCCATCCCTACGAGGGAGGCAGAAGACTCTGGCTGTGCCTAATGATTCTTGAAAGGCTTTTCAGAGGGGTTCATGAGCTTGTGCAATGGATGGAAAAGGATGGAGGTCCATTCAGGAACTTCCCCTGCCCGTGCCTCCCCAGGCGACCTCTCTTTTAAGGGGATCCAATTTTGAGTTCTCTAGCTTTGTACTGAGGCTGGCAGAAAGTCCTCTCTCATCTGACTTTTGCCCATGAGTGCCTTCCCACACTGCATACAAGTCAAGGTCCCTAGGCAAGAGCTTTCTTGATACAGATGAAGAAAGGATCACAAAGGAAAGCGTCTGCCAACAATTAGCTCGCACATCTCACCTTGTTTCATAGTTTAACAGTCCTGTCAATCAGCCCCTCTCTTCCCACCCTGATTCTCTGCTTGTAAATTTTTACAACAGGAAGGAGACTATGAGTGGCAGGGAGGAGAGATAACTGTAAGAGGCAGGACGTCCCTGAAGATAGCAAAGCCAGTCAAGCTCAAGGTTTTAGTTCCTGGTTCATGTAAGTAATACCAGGGAAAGCACTTACTGGTTATTTGGGGTGTCAAACCACTTAAATACAGCCAAGCCAGGACAGTGGCTTGAATGTGTCAAGGAGATCATGCCCAATGATGGCTAATTGGATCAGCCCCTATGTGCCACTGGCAAAACTTTCAGTGACTCTCAAAGCTTGGCACTGAAGGACTGGCCACTACACAACCCCTTCGAAGCCAAAGGCACTAGGAGACAAAGGGCCAAGGGTTCAGGATAAATAGGGAAATGATGGAAAAGAAATGTGGAAATGAAGATGTATTTTAGAAACAACACACTTACAGTTAGCCAATTATGCAATGTTTACTAGTGGGATGATGGTCTGGCCTTAAACCAGAGGTTGCACAATTTGGGGAATGTAATCAATAATGTTGTAAAGATTTTGTAGGGTATCCGATGGACACTTGTCTCATTAGGGAGACCACCTCAGGTATGACGTAGATGCCTGATCACTGCACTGTACACCTGAAGCTGAAGCTGAACAATAATGAATATCAACTACAATCATATATATATATATATATATATATATATATATATATATATATATATATATATATATATATTTATTTACAAGAAGTGGAGTACAGCATTAGGAGTAGAGACAGTGGCAATGTAATGGCTGTGTGCAATGTCAGAGGGGTAGTGGATGGAAGGAGGGGGGTTATCACTGTGTGAGGGACATAAATGATAAATGTCTAACTATTACTTTGTTTTGTGCACCTGAAACTAATAAAAACATAATAATAATAATAAATAAACCAGAGGTTGCAAATCAGTGGTCCATATTCTAAATCTAGTCCATGTGTGTGTTTTCTTAGGCCAATATAATATATATGTATGTTATTTGTTAGTTCCCAATATTAAAAATTGGAATACTTAACCAAAAATCTGACTTCTGGGTTTTATTAAAAACTTGGAAGATCTCAAAGATTTAAAAGTTAAAAAAGGAAACTATTATAAGAGAAGAAGAAATTATTGGAAAATTCTTCCATAACCTCAGCATAAAGAAGGCTTTTATAATCTGGACCCAGGATCCAGAAATTAGAAAGGAAATGACTGGTAAATTTGACTATATAAAAGTCAAAAACACCATAAACAAAGTAAAAAAGACAAACAACAAACTGGGGGGAAAATTGCAACTCAGATTGCACAGATATAATCTCTCCAATATATAAAGACTTCAAGAAATCAATAAGTAAAAGATTGCCAACACAGTAAGAAACTAGCAAATGATGTAAACTGACAGTTCAAAGATAATGAAATACAAGTGGCTTTAAGTTGAGAAAAGATGTTCAGCTCCACTCATAATTAAAAAAACAAAACAACAACTGAGATGCCATTTTTCACATGTTGGAATGGCAAATACCCAAAACCTTGATAACATACACTGTTAGCAGGGCTGTGGGAGATTGCAACTCCCCCTTCAGGAAATTAAACAACTCTTTTTTTATCTCAATGACTAGATTTCCTTGGGAATTTCATACCTGGATTCTGAAGATGTAAACAAGAACTTTGGCTCCTATTTGATATTTAACTTGAACATGCTGCTCTCCTATAATTAGATAAAGTTTCTGGTTAGAAATAAAAGGTTTTCCTCAATAATCCTACCTGGCGTGTGCTCTTCTAGTTCTTTTTTTTTTTTTTTTTAATTGTCTTCATGTTCTTGTATTATTTCTTTTTTCAGTATTTGATAGAATTCTTCATTGTGTTTTGTTTTTTTTCTAAAGATTTTATTGGGGAAGGGAACAGGACTTTATTGGGGAACAGTGTGTACTTCCAGGCCTTTTTTTCCAAGTCAAGTTGTTGTCCTTTCAGTCTTAGTTGTGGAGGGTGCAGCTCAGCTCTAGGTCCGTTGACATTGCTAGTTGCAGGGGGCGCAGCCCACC
Source organism: Rhinolophus sinicus (assembly GCF_057876585.1). Classification (NCBI taxonomy): domain Eukaryota; kingdom Metazoa; phylum Chordata; class Mammalia; order Chiroptera; family Rhinolophidae; genus Rhinolophus; species Rhinolophus sinicus. The sequence goes on along the minus strand of NC_142514.1, from coordinate 154,572,880 downwards.
ATCCCTTGCAGGAGTTGAACCGGCAACTTTGTGGTTGAGAGGACGCACTCCAACCAACTGAGCCATCAGGGAGCTCAGCGGCAGCTCAGCTCAAGGTGCCGTGTTCCATCTTAGTTGCAGGGGGCAGAACCCACCATCCCTTGCAGGACTCAAGGAATTGAACTGGCAACCTTGTGGTTGAGAGCCCACTGGCCCATGTGGGAATCGAACCGGCAGCCTTCGGAGTTAGGAGCATGGAGCTCTAACCGCCTGAGCCACCGGGCCGGCCCTTCTATTTCTTATTAAAAAAGAGAAAGAAGGGGAGAAGCAGCCACAAGAAGGAGAAAGTCCAACACCACTGCAAGCTCACTGAGCACCAGCAGCCACGTAGAGTTTCTCATGCATTATCTCATTTCTTCCCCACAACAAGCCCAAGCTCACTGCCACCCTCTTTTTGTCGGGGAAGGAACAGACTCAGAGCAGCCATGTGACTTGAACCTTCTTTGACAGATGTGGGCAGGGAGGAATTGAACAAAGGAACCACAGCTTGGGTCCAAGGGGAAGAAAACTTATTTTGATATGGGTCGTTTTGGTTGAATGAGTCAAAGAAAATCTGAAAGCTAAGGGTGTCCTGGTCAGCTGCTGAGACGGCTCAATCACATTGTAGCAGGGTGCCATGACAGGGATTTAATTTGTGCTTTTCTTTAATCCTCTTCTTTAGTGAGAGGTGCCAAAAATGGGCCTTAAATGGCTGTTCTGTGTGAAGAAAATAGCAGTGGTGAACCTCTTAAACGCCATTGCTTCCTCGGATTAGAGGAGAAAGCATGACTGACCCTTTGTACTGCGTAAGTCATCAGGTTCCTGGACAGTGTGGTGGCGGGGGGCGGGAGGGTCAGATAGGACTTCAAGAGGGATATGAATTTACTGCTAACAGAGCTGTTGAGGGGAGGAATCAATCAATTCATTCTAAAGCAAAAAAATGATAAGACTTTGTACTCTGAGACAACTGTGAATAGGTTCTCACTGGTCATAATCTATTTGGTGTCCCTCTCCCCACACCCTGAATCATGTTCCTCTCTTGGAAGTTCGCCACGAGAGACACTTGGATTCATGCTGACCTGTCTCTCCTCAGTAATGGAACCATTTGTGGGTAGATGCTGTTATCCTTGGCAAGGGAGTCTCTTTCGAAACCCAGGATTAGGGTGAAAGGCCAATATTTTTCCTGTAACCAAGGAGCATCCCTGATCTATTTCTTCATGGAGTCCTTCGTGGAGTATCAGGTTGTGGTGGCCAGAATTCCCAGAGAAGGGTGATGGGGAAGAAAGCCACTCAATGGCCTGGGAAAGCTGAGTTCCTCTGGAGATCACCAACAGCACCGCTCCATCTCAGAAGCCACACAGCTGTGCCCTTCTTTGGGAAGAAACAGCTCTTCACATCTAGAGCTGTGATGCAAACTGGTCGTATGGGATGTGCTGGTCGCCGGTTAAGACCACTGACACGGAGAGGGTGGGCAGGAAGCTGTCAAATTTTGCAGAAAACCACATTCCCAGAGTCTCTCCAAACACAAACTTGTGTTTCCTTTCACTATTACTCAAACTCACTGAGCTGGAATTGTCAAAATAGTGCATTTCTCTGAAATAGTGCAACTTCGGTTCATCAAACCTTGCTATATCAGAGCCCTCAGTAACTCAGAAACTATCTGCTTCCCTCTTTCCCTCTGTCGTTAAAACAAAAAGGTGAAAGAGAAGAAAACGATCCCGTCTCAGGGCTTTGGACAATAACTTGTGGTAGTATCTTGGGCTTGACATCAGTAATAAAGAGCCACAAGAATTGATGTGCAGAGTTATAGGCCTGGGGTCCTCAATCATCATCAAAAAAAAAAAAAGATAGGAGTCTCACACCCTCCTAGAGTGTGAAAAAGAACTCAGAACTAACAAGGGCTGAAACCAAAAAGGTTTTCTGCGTAAGTGTCCATTATCCAGAACCATCCCTGTCCCCCAGTTTAGCAGTTAATGAACATAGCATTGTAACTTCCTTTTGCTGGAGGCCTGTTTCTTGGCCATTACTCTATGGCATAAAGGATCAGAACCACATAAAATGCACAGAAGACTAAACCACTGGAAATCTAGTTCTCATCAAGACTATAAGCAACTGGCTACATTAACCCTCTGGCTCTCAGCTTCCTTACCTATAAGACAAGCCAGTTGAAGTACCACAGGCTGACCTCGGATGGGAGGAAAAAGAGACCCTTTGGAAGAAGGGAAAGACATTTTTGAAGCAGGGCAGAGCGTGACTAAAGACACGTCAGTGGTACAGCATGTTGTTATTTTCCTTGGATCTGGTGACTCTATCTCCACTCTTCCTGGATATGCCATTCTCCAAGAATGGCATTTCCTTTCTTCTTCATATGTCTAATTTCTATACATCCTTAAAGGTCCAGTTCAAAAGTCGTCTCCTTACTCTACTATGTATAATCTCTTCACTTAATTCTCCCAGCATTAATTTGCACCTCTAAGGATACTTATCACTTTGCTTTATATTAAAATATTCCATACTGAACTGTGGTCTACTAGACATGGGCTGAATTGCATATTTGTGTGCCTGATAATGCCTAGTAGAATGCTTTGTGCATAGTAGGTCCTCAAATTACTATAGAAGAACTTACATGAATGAATGAATGAATGAATGAATGAATGAATGAATGAAATCCCATAATATCTGGACATAGCAAAATTACTTTGGTTTAACTTAAATACTTTAAATATTTTGATTTTGAAATTCTTGCTTCGATCTTCTTATATAAACACTGGAATAATCCTGTTCCAAATTCTATGGCTTATTTAGTTATGGATCCTACATTCAACCACTTCTTAGAGTGTAGAAGAACTTTAATTTCTGACAGTCAGAGCTTCGAAAAGTGCCACACACTGTGCTCTTCTCACTGCTCTCAAATAAATGTCCGTGACAACATTTCAGCCCAAGCCTGCTGGGAAAATGTAATTCCTGTCTTACAGCCCCACCGCCCAAGAACCAGAAAATAATACTTAGCGAACCAGTAATCTTCGCTGAACACAAATAAAGAGGGAAACAATACCCATGACTCCTTAAAGCTATATATTAGCCACACTGCACAAAGTATCTCATTGATATTAATGTGCTTACAGCTTATTACACAAAAATTAATTAAAAATTGAATAAAGCCAGAGCTCAGAATTTCTGCATGTCTAATTTCCCTGCCAAAGCAGCTCATACAATGAATAGCTAAGAATCTAAGAGCATTAGTTTATCATGGTGCAGCATTCACCTCCATTTAGGATCACCCCTTTCACAGGAAATGGGGGCTCTGTGGTTTTACGGGTCTTCCACTAACATGTCATCTTTGGGGAGGGCAGTTAGAGCTAAATGGACTTGCTGCTACTTTACGATTCTCAGCTCAAGTTTCCACCCCCTAGGGAAGTGCCCAGTTATTTCCAAACCACAAATGGCCCATCCCAGGCATGATGGAGAAAACTTCCAGCAGTCTCCCAGGCCCCAGATATCCCTTCAGACTCATAAGAACTCAGAGGAAGGAAACCCCTGCAAGTCAGGTCAAGCTGACTGCTACCTCTTAGCTCCCTGTCACTTTTGCTCCCTGGGGGTAGCCACATAAACTAGGACGATAATGAACACTGGAGTTAGACAGACATTAGCAAGCAACTTCTATCTCTGAGCCACAGCACCTCCTATTATACCTACCTTATAGGATTGTGTCAAGTACTGTATAACATGTATGTTGCACCTGGCACAGAGTAGATGCTCCATAAAAGCTCTCCCCACTGAGGACAGAACCCAAAGTTTCAGTCTAGCAGATTAGCAGCTTCAATTATTTCCCCACAACATAAAATATTCACAAGTCTTGCCTGTCAAAATCTTACTGGACAGTACATTCTTGAAGGAAAGAGCAGTGTCTCAGTCATCTGTGTTCACAACCCCTTGTACAGAGCCTGGCACATAGCTGTTAGTTGAGAAATGTCTGCAAAATGAATGAATGAAACAGAAAAGAAGAGCCACCAGATGCTGAGTGCTTACCACGAGCACTTTACCCACATTAGCTCATTTAATCTATACCACAACTCTCCACGGTAGATACTGTCTGTGTTTTACAGTTAAGGATACAAAAACTTGAAGAGATTTGGTATGGCAAATTCACAGGGGACACACAAATAACAGGTAAACCTATGAAACTGCCTATATTCCACATGAAAAAAACAAATAACTATTTACTGTGTGTCAGGCACTGAGCGAGATGCCCTACAGATATTATCAATTAAGTGGCACAACCTTGTGAAACAAGGGAAATTACAGATGGGGGAACTAAGGCTCAGAAATGTTAAGTAACTTGCCCACAGTTCTCGACCATTTTAGACTTATAACAATGGCCATTTCAAATGGATCAACCTGATATTAAAAGGGAAAGCCAGGACCAAACTCAGGCCTCTTTCCTCCAAGCCCCTGATGTGCTACTGTGCCTCTTGAATAAACGAATCAATGAATGACAGGAGGGGAGAAAAAGCAGGCAGAAGAAGAGAGAAGAGGAATGAGAGGGGAAGACGTTCACAGATACTGTGACTAGCTGAGTAATCCCTGCAAGGCCAGATCTTTCCTATTTAATCTTCTGCATAATTGCTGCTTTGGGGACCCAGCTGGTCTCTGAACCTGCAGTTCACAGTCAGTGTATAAAACACCAAAGGGGAGGCCCCTCCTTTGTGCTTAGCCCCAGAACGACCATGTGCATGGTTTCCAGTTGGAACAGGGCTCTCCAGTGCCTGCCCATCTCAGGACCTGTGCAGGTGGCCACACTCTGCTGGGGTTGGCATCACAGGGCACTGCTTCCCACTACAGTGGCCCCTAACTGCTCTCTGGGTCAGTGGGTGCCTCCCCCTCTGGCTGGTAGCCCACGTGGCTGCCAGACCCAGCTCACTATTCCACAGGTTCACTTAGAAATCACTGATGCTCTAGCCATCGGAAGTCATACCAGCCCAGCGGATATCAGGGTAGACCAAGCTGCTGCTCGTCTCCCTGCGGGCACCGTGCCACTTGAGCAAGGGCTTGCAGAACCAAGATGAGACTCCTCAGAGGAGAGAACGCGGGACTGGGACCAAAGAGCCCTGCGTCCCGGGTCTACCTCCATCTGTTCCATTAGGCAGTGCCCTCCTCGCTCTCAGCACACAGACTGACCAGCTGTGGGCCTGGGCCTTCACCCGCTCTTTCAGGCCTCCTAACCACCCTGTGATACAGGTATAAAAATTTTCGTTACAAATAAGGAACCCACAGCTCAGAGAGGTTAACTGACTTGTGTAGCGCCACTCAGCAAGAAAATGGGGAGTTGGCTGTGGCTCCAGGTTGATCTGGCTTTGAAACCTCTGCTCTCGCCACTGCCCTGTCAGGCGCTCTACTCCCTCCTTCTTGGTGAGGTACGATGGTCATTATCTCAACCTCCCACGGTGGAGCAAATCTGTCTCTGACAAAAACCTCTATCTTAAGGCACTTAAGGGATTCTCAAGGGCAGGATCAGTGTTAGGCCTCAGGATCGTTATGCTGTGCCTCCTACCATCTCAGGACTCAGTTTCCCCATTGTGAACCGAGGAAGCCATGTTAGTGTTTCTCAAACTTCTACCTCTGCAATTTTTGCCATATCCTTATATCACATCTACTAATACTTACATTTGATTGCAAATCAAATTTAAATCATGTAGTTTTTAAAATTTTAACATCATCTTAAGCAATAATACACATGAACTCAAGGGTATAATATACTGATTATGTTCTTTGCTAATACACAACAAAATAAATTGAAATGAAATTACAAGCTGTTCACTCAGGTGATACCTCGGAGCATCTCATCAGAGGCAAGGAGCCTCGTTTGGGGAAATGCTGACCTCCAGGGCCTCTAAGCTTCCAGCCAGCTCTGGCTTTCTGAGTCTCTGCTCCTGTCCCCCTGCACAGATATATATGTGTGCCTTGGCCCTGTGTCATCTCCCAGCAGTGCGGTCTGGTCCTCCGTGATGGATGCCACGCTGGCATGGAGGCAGCTGTGTGGTGGGAACCCAGACTGCAGCAGGTGGGCAGAGGAGACAGAAGTTGATCTCTGAGAACCCAGAGCATGGTTTCCAGCTGAGATGCAGCCAGAGAAGGATGGAGAGCCTGGGGCAGGAGGCTGTTGAGCATGGAGAGGTAGGGAGGAGAAAAGGGGCAGGGTCCCCCTGGGTGATCACCTTTCCACCAGCAGCCACAGCATCAACCCCAGGGCCTGGCTCCCCGTGGTGCGAGGCTAAGGTGACCCGCGGCCAATGCCTTCAGGGGAAGCAGCATCCTGAGGGGGCCAATTACAGGAGTGGGGGAGGCCCCACCAAGCACCCTGCCACACACACACCCTTAAGCTCTGTTTTGTTTAGTGTGTTAGCTTAGCTTTTCACTAAAGCACAGTGTGCTACAGAAAAATGCACAAGTCACAAGAGTATAACATAATGAATTTTCAATACCTGAACACACACACCTACATAATCAATACCCAGGTAAAGAAATAAAACATCAGCCTCATCCTAGAAGCCCTCTCACTTTCCCTTCCATCATACCCCCTGGCCCCAAGGGTGCACATTATCCTTATTCCTAACACCAGTGACTGGTTTTACCCACTGTGAACTTTTTAAAAATGGAATCATAACTATAGAGTCCCTGGCCTGGCTTCTTTTGTGAAACATTATGTATCCCAGGATTCATCCATACTGTTACATGTAATTTCAGTTGGTTTATTCTCATTGGTGTGGAATAGTCTCTTGTATAAATATACCATGATTTATTCATTCTACTCCTATGGGGTACTTGGGCAGTACCCAGTTTTTGATGTTATGAATAATGTTGTTATAAACATTGTATAGAGCACGTGACCTTTGCCTTCATTTCTCTCGGGTATACGCCTAGGAACGGAATAGTTCGGTCACAGTGTATGTTCATGTGCAGGTTGAGTGGACACTGACAATTATCAGAAGTGGTTACACCAAGTTCCACTCCCACCAGCAGTATGGGAGAGGTTTAGTTGCTCCTTGACATTTTTGATCTTCTTAATATCAGCCATTGTGGTGGGTGTATGAATCACCTATATTTTGTTTTTATCCAAGCTGCACAACAAGCCCATAAGTTGATGTCACTTGTAAGAAGCAATGTGATGTAGCAGACAGTGCCTAGACCCTGACTCAGAAGGCTTCGCCTTAATGTTTGCTCTCCAGCTACTAACTTGATGCCATTAGGAAAGAATTGCCACTGGTCTTTACAAAGACCCTACTCAAGCCCTTGCTCATTCATCTGACCCTCTCAACAAACTGAGGAAGGCAGGCGAGGAAGGAATTCTTTTCAAGACCTTACATAACTTGCCAAGTGAGTAGCAAAAACAAAATTCAGGCCTATCTTCTTCTGATCCAAGTCCAACAGCCTTTCACTGAGCTTATACTGACCCAATTCCCTTATTCCCCATTTCGAAGAAGGTGTTGAACTACATGATATGATCTCTGATGTTCCTTATAGTTTAAATATGGTGGACTGATTTGTTTCTAAATGTACGAGTGGTTTACTCACTCCGTGTACAATCAAGCAAACGATCCTTACTCAGTCCTAAGAGGAAACTGAGCCAAGCTTATCTGGTGACTCAGATGCCAAATGAAGCAGATCTTTGTGACTCAGCAGACTCAGCAAGACCAAGAGTGAATAGGGTTACAGCTTGGTCATTGAAATAGCAAAACGTGCTCTACAGACATATTTTATTACCCAGGATTTCCTGCAACTAAAGAGTGTCCAACCACCCATTCGTCCATGCATCCAACCAATAAGCCGTCTGCCTATCAATCCATTTGACAATCCTTCCCTCCTTTTTATTCAACAAGCATTTATTGAACACCTACTCTGTCCATCCCCATAGAATATAGTTCTGGGGTTACAGAAATGAATCAGAAATAATCCCTTCTCTGAAGAAACTCTCAATATAGTCAAGTATCTTATCCTATACACACCTCTATATACTCTCAGTTACGAGAAGGCAAGGTCCTTATCTCACCTACGTCACTCCCACATCATGGATGACTAAGACTGGTACAAAGTATTGCTAAGCTAGATTTGCAGAATGAACTATTAATCCCTGAGAATTCTGAAAAAGAATTTGGAATGTTCATTTCTATCATTCCCTGTTTCTTCTCGTTGGACTAAGAACAAGGTCTTGGAGCTTCGCTTACCATGGTCCCTTCCTCAGACAACAAGAGTACAGAAAGGAAGGGGCACCAGCCTCTTTTCTCAGTTCTCCTGATGGGTGCAAACAGCTGAGAAACAAGTTCGCCTGCATTCCCCAAAGAATGTTATTCATGAGATCATTCCACATCAAATATGTTTCCCAAGTTTTCTAATTGGCTCATGATGGATTTCTGCAGTTTTTGATGAGGCTCACCTGCAGTGCTTTTGCTCTACAGATAGTAGAAAAGCTACATGTTTTCTAAAAAGCAAATAATTGTCAGACAGTATTTCAGCAACGAAAATGAATAGAGTATAGTTCAGAGAAGGTGGGCAGCTTGAAGGTGGGGGACATGAAAAAAGGGGGAAGGACCTCCAAGCTCCAGCACAGTGTCAGCCCCCAACACCAAGGACCCCCAAATCTCCAGGGCTCAGCTCCCAGAATTCAAGGCCTGTGTCTGCCATCAGATGCGTTCACTCTCAGAGCTCCTATTATGTGCACCCAGTGATGGGGTGTTCGCTTCACTTTCTCCTCCCCCTCCCTTTCCTTCCCAATATCATTAAGCACCAAGTCTTATAAACCGTCTGTCTCAGAAATCCCTCCCCTGCTCTCATTCCCCACAGCCACCACCTGAGGCCAGCGCACCAGCATCCGCCTACCTGCACTCCCACAACACCTTCCTAACTCGTCTCCCTGACTCTACTTTGACGCTCCTGCCACATAACAGATGCATATCTGATCATATCACCCCTGCCACCAACCCTCCAATGGCTTTGAGTGGCACTTGGAAAAATGCTCCAAGTCCTTTTGAGAGTCTGCAAAAGCCTCCTTGATCTGGCTGCTGCCTCCCTCTCCAGCCTCATGTCAGTACTTTCTCCCCTTGACTTATTTTGTCGCCAGACCCACAAGTGTTTCTGTCCTCTAAATGTGCTCTACTCTCTCCTACCAGCAGACCTGGTGTCTGGTCTCTACTTGGAATGCTTATCCCTGTCGCTTACCTCCTAAGTCACCCCTGTTCATCCTTGAACAAGAGCATATACAACTTGGACAACATTTTTTCAGTGAACCCTTCTCGGAGCCCCAAGTGAGAGGTAACCGATCTGTGTGCTCTAAGCCTCCCAGCACCTGCACTGTCACCTCTGGCTATGCTCTTCCTGTTAGTAATTCTCTCCATGTCTAGCCTCCCTCCTGGACTGTGTGATCCCTGAAAGCAGGCACCATGGAGGTCTCCTCCGTGGCTGCCCTGGGCCCCTAACATGCAGCCTCCCAGATAGGAGGCTCTCAGTAAACAGTGATGGCTTGACAGGTTGATTGAGTGACAGATAGAGAGATAGATAGATAGACTGATTGATTACTTGCAAGTACTGAGCTCAGTGTCAGAAAGTCAGAGAAAGTCTTAGAACAGATACCAGGATTCTTTTCCAAACTCTAGTCTGTAGCCACAAGCTATGTAACCTTGGACAGATTATTTCACCTCTCCGAGCCTCAATGTCTTCATCATTATGTTCATAATAGTAATACCTGCCCTTCCTGCCTTATAGACGCTGTACCAAACAATGAGATAGCAGTTGTGAAGATGCTTCACAAAATGGAAATGTGCGAAGCACGGCAGACCCAACAGCACGGCTGTGCCCTGCAGTGAGTCCCATCCCTGGTCCTCTTCTTACCCCGATGGAAGGGAACAGTCTCCACATACGCTGGCCCCATGCCCCACCCCTCAGTACATTCGCAGGGCACCTGGGGATTGAGCTAAGAGCCTCTTGATAAATAATAAATAGGATACAATCAGAAGGAGGAAAGCTCGAAGAGATTTACAAGAGACAGGAAAAAAACACCCAAGCCACATTTACAAAAAATGGGTCCTGGTCCTCCATGTCTCTGGGGTCTTGTAATGAAGGAGAAAGACCCATATAGGAAGGGGAAAGAAATGCTATTGATGGCCTGTGGGTAGAAAATGTATTCTTGTTGCTAGAAGGTCCTTTACACGTCCCGTAACCGGGTTGCTTTCAATTGCTTCAGGAATTCAAATGAGTTGGCAAGGCCATCGGAACCGAAGTTCCTTTTGCTGCTAATGCAGTGGTTTTCAAAGTGCAGCTCCCAGAGCAGCCGCTGCCTCACCTGGGAACTTGTTAAAATTCAGATTCTCATCCTCACTCGGCCTCAATGAATCAGAAACTCTGGGGGTGGGGTTTGAACAGCCCTCCAGGTGATTCTGTTACCCACTCAGGTTGAAAACTACTATGCAAACTGAACACAGGAAAATGAAAGTGAATGGGAGATGAGATGGTGGCTTTTGTATGTGTGGGAATGTTCCCTCTGACACCACCAGCACAGCCCCCTGTAGCTCAGACTAGCTGAAGGAAGATTTGATGTCAATGTGCTCTGTGCACGTCATGTCCTTGCTTCCCTTCACTGCCAAACAAGCAAACAAACAAAAAACAAAGGTCCTGGAACTCTGGAACTCAGGCAGAGTCTTGACAATGGGGCTGTAAAAGCAAACAAATATTTATGCCCATCTGCCCTTCTTCCTCCCCCATTACTTCTGGAAACACTGGCTACAAGGATGGATTTCTCAGTCGCTACTCACTCTAGAGCAGGGGTGTCCAAACTGCGGCCCGTGGGCCAACTGCGGCCCGCAATCCATTGTTAATTGGCCGGCAGCAAATTCCAAAAATATATTTAGTTTACTTAAATAAACCAGGTGAGGCAATACGTACTTCACCTCGAGTGAGTGGCCGGCTGTTTGTGTATTTTACCGCATATGGCCCTTGGTGAAAAACGTTGAAAAAAGTTTGGACACCCCTGCTCTAGAGGGTCTCACAATCTAAAGGAGGAAAGATGATGAGTGACAGGACAAAAACGTGTTAACTTTCATGTGTTTCAGTGTTTCTATTTACCTCCACTTGCTAAGGGAAATCCTGCATTGCCATTTTGGGTGCCCCCCTCCCTCCCTTAAAGAGAAAAGATTCTCAATTGCTACAAAAGGGACTAAGTCCATAGACATAGGAAAGGAACAGAGAACACATAGAAGGAAGAAAAAGACAGAAAACCCTTGCACGTTACATGCGGTGAGATCTGGGGTTTGGGGCAGAGCAGGGGTTGAGAGGAGCTGTGGGATGTAAGGAAACTGGAGGGGAGAGGAAAGGGACCTTCGCCTCGCATTGGAGTAGATTATGATGGGCACGTTTGGTGTCCCCAGGACATGTCAGTAATGGATTTTAGTTACTTTTTAATTTGAATTTAATTACTTTAAAATTTCCATTTTGATTGTTAATCCTTGGATACAGCAATGTTCCAAAATTGGATCCTATGCTTTCGTAGTCTTATTAGGGTTCCGTGGATACTCTGACAAGCACAGCACTGCTACCGAGCTGTCGGGGCAGTGTACTGTGCACAAATCACTACCCAAGCCGCCAGGGAAGGCTTTTCTGCAGAGGAGACACTGACACTGGGTCTGGAAGAATGCACAGAGGCCAGTCAGGTACCGAAGGGCCACTGGTCAAACGACAGAGGACCTGTATTCCGAAAGAGCACGCTGGCACCAAAGACAGCGGCTGTCAGCAGCAGGTGCGCTAGCACTGAATATTGTGGGTGAGAAGGTGCACAGCCAGATCCTCTTCAGACAGGCAGCTCTCACCTCAGTTACGGGGAGAATTCAGGACTAGCCAACGACACAGTTCCCGCTGCCTGGGACGATGAAAGGGAGTCTGCCTCCTTCTTACCCTTTGCCATGCCACTGAAGAAGACTAACTCTTGTCTAGAAGTCTGGCCTTCCACTCCCTCCGTCTGGGTCTTTGGAAAATCATAGGTTCCATCAATGTTCGTCCCTATCGGCGGTGGCAGTCGCAGCATTTCAACTGTCATTTACCAAGAGCTGGGCAAGGTTTGAAAGGCAATTGAGGGCTAACTAATAACAGAGTGCCATTCCCACTTTACAGGTGGAAACTAAGGCCCAGCGGGTATGCGGGGGAGGCAGACTAAACCCAGGTAAGCAGGGTACCAAAGCCTGTTCTCTTAGCCACAAGCTGCTCCGACCTCCTCTCCAACCCTCATCACACACTGTCCTGTTCTCTGTCCTCCACCCTCTGCATGACATTCCTAAGTGAAGAGGTTTCTGTAAGTCCTCAGTCCCCCAGGACAGTGACTAGTACATAACCAGGTGCCCAGAAATGTCTGTTTAATGCTTAAAGGATAGAGCCCTTCTTGTGTCAAGGAAGCCTGGCCCTGAGTGAGGTCTCGGCACCCCGGCCCGTCTGACGGATGATATGAAGAATAGCAAACAGAGCCGCTGCATCCAAATATCAATGCGTGGCAGTCGACCCAGTAAACCTTCATTATTTATGTCTGAAAGTGTTTGTTTGTTTTGATTATCTTTGAAATGAAAATATCCCACCGGGAGTTACCAGAAACCAGCACAAGGTAATGGTCAGGAGTAGAGCAGGTGCCAAAGCCAAATCCTCTGGGTTCAAATCCCAGCTTAGCCACGTCCTAACTATGTGGCCTTGGGTCACTTAGGTAACCTCTCCGTGCCTCAGTTTCTTTATTTGTAAAATAGGGATGATAATACCTCCTTAGTAGAGTTGTTATGGAGATGAAATGCATTAGTGTTTGTAAAGTGCTTACAATAGTGCCTGGCACACTTACCACTATTTAAATGTGTGCCAAATACATAAATCAGGCAGGGGTTAGATGGAAACCAGCAGAGTAAAAATGCGGTTCCTGACGAGTAGATGAAAGGGAGGGAAGGGCCCAGATGAGGAGGTGTAGGAGTTGTCTGAAACAAAAAGTTTGCCACCTTTAGAATGTAGCCAAGGCGGTCGCTGACTGCTCCATATCTCTTGGGAAGATTCTAGCACTCAGGAAGATCCCCTTCTGTCTGCACCCCCCTGAAACCAGGCAGGAGATGGACGGAGAAGTAAGGAAGCAGCCCACACAGGATGGTAGGGCACAGAGATGCTCTGGACGTCCTGGGCTCTCTCTGTGGTCTGGTCTCCTATGCCCAGCAACCTTGGAGAGCCTCCCAGAGAAGTTCCCAGCCCCCAGTCTGGCCCCAGGGCTCCCCCCTCCCCACTGAATCCTGAACCCTGGCCCAGAGAGAACTCAGTCATGTCTCTCCAACTCCAGTTCAAATATGATCCCAAACTTTGAAGTCAACTAGAGTTGGGTTCCAATCCCAGCTCTGCAACAGATTATGTGTGTGATGTTAAGTAACTACCCTCTCTGAGTCTCAGTTTCTTCATCTTTAGAACGGGGGTGGGGGTAATAAAGTCCACCTGCCAGGGTTCTTCAGAAAACAAAATTACATCGCAAAGGTAAATCCTATGAGCTCAGAGCCTGGAGCACCACAGGAGCTCTGTGAAGATTTGCTGAATGATTGAAAGAAAGATCATACAGACCAGACTCTTGGAGTCCTATGGCTCATGGCTGCCACCATTCCATTGAGAGTGGAAACCCTGGCACTGGATCACTTCTTCCCCTTCCAACCTCGCCAAGGCCCTCCAGGCAGCCCAGGGCTATTTAAACCTAAGTGATGGGAGGATTGGGGAGAACCTCAAAATTCCACCCACCACCAGAGAATAGAGCCGCCTGTTTAAGGTGATGGGGGAGTGATTCGAAGTTTCAAAGAAAATCAAGTTCTGTTAATGAAAGATCAGGAAAGACAATGCCTAAATTAGTCTCCATGCTTTGTTGAATCTGGAAGTCCCATTGAGTAAAAACACTAGTGATTGAAAAGATTCTTTCTTACTTTCTCTTTTATAAACCCTCCAGCATCATTCAGCCTTTTGCATTTGCAGATTAAACTCGCCATCTTTCTAGCTTCCCGAAGGACCCAGCGGACAGGGGGTGGGCCAATGATTTGCTCACCAAGGGAAGCTGATGTTCCCAAAGGGGGAAAAAAGGCGTGTGATTTACAAGGCTTAATATACTCATTAAAGGTTTAATTGGAGTCACTTTGCCACTGATCCTCCAACAGACCCCCTTTTACCCCATTTAATTAACAGAGTAACCTTTAGCTTCACAACTCATAAAGAAAGCCAAGTACAAAAGAGGAGCTCTAGCCATTCCCTTGTCCTGATCCTACCAGACTGCTTATAACCCCGGTGGGACTCACAGGTTCGAGAAGGGGTGCCTGTCTTCAGTTTGGGGTATTAACATCCTCGGGAAGAAAAAAAGAGGCTGCAGAGCATGGGTCAGCCAGGCCCAGGTTCAAATCCTGGCTCTGTCATTCATTAGCTGTGACCTTGGGCAAGATACTTAATCTCTTTAGCCTCAGTTTCCTTATCTGTAAAATAGGGATAATAATTAAACAGATAGTTCATGGGGTCGTGGTGAGTTTCAAAGGAGCATAACGTATGCAGAGAACTTAGCATAGTGCCTGCCACGTGGGAAGTGCCCAGGGAGGGGCTGCAATTTGCTCTTATCACTAACGTCACAATTATGGAGTATAATGAGTTTGGGGGAGCAGGAACTGGCCTGCCAAGGGACTTCTCACACAACAACAAATTGTCATTTTGCCTTCTGGAGTCACCACATAGTTTCTCAGAAACCACATAAACATTTCTAGCAAACATTATTTGGAGTGACTACACACCGTTATCTGTGCTTAATCAACGTTCAGGATATTTCAGCTCTTTGCCATTGTCTCCCTTGGTCGGCTGTCCCTCTCCCAACCTCCCCGCTTCCTGCCCTTGCCCTGCCTGCCTTGCAACATGAAATATAAATAATTAATGCTATCCAATTACCTAAGCCAAAAATAAATAAAGCTTCAAGGCTGCATTGGATTTCCACAAGAATCCACCATTAGGAAGAGGCTGCATTCCACGTGCAGGTGTCTGTATCCCAAAAGCCATTTGTGATGGGGCTACTCAGTGGGTACCAGGGTTAGTTAAAGCTCGCTTCATTACTGTGGCATCGGGGCAGATGGGAGCCGATGGCGCTGGGCTGTTTTCATAGGGAAATGTGTACCAAGTCCCCCGTCAGCGTGGTGATAAATGGGCTTGCTGACAATTGGCTGGGAGCGTGCATCTTGGGGGACTCCTGAGGTCATGAAATCTCTGCTGTTAAGCTACACAATTTTCTTTACTTATCAGTCTCAACCACATCACAGACACATATTTGAACAATGAAACAAAGGCGGACACGCATTATCAGGCCCCAGCCGGGGGACGGGAGCGGCACGAAGCCAACCGGTGCTGATTGGACAAAGCCTGGGACACACTACCCGCCAAGCGCGGAAGGGAAGGAAGCCTGGTGATTTCGTTTTTTAAGTGGCAAGTTGGAGGGGGGAGCCCTTGGGGACTGTGGGTGGGTGAGGCGTTCTCTAAACAGCACAAGTTCCGAGGGCTGAAGTCATCGATCACCTCCACAGTCTCAGCGGCGGGATCCATCCTGCACACAACAGCCACAGGGATCTCTCCAGAATGCAGATTTGATGTTGACAACCATCCCATGGCTCCCCATTATCCCCAGGAGAAAACCCAAACTCCTTAGCATGCATACAAAATCATATTGTGGACCCTGTGCACACCACTTAACTCCTCTCCCACAATCCCTTTGTCCTATTCCACACTCCCCCAACTATTCATTCATTCAGACGCCTGCAGGCCTTTGCACAGGCTGTCCTCTGGCAACACTCTTCTCCACTCCTTCATCTGGCTAACTCCTAGTTATCCTTTATGTCTCAGTTGAAATTGGCCTTCTCCAGGAAGTCTTCCCTGACCACCATTAAATTGGGATTTATTGCTCATCGTGGGCCTCTTACAGCACAGCCCTGTTCAGCTGTACTGCTGATGTCTCATTACTTGTCTCCAGACGATAAACTCCCCGGGGACAGGGTCTGCCTCGTTGCTATGCCTGGCCCAGAGTTGATGCTCAAAAGTATCTCTAAAATGAATGAGTAAATATGCAGAGAAAGAACTTTCACACCAGCAGGAGGCAGCAGTGCTAAGTGGGCTGAAGGTCCTGCCAAGGTAAGGTCAGGGCCGTCATCTCCTCTCCTGCCCCCATCAAATGAGCTGTCATCGGACACTAAAAGACACAGATCAAATGAGTTAACAAAGATGAAAACCATACAGGACCAAAAAAATCCCTAGGGAGGAGCTTGGAAGTTACTCCAAAATAAGGGAGCGGAGGTAGATACAGAATTTGGTGTGTGAAGCAACGTGTGGGGCCAGAGACGAGACATGGTGCATGAAAATCAGGAGCAGATGGGGAAAGAGGTGATTCCTAGGAATTTCCTAAGACAGTCGTGAGTACATGCTGCTGCTTTGATGGGTGTCTTTTAAAGGCCAGGAACAGCTCAGACCGTCTTGACTCTAGGGTGGTCAGGCGGGGAGGCCCAGATCCTCTGTAAGACAGTGGTGGCAGAAGAGATCCAAGAGAAAAAGAAGCTTGGTGAATTGCA
Source organism: Rhinolophus sinicus (assembly GCF_057876585.1). NCBI lineage: Eukaryota > Metazoa > Chordata > Mammalia > Chiroptera > Rhinolophidae > Rhinolophus > Rhinolophus sinicus. The sequence continues at coordinate 154,556,243 of NC_142514.1, read as the reverse complement.
GAAAAGGAGGCTGGGTGAGGGAAAATAGGAGACTTCCAGTGATGTGAGCCCATCCCAAGGGAATGGATAGTCCTAGTGGACACTTGGAGGGCAGCAGGCCCGCCTGGAGAAGGAGAGCTGTGGGCTTGGTTCTGTCCACTCTGGGGCTTTAGACAAGTGGCCTGCTGCCTCTCTGCCCTTTTCCTCTTCTGGAAAACATTGCCCTCCACGGTTTGTTTCTCATCGTGTCATTCATTAGGGTGCTTTCCGTATTTATACCAGTTAATTTTCCCATACCCTCTTAGAGAGGCCCTTCATTTAGCAGGTGAGGAAACTGAGGATCAGAAATTGAGTCACCTGTCCAAGCTCACTTAGTTAGTGGGTGGCCACGTTCAGATTCAAATCTGATGAGCCCAACTCCGGTGCTCCCCTAAGCCCAGCTGGCTGCCAGGTGGCCCCAGCTTCCTCTAGATGTGAAGTGAGAACACAGAAGCTGAGCCAGCTTGGGCTAACCACCAAACGTTGGCAAAATGTGTTCCGCCTCCGCCTACCTCACCAGGCACCCAGTAGCTCTTTCCTGGTATTTGTTTCTTTGTACACAGCATCAGGTACAGGTGCCTGTCTCACCCCACACCCGTCACCATGCTTCTCCTGCTCTGTCCCAAGAACCCTGTCTTGTGTATCTAACAAGCAATCCGTACCAGGGTTATTATGGGGGAGAACGACATCATACGACATCTCTCCTCGACAGCCCCTTTTGCATTTTTACAGGGCTCTTTTGGGGGACCCAGTGCCTTTACCCACAGGCCTAGTAAAAATAGAGAGAATGAGAACAGTTGCTATTCTCCATTGTGCATGTGCACAGATATTACAAAGCAACTACCACCAACCCCATTTTACAGATGAGGGGACTGAGGCCTGGAAAGATTTCATCACTCATCCAATGCCACAGCTAGGAAGTGGCACAGTAAAGCTTCCAACCTAGGCCTGTCTGCATCTCCAGCGTGGCTTATTTCATCATGCCAAGCTGTTTTTAAACAGGGTGGTGTTTTCAAGCACCTGTGGGTATGCACAGGCGGTCAGGGTGGTTTGCTGGCGGTGGGCAGAGGGAGGGGTTTTCAGGACAAACACACCTTTTGATAGCTTTCATAACAATTTACTCCATCTATGAGTCAATGCAGCCCTGGCTACAGAAAGACCCTCTTTACTACAGAAAGGAAAGGATCATTTATCATGGAGGTGGGGGACGGAGACCCAGGTGGGGAAGGAGAAGGGGAGGGAGTCAGTCCAGTGTCAGAATTTGAGTGAAAAACTATCAATATCCTGGCAGGCACCTCCCAAACATCTGCTTCCCTATTTGTTTGGGGGAACCTGATGGTCTAAAACCAGCAGCTTTGAGCATACACATCAAGGAATATTTCTCTTCTTATTCACGAATGTCCAGAGGCATCAGGGTTCGGGGCTCTTCTAGGACCATTAATACCAACTCCTACCTCTCAGGGACAAGGAACAGAATTTCTAGGATGCTCCCTGTCCACTGCCTTGGTGTAAACTGGAATTCCCAGTGGACAGCGGGGAGGGAGGAGAGAAGGCAGCTCTTAGTAATGGGGTTCTGAATACCAGACAGACAGCACTTCCAAATTAAAACCTTAAAAAAGGGGGGGAGAGGCATTTCCCCCTCTGTTCTGTGAGTCCCTGCTGAATAGGAGTGTGGGTTTAAATTTTAATCATGAATTCGTTGGAAGGAAATAAATCACAGAGTAAATGTTTAAAGTGCAAAACTGCTGAGCTCTTGGGTTGTGATCACTCAATTTAGCATAAAAATTAAGAGTTAGTGTTTTCCAAGAGCAGAGACGAAGATGCATTCAAAGTGTTTTTAAATGACAGATGCCATTAATTTTTAAAAAAATAATCTGATTTGCAATGCAGTATACAACATAAATACATCTTACTGTTTTGAACCTGGGCTTAGAGCTGCAGAAATTATATCTATGCAAGCACCCACAGAGAGCGGGAAGTTGCTTTCTCACTATTGGTCTCGTGGGCCCAGAGGCAACTGAATTCTGGTCTTTCTTTCTCAGCCACAACCCAATTCAGGAGGCAATGCTTATTCCAAGTGAGGCACTGGTGAGACCCATGGAATTTGCCTGTAGTGAAGGATACAGATGTGGGTGCAATCAGCTCTGCTCCCTCTGCCAAGTGCAGGCCTCCCTCCTCGCTCACCTGGGTGACCCCGGGAGCTCCTCACTTGACTCTTATCCCCTCTAATAAACTCTCAACCTAGAGTTATCATTGTCAAACACAATGTGGTTGCATCGCTCATGATTAAAATCCTCCCATGGTCCCCCTGGGTCTCAGGAAGAAACCCTAGTCACCTGGCAGAGCGTATGCCAGGGCTCTGAGCAATGGGGCCCCCAAACTTCCTGTCGTCCTTCCCACTCTGTGCTCAAGGTCTCCACCTTGTCTTCACAAGGCTAAAGCGCAACCGGATACCCCTTTGCCTACTATCTCTTCCTTTGCTCACTCCTCAAACTGACCAACTGCTCTTTCTCAAACAGGCCCAACCTGCTCCTACCTCAGGGCCTTTGCACACAACTGTTTCTCTCCTTAGATGACTGTCCTGTTAGACACTCACATGGCTCCCTCCTTCTATTCCTTCAGGCTCTGCACAAATGTCACTTAGAAAGGCCTTCACTGATTACCCCATCTAAATAACACCCCTTCCCCTAACCACACACCCTATATCTCCTATTTTGCTCTATTTTTCCCCACAGTGTTTATGCCACCTCACACATGATATCCACATCTGTTTATTGCTTGTCTTTCCACATTAGGATAGAAGCTTTATGACACCAGGGACTTTGTCCGTTTTGTTCTCTGCAGTGTCCTCAGTGCACAGAAAAGGGCCTACTGCACACATTGTTGGTGCTCAATGAATACTGAGAAAATGAATTAAATGGATGAACGGCATCCAGTTCTGTTTCCTGTTCCCCAAACACAGCATGCTGCGGCATGCCTCCCTATCTTCCAACACGTTGTTCCTTTTACATGGAATGCCCTTCCTCCCCTTTCTCTTCTTACCAGGCTCACTCCAGCTTTTCTATAATGGCCCCCTCCTCTGGGACCTTCCATGTCCCTGACCTTGGACCCAGGCCTGGTGAGGGTGCCAGCTCTATGCCCTATGTCAGTTTCTTCCATTGCACCAGAGTATAATTGCTGATGTGCTTCTCTTTCTCTCCTAGGAGATGCTAAGCTCTTAAGATATATGTATCTTAAGTACCCAGAAAGGGCCTGACAGGTAGTAAATATTCCACAGATGTTTGCTGAATTAGCAAATAAATGATAATAATAGCTGGTGTCTATTGAGCAGTTACTATTTGCCTGTCACTATTCTAAGCACTTTGCAGAGATTATCTCATCATCCTCTTAAGAACCCTGTAAGGTAGGTGCTAATGTAACCCCATATTTCAGGTAGGTAAACAGAGGCATGGAGAGGTTAGACAAGCTGCCCCAGATTCGCACACTGTAAGCAGCTGGAGCCAGCTCTGGACTCTGGGCAGTTAACCACCACCTCCTAATGCCTTAGTAATAATGAAATGGGGGAGTGGCATAAATGGTGGACCCGAAATGACGTCCTTTTTCTCTCTTCTCTCTATGCTCCCTGCTATTCTTACTCTCGCCTGTCTCCATGTAAGCATGCACACATTCAATTAACATGTACTTAATGAGAACCTACAATGTGCCAGGTGCAGCACGGAGGGGTGGAGGTAACCATAGCAAGTGATGCTCATCTAGAACTTCTGTTTAGGAGGCAGACAGAGACTACTTACCCGTATGAGTACACAAGGACAAATTAGAAGAGGGACCATTCATTCATTCATGCATTCAGCCACTAAGAAATGTCTACTGATGGCTTACAATGCGCCAGGAGCTGTTCTCGGTGTTGGAGGTGAAGCAGTACCTGTACCTAGTTACACTCAAACAGACCAAAAATAAATAAGCAAACAAATAAACAGTCAAGATAATTTCAAAGTTATAGAAATTACATTATAGGCATAATAAAAGGGGGAGAAAAAGCAGACTGCGATTGAAACCTACAAAGAGCAATCTATAAAAGCGTACTGCTGGGGACCTTGATTTAGACGCCCGAAGACAGACACCCATACTTATAAAGTGCTTCCTATGTTTCAAGCATTAAGCTCTGAGTATATCAGTCCATTTATTATTCACAACAAGTCTGTGTAGTGGGCGCTACTGTTATCTTCATTTTACACAGGAGGACATTTTAGGCACAGAAAGATAAACAGCTTGCTCAAAGTCAAACCATTATTAAGTAGCAAACCTAGGATATGAACCAAGGCCGTCTTGATCCTGAGTCTATACGCCTCCCTGCCAAGTTAACACGTGTTCTACCATCTAGAGAAGCGGTATTGGAAGGAGGTTCTCAGGAGCTGTCTGACCCTGGGTGGGCCACTGCCTCTTTGGGCTTCAGCATTCTGGAGCGAAGAACAGGACTGTTGGAGTAGATCAGGGTCCGACAGTTGTATGTGGGGGTGAAGGACCCTTGGAAATCACGTGAACAATTTTGTGTGCATGTGACTGTGACCATGTTTGTAAAGCATGGCAGCATAGTTTAAAATTTTAGAGTGGTCTGTGGCGCCCTTAAAAGTGCAGCAGATCGTTCCTTCCAGCATGAAATGTTCCAGGAAATATACCAAAACACACCCTGTGTACCTGTCTGTAGAGTATACCAGGCCCTCTCTCAGAAGAACCCAAATGTCTACAATACTCCCTGTCTAGAAGGTGAATTCTGGGTCCATCTTCCACAGTTTCCCTGAGTCTCTTGGGTTGCCCTTGCTCCCTTTGATTTGTGATCACTCCTCCTTCAAATGCATCGTTCTGTACGTTGAAGACCCAGACACAACGCTCCCTGGCCCTAATGTCATTAAGGCCCAATAAAGCTGAGCTGCACAGTTGTGATTTCATAAATGTGCCCAGTAAATGTGACAGTGAAACATTTTATTAGGTGGGAAATGCCACACATAAGTTATTTATTTGCCCATAAAAACGTGGCTAAAACAACTTCATTGTACACGGGTACAGCCTGATTCTATGGCTGTCAACTCATGGCTGCCAGCATGGTCAGTGGGATTTGGTTTTCTCTTTATATTTTACATTTATATCCCCAAGAAAAATAAATGTGCCATTCCATGTTTAGGTCTTAAGTCGCTTAACATTATAAGCATCTTTCAATAATGCATTAACATATAAAATATATTCTTAAAGACAAACAGGGAGAATTAATATTTCATGGGCTACAACCCACAAATGTCTTTAGAAGCATTGATTGCTTCCTAAATCCATTAGGCTCTATTTTGATCTCCAACAGCTGGAGACAGTCTGCTCTGCGGTAGGAGTTATTTTGGCAGCACAATAATTTAGATATGACCAATGTTTTGACGACTTTCAGCTTCTGACACTGAGTGCTAAAGAAGCTCTAATAAGAAGTCATGGCTCCTGGCACACCCCTGCCTTTTGTCACAATTATATACCACGTTTCTCCGAAAATAAGACCTAGCTGGACCATCAGCTCTAATGTGTCTTTTGGAGCAAAAATTAATATAATACTTGGTATTATATTATATTACATTATATTATATTATATTACATTATATTATATTATACCTGGTCTTATAGTAAAATAAGACCGGGTCTTATACTAATTTTTGGTCCGAAAGGCACATTAGAGCTGATGGTCCAACTAGGTCTTATTTTGGGGGAAACTGGTAAGAAGAGAACTGTTCCTATGTGATGAAATCTGACTCATCAGGCATCAGGCTGGTCCAACTAACCCACCAAAACGTCAGGTTGGAGCTGTTTTCCATCAAGATGACAATAATGATAGTAATAGTAGCAGCTATCATTTAAGCGATAAATGTGTACACTCCATAACCCTAGGGTGCACCATTCACGGCATAGGCTGGAAGGTGACAGTCAAGTGTCCCGAGGAAGGGGCACTTTTTCTAGTTCTCTCACAAAGGCACTATATAAGCTAGTTACAGCCTCATCCTCCGATGAGCTCGAGTTAGGTGTATATTTGGGGAAAGGGTCTTAGGCAGGTTACTGACTTACCTACAGTCACACAAGTCAGCCAGAGTTGAGGCTGAGATTTGAACCCAGTCCCCTGGCTTCACATCCTGTGTTGTTGGCCCTATACTACAATGGGTGACACACAAGCTGGCTGGTAAGAGAGACCAATGTGACGCCAGGACACTGAAGAAAGATACTAGCTGGAACCGATGGGACAGCCCAGGCGTCGCTTCCTTATCGCCCAGATGCACAGAACCTTCAAAGCTAGCAAAGCCCTTCACGAGAGGTTCCATCTAGAGCATGACAAGGAGAGCTCCACTCTTTTGATGAAAGTAACTCATTCCCCTCTTCCTCACGGTCTTCTTATGACTCACGGTCTTACTGCATGAAATCTGGCTTCTGAGGCTTATTTCGACTCTAAGAGGTCTCTCTTCAGTGCTCCCACGGCTGCTCTGCCCGTCGTACCCAAGAACCCACCACTCCGTGTCGTGAACGTCTATGACATCTTAAACACCCCCCCAGCACTGGGAGCGCCTGAAGACAAGAACTTCTTCTGCACTTTCTCTGGCATAGTTGCTGATGATCTTGTGTCGAATGAATGAGTTCAAAGTTAACTGGATTTTCATTCAACTCTCTCACCTCCAGACAAGTCAGAACAAGAGACGCCACCTCTTTCCAAGCCACCCATCCACACTCTGTCAATCCTCTGGGCTCTGCCCAGATCACAGATCATCTAGAAGCCTTCCTTCTCCCCTCTCACCACAGTACTCTCAAATACACTCTCACGTAAGTAGCCTTGTGCCTCCAAATGGATTAAGGAGTCTCTTGTGGGAGAGGACTTTTCTCAGAGTTGGAGGCACATACATATGTCCACAATATATACTGCTTAATCTTTCTAAGTCCTGTCTCGTCCTCACTAGAGGAAAGGAAATAAAACCAACCAACCCTAACTAAGCCCTGCAATAAAAAAGGTACTGTGTGCACATCAAATCCTTACAATGTCTCTCTCTGCCAGTAGGGAGAAATTATGCCCATTTTACAGATGAAAAAACGGACACCCGGAATTCTAAAGCATCTGGCCTCCAGTCAGACAGACAACTAACCAGGGGCAGACCTGGTATTTGAATCAAGATCAGGTCTCATGTTCTTTTCCAAAACACCAGGCTGCATCCTGTTCTAAAGCCAAATAATGGTCTCTTCCTTCAGATATTTTCTGTGGGCGCCACAAGAGTTTGGTTTATAATAGCCAACAGCTGCTGCCCAGAGATGTCACCAAGTTTATCTTTTTATGTCAAGATAAGACCAAGAACAATTCAGATTTAAAACTCAAAGATGTCCATATGTTCTTGCTTTGCCATTCAAAATTTTAAAAATCTCAGCCCTTCCTTCTATTCATAAGCGAACTGGTCTAAGGCTGCTTACCACCTGAAATGTAGTCCTGCTCTCTCCTGGTCAAAAGACCAATGGATGCCCCTTGGAAACCCATTTGGGACTTTTGATGGAAGCAGCACCTCTGAATCTGATGTGACATGATCTGAAGGTAAGTCTTAGAGTTCGGCCACCTCTGCAGGCGAAGCTCAAATTTAGAGGACTGAAAAAGATGGAAAACACAGAGAATGGCAAGGAACCATATGTTTCTAATGCCAATCACACGCTTGTTTCTCTTCCTGTCCCACTGGCTCTCCCTTCTTTATCCTTCGCCAATGCTTTTCATTTTCTTGACATCTTAATGTTGGAGTGAGGCCCCCAGTGATCAGCGCTCAGATCACTGTTCCATCCGTACTTAATCTCAGTGTCATGGTTTAAAATACCATTTTAAACCATTTTATCCTCTGACAATTTCCAAACGTATATATTGGGACTGGACCTCTCTGAACCTCACACTCATACCCAACCGCTGACTCCACACCTCCACGTGGAGTCTAACCAGCATTTCCTCCTTTGTACGTCCCGAATTCAATCTCTCTACATTTTCTTCTCCCCACACTTCCTTCTTCTACTGCCTTCCTAGATTCATTAAAAGGCAATTCCATTTTTCCACTGGCTCAGGCCAAAAACTTTAGAGGCTCACTTCTCCCTTTCTTTCATAATCTAGAACTAAACTGTCAGCAAATACTGTTTGTTGTATATTCAGAATATACCCAGAACGGGTCCACTTTTCTCCTCCTTTGTGGCTATAGCCACAATTTACGTTGCTCTCATCACCCATAGGATCACTGCAATGGCTGCTAACTGCTCTCCTTCTGCCCTAATGTCCCTTCCAGCCATTTCCAACAGCAGCCTGAGCGAATCCTTTAACTTGGAAGCTGGATGTTGTCTTTCATCTACTCAAAACGCTCTATGGGGTTTTCATTACCCTCAGTATAAAAACCAAAGTCCCTACAGTCGCCTACAAGTCCCCAAGCACCCACCCCTCTCCCTCTTTAGTCAACCCCAGCTACGCCGGCTCTCAGTTTGGCTTCAAAAACACCAAACACATTCTCGTTGCAAGGCCTTTGCATGCGCTGTTTTCTCCCTCATGCTTCACTCCGTAACCTCAGGACTCTGCTGAAATGTGACCATATCTGAGGTCCTCCCTGACTGGCCTGTGTAACATGCCATCGGCACCCATCACCATATTTCTATGCTCTGTATCTGACTTTGTTTTTGTTCACAAAGCTTATAACCATCTGCCATGTTATATGTTTTGCTCATTTTTTTCCCATTATTTTAATTATCCACTCTCCTCACTAGCGTGTAAGCTTCATCAGGACAGGACTTGTCTGTTTTGTCTACCAGTGCACCCCCAGTGCCTAGGACAGTGCCTGGTACGCAATATAAATGAATGAATGAATGAATGATAGAAGGGAAGATGTAAGAAGCCCGGGAAACTAACCTCCCAAGCCAAAGGAGTGCTAAAAGCTTTAAAAATGCCCGACAGGCCCCGATCCATTGTGCGCCTTCTTTCAGTGGTGAGTGTGAAGAATCTGGCAACTTCCCTGGAGGTTGTCTTTAGATAGTTAGGTATTTGTCCTGGGGAATCTCCGGTTTTATTACAGAGCTCTCGTCCATGGAGTTACCTTTGCACAGAGGGGAAATGCTGACCTTTGAGCACCTGTGCCCATGACAGATGGCCCTAGAAGCCTAAAGGTTTAGTTGGTGGCAAGTGAGAGAAGAAATCACCTCCTCTCTCCGTTGCTCTGCCCTCCCCCCTGCAAAAAGCCCAACCAGTCCAGTCCAACACAGAGCAAGTCAGCCTTGGGGGCACTGTCTCCACACAGGTGCAGGTGTCCACGTTTACTGCAAGGATCAACGGGAAGAAAAGACAGGAAAGTGAGGCTAGGGTAGGAACATGGGGAAAGGCGGCTCTTTGGGATCCCTCCCAGCCTCCTGGAGGCTGACTTGACCTGAATTCACAACTGCCACAGGACTCACCCCAGCACCCACTCTGATTTCCCTGAACACACCCTTGGGGTAACAGGCATAGCACCTGTGTGTCCCAACCTCAGGCTGCTGCTTCAGGGCAGACTGATCTCCCACCTCTGGGGGCAGGGATCTGTCGTTGGAGAGCATTAACCTACTGCTGAGAACCATTCATAAGCTGTTCTATGAAAACGGAAATGACATTCAAGGGGGTCGGCCGCACACACTAAAGGCCTTTCTCTATCTCCTGGCCACTGGGCCTGGGCTCCTCTGGGTGCTGGGACGGGCAGTATCACGTATGGGGAAAGGGCTCACCGACTTGGAAGTCAGGCAGACCTGCTTCCAGGCTCAGCTCCACCACGGGCCCGGGGCCTTTTAACCTCATTAAGCCTCACTTTCCTCACCATCAGTGGAGTTCATTACCGTCCCTGCAGCTGAGGAAGGATGAGCAAAGGCACAGTCTGCCATCTTATCCCAGCAGCACACTGACCGCACCTGTCCTCCCCACCCCAAGCCAGAGGCCAGCGGGCTCCGAGGGCAGGAGTCTCGTCGCATTCTTCTGTGGCCCCATCCACGCAGACTGTGCCTGGCACAGAGCACGCGCTTCGGCAAAGATATGCTGAACTGCCCAGAACCGACAAATATCTGGGCTGGAGGGTCAATCCAACTCCGGAGACGTGTAGGAGAGAAGGGAGCGCCCGTGTTACTACCCGCAGGAATTACCATCCTGGTAATGTCAGGGCAGGAAAACGGTGCCACTGACCATCTCTCCAGGTTGGCATCTGACTTCTGGAGGTGGCAGGAAGTGTGGAGCAAGGGGAGGGTGTTCTGATTTTTTTTTTTTCTTGCAAAATTCATCACAGACACTCAGCTTAAGACACAGGGGAAAACAGAACTGTGTTTTGACTTCTAATTTATCTTCTTAATATCCACTTCCCTAGGCCCTGGATCAGGGCCAAGGAGTCTCAAAGATCACATTTCACCAGTGACCTTGAAACTGTGATTCAGCATCTCTTTTTGTGGTAATAAGATCTTTTACCGAAAGTGACCAATTTATGAGGCTGATGCATTACAAAAGAGCCAATTGGCAAACTGAGGATCAGGGTTATTAAAGCCCTGGGAGAAATCAATGTGCTCTGAAGCCAACATCCAGCTGTGACTGAAGTAACAGTAACCCAGAGTTCAGGAAAAGTGTTTGCCAGGGGCTGAGGCTGTGTCCAAAAGTGCTGCTGACCCATCAACTGTGAGCATGTCTGTGGGTGAAGGAGAGGGTCCAAAGCCCTCTCCCCTGGTGGGGCAGGGGTGTCAGAGGGGGCCGAGGCTGGCTGCTGCCCAGGAGGGTGAGACTGGCAGGTCAACTCTGAACCCCAGACACGGAGGGCTGGGCAGTACTGCGAGACAAAGGGGAAACTGGGCTTCAGTGGGCAAGGGAAGGAAGCCCAGGAGGTGAGAGAATGGAGGCAGGGGTTGGAAGCACAGGGAGAGGAGAGCAGAGGGCTGAGTGGAGCACAGAGGGGGCTCAGAGGGATGAGAAGCCAGAATGTAAAGCCAGCATCACAGGTTCACTGTGGTGGCAGAAGAGTGGCGCACAGGAACACCAGCTGTGTTTAAAGGGACAGAGACAGGCCAACAGAAGGGGAAGTTAACAGTGTCACTTCTCAGGCTTGCTTCTCCTAAAGCTAGCCCTCTGGGACCAAAGATGTAGTCAGCACCTCCTACACATCTCCCAGACAGAAGGTGCCAAGGGCAATCAGGAATAGAGCAACACTGGCAAAGTGGACACAGTCCAAGGACACTTGTCCCTTTGCCATCACTAGCGCTATCCCTATCACACAGAAGTACTGATAAAGGCCCTTCCTCCCTTTCTCTCTCTCCAACCACCCACCCCATGCAGCCCACCCTGAGTATCAGAGCTGTATGGGCCCATGCTTAACATATATAATTCCACCCCATTTTACAGATGGGCAAACTGAAGCTCAGAGTGCAAATGTACCTGGCCCAGTCATATGCAGAGGGAGCAGCTAAGCTGAGGCAAGACCCCAGGTCTCCTGATCTTTTTTCAGTGACATATAATTCAGAGGCAATTTTGATTCAAGTTTCAATTTTCATCTATTTTTTATTATAAAATCAATACTTGTTCATTGCAACAAATCCAAATTAAATACACATGCAATAATAATAATAAAACGTGGAGATGATATGCTGCCCCACCTACCCACAAACACACACACACACATACCAGACGTAACCTATTGAGAGGTCAGGAGTTTACATCCCCCCTTTCAGGAGGCAGATTAAAGGGCAGTAGCTCCAATACACACACACACACACACACACACACACACACACACACACACACCCTCAGAGAATCCAGTCCTCTCTACAACAGCCCTGACAAGTGAACACTCGGGCTTGACTTGTGTACCTCCAGACTGAGAGAGACCATTACCTCTGGAAGCATCCTGTCTGTCCCCCTTTCCATAGCTCTGGCAGTCAGACAGTTCCTCCTTTAACAGAACAGAACCTTGACCACCCATATCCCTATGTTAGCCCTTGTGACAACCACAAACACGTCCGCTTCCTCTTCTTACGGGGGCCATCAGGTAGCTAAGAACAAGGCCCTCAGCCCTTTGAGCCCTCTCCTCGCCATGCCAACCACCACTGGCTCTCTCAGCGGTACCTGAAGGAGGCAGTCAGGACCCCGTCCCTCACAAACTTCACCAGGGCTCAAGCCAGAGAACTGCCACAGAGAAACACATTCATCCTTCCCTCACCTCTCCACGTTCCCCATAAAAGAAGAAAGCAACCCCCAACAAAGACACGTCAGCCCCAGTCTAAGAGAACCCAGTGTCCCAAAGTCCAAATCCAGCAGTCCATCCATTAATAAAAGATGGTTTGCTTGGATGATATGAGTTCTTCTGGAAAGTAACCATTCAGCTTCCACGGAGAGCTCCACTGGAGTTTAAATAAGGTTTGCATCACACAGCATTCACTGCCATACAAGAGTTTGGATCCCACTCCAAACATGAACTGCAGGCCCCATTGGCCACCTAATAGCCAAATTTTCCTCATCAACAAACACCTGAAAAGGGATGTGGTGGCAGATAGCAAAGTCCAAAACTTGGCACACAGTGGAGAACCCCCCACCACCAGGTGTGATGCCCAGAAAGGAAGGAGCACAGACTTCCTTCTGGAAACCCTACAGACCTCATGGATCTCTCAGTGTGGCCATGGGTAAGGCCTGGACATGAGCAGAATGACGTGGTCTGTCTTCACAGAAAATGCAGAAGTAGACACCCGTATAGGTTGCACGTTAGCGGGAGTACCTTACACACCAACCTAACACAGGTGCCCCTGGGGCTGAGTCCTGGTCTCACACATGCCATGTACCGCACTGTTGGGCCACTGCTTGGGTCTGAATACTACCTCTACTCTTCCCGGCTGCGTGACCTTGCGTCATACTAGCAGCATCTGCCCAGTGCCCAGCACACAGAATGTACCCGACCATTAGGTATTAAGTCATAGGTGCTTTACAAACACCAGTTGTTCTACTGGCTGGAAAGCACTCTCTCTCCCCTGCACCCTCTAAGCTGCCGAGATTAGCTATTCAAAATAACCATTATCACTTATTAGGGATGTATTAGGGACATGCCAGGCAAGGCTCTGTGCACTTTACATGCATTATCCCAGCTAATCCTCACAAAACGCCAGGAGGTGGGTATTTTTACTGATGAGGAGGACACTCTCAATTCCTGCCTGAGGCCAACTCAAAACTCTCCCAACTTATAATTTTGTGGGGCTCTGTCTGCTGGGGCCGGGACAGATAGGAAATGAGGCTCAGTTCTGTCACAAGAGCACTCAGGGGTGATGGGGCAGTGGAGGGGCAGAAACAGAAACAGGGACCAAAAAGATAGAGGCGGGACAAAGGACAGGATCAAGGACAGAGGCTGAAATAAAAACCAGAGCAATCAGGGCGCTGGCTTTGACTCCCTACGACATCCAGGAATCGGCAGCCAGGAAGGGCCAGCCCCTCTCCTCCCTGCGGACTCCCTGCGCCCTGAGCATAAGGTAGCCCACCAGTGGGACTTCTCTGGGGGCTCAGCCCCCTGCCCAGTGAGTCACAGGCTCCTTCACACTCCTGTAAAAATGGTGCCTCCGGGCTGGACGTGGGCAGATGCACCTGTTTCTGGGCAAAGGGGAACTGAAAGCAGCAGCCCCTGCCCAGCAGTGGCCTGAGCCTGTCTGGACGTTCTCCACAGGCCGGACTCCACCTGGGGTGCTTTTGTCAGGAGCAAGACTGCTCTCTCCTGCCCAGGTGCCTGGCACAGGGGAGGCCCTCACTAGGTGAATGAACGAATACATCCCAGCAGGGCAAGCGCTGTCCAAGGTAGGAGAGAGTGGACCTCTCTGGGGGGCTTCTTCTTCCCCCCCCTACAAATGTCTGAGCACCAACAATCAGGAGTTGCACCCGCTCCACTGTAGACAAGGACGCACGTGCACACCGGCACACGCACGGCATACGTAAGTGTAAGCGTGAGAACACTGCCTTACTCATCCTCGCTGACCCCAAAGCACAGCACCAGAAGATGTCAAGATACTGTGAGAACCCAAAGACACATAGCTCCCCACACCCCTGAGGTCCCTGGAACGGGCTCATTTTCCCATTTCACAGACTGAGAAAGGCCTGCCTCTGACAAGCGGGGTTTGGCAGCTTCCTGGATTTTTGCCTTTCCAGGGTTACATACTGCTCATCCACACACACTACTGGTCTTAGCGAGTCCTCTGCCACGGCTCTCACATAAAGACGAGCCTCCTGCACGTGGTCTGCGGCCCCAGGCAGAGCTTCCCTACCACCTCTCCTACTTCCTAGCTCCCGGACCCAACGCCACCCACACTGGGCCTTTTTCAAGCCCTCATGCCTCCCCTTCCGCTTGATGCGGGGTTTTGCCCATGTTCTTCCCGCTGCCTGGCACTCTCTTGCCTTCCCTTTCACTCATTAACTCCTCCTCCTCCTGCAGATTTCAGCTCAAGGAAGCCTTACCTCACCTTCCCCCTAGGTTGACTCTCCCTTTTTGTCCTCTCCAATGGCACCACATCCCATTGGTGGGGCTGGATGTTCCATTTCTGTGATCACTGTTGTCACTCCCACCGACTACACAACGTGAGGGCAGGAGCCGTGGCTACGTGTGCTCATGATTATGCCCCGAGAGTCTAGCACAGGGAGGGTCCTGGAACAGGGAGGTGCCTCAGAAAACACTGACTAAAGCAAGGAATGAGTGAGTGAGTGAATGAATGAATGAATGAATGAATGAAGGTCCAACAACCCTGGCAACAGTCGCTCCAAACAATAATTCTTTGGGGTTTCTGGTTTTGTTTTTAAATCAAAGTTTTCATTTCCCATTGTAAAAGGAGTATCTATACCTTAAAGAAAACTAGAAAGTAAAAAAGTCCTGTTTTCCAAAAGTTATCCTCAAACAGTAAAATTATGCCACAGCACAAAGCACCCAGGAAGTTAAGAGGACTCAGCTACTTTACTGGCCGTGGTATGGTCACGGGGACGGGAACCAGGAAGGACAGGTTAGCTTCCAGAAGAGACCGAGGATGTGTCCTTTGACCTCTCACCTCACTCACCCCACCCCGACCCCGGATAATGCAGGTTTTCATCATTGCTGCCTCTGAAAATGCTCAGGGTTCACAGTCCAAATGGAAAGAGAGGGTCCTGATACAACAGTCTGCATGAATTTTGCACTTTTGTGAGATTTGACTTAAAGGGAAAAAAAAAAAGGAAGAAAGAAGAAACCTAGGTTATAAATTCTTTTTAAAACAGTGGTAATAATATGGAGCAAAACAGTTCTTAATTCAGCACGTTTCAAATTTAAAACAAACAAATTGGTACTGGGAAAGAAAGAACACCAAGCATATAAGTGAACGAAAAAAGGAAGAAAATCCAAAGTAAAAAGCCTGAGGTTGTGGTTTAATTACATTGCCTTCTACCTTAGGTTTTTGTCTGCAAAAGGCACTTTTCGTTTAAGAAGGAGGAATAAATTTTAATTTGACAGCCGATGATTCCCATTGCAAAATTAAAACACATTTTGTCAGGGTTTTTTTCCCAAAGACATTATATTTTATTGACACACATATAATTTCAGGCTACAGATATAGCTTATAGTTTGTAAACCTTGTGAACAGACAAAGGGATCCATGTCTCCCTCCCTAAATCAACAGAGCACAATGAGTAGAACGGGATGCAAGTGTTTCTAAAGCTACAGATCAGCCCAGTTTAGTTAACGGCTGAAGTGGAGGACAGAAGCTTCTAGAACAAGCCAGCATATTTTACACCTCCCCAGATGCAAGGGGAACTGGGCCCAGTGGGAGAATATGACATAAAGGCTGTCTGGCACCTTTATCCAAGGTTAGATGACAACCTGAGAAAGATGAAGCTGATGGTCTTAACATCTCATGCCCACAGTGGGGTGCACAGGGCAAAGCAAAATATCACGGTCCCCCCCTAACCAACCCCGAAGCCCCTTTTCAAAAAAGAGGGATGGACATTCTGGGAAGGGGGGAAAGGATGACCTCAGGCTGCAGAGGTTAGGCCATCCAAGTCTCACATGCTTTTCCTGTGACCACGGGCCTGGCCTATTTCACCACAGCACCATGTGCAAACGATGCCATTTGCTAGCCTCTGGAGGAGCCACGCAGAGTTCTGCAAGCAACAGTTCAAATCCCTGCTGTGGCCCTCACAGGAATCTGAGCAAACCATTTAACCTCCCAGAGCCTCAGGTTAGGTTGTTCAACCGCAAAGCAGAAATGCGACGTACGTCATACATAGGAAGGATTCATTTGTGCCAGGCACTGTTCCTGGCTGTACTGCCAGATCCCATTCAATCCCCACGGCCGCCCTGCCGAGGCAGAGACTGTGTGATGGTTTGAAGCAGGGCTGCAAATTATTTTCCACTCCTGCCATCAAAAGGTGGAGTCTAATTTCTGTCCCCTTTATAGGGGCCAGCCCTCCAGACTGACTTCTAATGAATAAAATGCAGCAGAAGTGATGCAGAGTGAATTCTGAGGCCAGGTCATTAAAGACAATACATCTTCCCTCTGGTCTCCACCCACCTCCCCATCAAGATGCTCCTGGCTTGGATCCAGCTGCCACGTGGTGAGGAAGCCCAGGTCACATGGAGGGGCCACATGCTGACTACCAGCATCAACCACCAGCTGTGTGAATGAGGGAACCTTCAGATGATTCCAGCTTCAAGCCACCCCAGGCGATGTTGAACAAAGCAAAGAAAACCGCCTCCACTTAACCCTGCTCAAATTATAGATTCGTGAGCAAGATAAAGGTTGTCACTGCTTTAAATCATTGTGTTGGGATGGTTTGCTATATAGCAATAGATCCCTGGAATCTATTGCTGTAGATAATAGATCCCTTATATCCATTTTACAGATGAAATAATTGAGGCTTGGAGAGATTAAGTCACTTGCCTCACACAGCTAGCAATTGGCACAGTCAGGACTTGAACGAGCTGGCAAAGCGTATGCCCATAACCACTATCCCACACTACCTTCCCAGCCTGATTCTCCATCATCCACTCAACGGCTTAAACAAAGAGAGTCTGGTTAATCCTCAGTTACCAGAAAACACTCATTCAGACTCCCCATTCCCTGGGCGTTCTGGCCAAGAGTGTCATGTATTCCCTTCTTTGCCGTGATTTGTAATCATTGTTTATATTTTAGCTTCATTTAAATATCGTTTTCTCTGGTAGAGCAACTTTAAAATGAACACCTATGTGGGAAACCTGGTTAATCTGCTGTGGGTGAGCTGATGGGGATGGGGACAGGGAGGTGGGGGAGGAACAAACATTTTATTAGCATCTCTACGTGCACAGCACTGTGCTAAGTATTGGTCCTTCATTATTCTAGATGCGTAGAATTGATTTAGAAGGAAGTTACAGTAGGTTGAGATTGAACTCCAGTGCTTTTTACAAACACCGTTTAAAATCCCCCCCACCAACTCCTGCTCCTCCCCTCCCCCGCTGCCCCATATCCCACTGATAGGTGTTAAAACCTCCATTACTTTCTTACTGTGATGCCATTTGCAACACCCAAATTCAAAACCGTCCCCCACTGTGTCTGCTACTTAAAGGCACAGGGCTGTCTTCTGGGACAGACGTTAATAGTGAAGGTCTTGTTCATTCCTACTTCAGCGTCCTCCTCTAATTCAAGGGGTTAGTCTTCATTAATAAAGTTTAAAATACCTGCTCTCCTTTGAAATTCAGAGTATCAAAACTCACTGAGGATGGTGAGGAAGTCATCCATAAGGACAATTCTTCTGCCAAAGATTTGTGGACAGAACAGGTAGAAACCAGGCTGAGGGCTTTGGGAACAGGTGAAACAGCAGCTGGGACAGGACAGGTAAAATACTGAGAAACAACTGACCGCGTGCTGAGCCCAAAGCAGGGGGCACAAAGCAGCGGAGGCTTAGAAGGGACTCTGGCGGGTGAGGCATGGAAAGGGTGCCTCCTTGGAAGCAGGCTGTAGTGAAGGCAGGAGGTGAGGTGTAATCAGAATGAGACAGTGGGGTCGAAAGGAGGCAGAGCGGTACAAAGCGTACTAAAGACCAAAGGCTTTGGGGTTCAGCAAACCTGGTAAAATTCCAGACGCACCTTGGCTTGGTCAGGGATGGCTATGGACAAATAGCCTGTCCAACTCTCCGCTTCTTCACCTTTAAAAAGGGGAATAAGACTGGAGTAGCTCCTATACCCTGAGTAACTGGAAGGGATAACGTTATCACCCTGCTCGTAGGATCAGTTAGGATGGTGCATAGAAGAACTAAGATGCTCAGCGCTTGGCACTGATAAGTAGTGGCACAATAAGTAGTGGCTGTTCCTAAAACTCACCACGCTCACTCCCACCTCAGCACCTCTTGTATGTGTGGCCTCCTCCTCCCCAAATGTTCCAGCTCCCGCTCGGCATACACGGTCTTCTCAGAGGTCCCGTCCCGAGAGAAGCCTTCCCTCACCATTTCCCAGCCCTCCCTACCAGCCCCTTGCCCTATTTTACTTTCCTCCTGACAGGCAAAGCACAAGTGTTGCTCATTAGTTCTCAGTTTTGAGACAATCCATCAATCCAATCTCTCCACTCCCTGACCACTTGATTTGAGGTTTTATTCCCACTCCCAGCTGAAACTTTATGACTTGTTCCTTTATTTTACATGTTTATTAAACACGTAAAGTCCAGGGCTTTCTCTATCTTGTTCACCCTGCATCCCTAGGGCTAGCACATAATAGGAGCTTAGTGAATGTTTGCGGAAGGACAGAATTCACATTGATTATTATTTTGCAGGCAGGAAGCAGAACCAGGCATTTGGGGAAGATCTGGGAGTTATCCACTGAGGACTGAAAGCTGAGGCCGGGGGCTCAAGTTTCTTGCCTGGGGAAACCTGAGAGACAGAAAACTATGGGTCGAGGACCATCCATCCATCATGAAAGGCCACAGAGAGGGGTTTGGGGAAAGAGCCAAGGGGGCCAAAGCGGGATCACCACAGCCTCAGGCCACCAGCACCTTCACAGCCAGGCCCCCAAGAAACAGATGCCCACGGGGAGGACCCTAGAATGAGCCCAAGGTTATCACTTAACTGGGTTGCATATGTAACAATCCCGCAAATTCATGAGCCTGTACAAACAGTTGTTTCCTGGAATGTTCGTACAAATGGTGCAGGTTAGGAAACTCTGGCCAAAGTATAAAAATACCACATGGGGCCAGGGTCACAGAGCAGCCTGGGCTACTGAACAGTTGACAGGAGTCCTACCTCTCACCCTTGGCCACAGTTTTCCTGGTCTGACGAGCTCACAGTTAAGAAGTGATGTAGGAACATGGCCACTCCCTCACAGCTCAGCGCTGAGGCCTGTGGGCTGGGCAGGAGGCTTTCAGGAAAGTTCAAGAGGCTTAGGTCAACCTGTCTGTGCTACGGAAAAACACAGATGAGATGTTTGGAAAGAGCAATCCTTGGAAATAGTAAAGCACCAAAGACTCCGAGTTCCTCCAGCATCTTTAAAGCCGCTAGTGTGTGCCAGGCATTGCCCTGGCCGGTTCACATACATTGTGGCGCTGAGTACTTGCAACAACGCTGTGAGATGCCTGTCCTTGAACTGCATGATCCAGATGAAGAACCTGAGACTCAGAGAGTGAAAAGGATCTGCTTAGGTCATAAATCTGGTGGGTGGGTGAACGAGATTCAAATCCAGGCATCTTGAGTCCAAATTCTGTGCCCTTTCCGACATGTCACAGCAGTTTCCGAAATGCAAAACTTTATACAAGCACATTATGCTGCCAATACACAGCTTAGCACGTGCAGGTACGTGGCGAATGTGTTTATTTCCCCCACTCCGTAAGACTAAAGGCTCTATTTAATAACTTATCTTCCCAGGGCCTGGCGTTTTGCTTTATGCGTAGTAGCTATTTATCCAATGTTGGTGGAATTGACTAGCTGGTGGGTTGACTGCTCCCAGACAGCAGGCCATGTCACTGCTCATCTTCTACTTGTTCACGGAGGAACAAGTTTATGAGATTTGCTTTCATCCATTGAGGAAGGAGGCTGGTGGGTTATGTGGCAGCGAACCAAAATGTCATGCCAGAAATGAGTCTGGTTCCTAGTGAACAACTGAGGGCAGAGTAGGCAGACCACTGCTCTGGAGTTAAAAGTATCTGGATTCAAACCCTGGCTTCGTGGATAGTGCTATGGCCTTAATAAAAAAAATACTTAACCTTTCTGGATCTCAGCTTCTTCACCGGGAAATGGGGATAATGTGGCCTGCCTTAAAAAGTTGTTGTAGGGATTATAGACAATAAATGTAAAGTCTGGGGCACAGAGTAGGCGTTCAGTTAACTATGGCTATTGTGAATTTTAGGGGTGACTCCAATGACAAAATCATAAGATTTCACAGATTTGATTTTGCCCAGTGTGCCACACTAGCAATGTTTCTCTCAAAGCAGCCGTTCTCCGAGTCCACAAGCCCCCACACTTCCCCTCAGACTTCCAGCCGCAAACCCCCACTCATCTATAGCTCAGTCTTTCTGTGCAGATTATGTTACAGGAAGTTTAAAAATCAGATTCTCGGATGGAATATATATTACATGTTTTAATACCCAGCAATTAAAATGTTTAGGATGAGAAAGAGAATCAGCAAACTTTCAACGTCTCCGATGAGGCTCGACCTCGAGGAAGCAAGAATGAGGACAGCGGATGGAAAGCTGGTTTTTCTGGGATTGGGAACAGATGGAGAAAGTCAGCCTCTTTTAAGCTCTGTCAGAGATGAGCGATGTGCTTGCAAGGAGAGTCACACATGTCCCATTATCCTGAGACATTCCAACATGCAACGTATAATCCACTGCTTTCTAAAGCATTCTAAATAAAACATGCAAAGGTTTACACGTTGTCTCTAACACCCTTTTACTCCTGTTTCTTGCATTCCAAAGTCCGAAGTTTCTGGCTTGCAGTTTTCAAGGTTTCACCTCCGAGAAAGGCTGTGCCTACTCTCACTGTCATTTACTTACTTTTTACATGCCTGCCATGTTCATTTGTGTCACCTGAGGGTCTTGGTAAAATGCAGATTCTGATTCAATAGGTCTGGGCAGGGGCCTGGGATTCTGCATTTCTAATAGGCCTGTAGCCAATGCCACTGCTGTTGGTCACACAGTTGGAGCTCAGAGGCAGGAGGAAACCAGTGGGTGCCTAGTGCCTGTGGTCCATCAAAGGGAGCCAAATGCCAAGCGGGTTTTCCTCTCCACGGAGCTTTTTCTCTAAGAAAAGGACTCTTAAATTAGGCTTGAATATTCAAGAACTCTATTTAAACCACATTAGAGCAAAGAGCAAGATTTAAAGAAAATAAATGGCTTCGCGGTTGTTACTCAAAACCCTGTTCAGCCATCTTCACTGACATGAGAAAGATGCCTGTCCTCTATTCACAGCCTCCTGGACTCTCTGGGTCAGGTCCTCTAACATTCATTCCATCCCTGGACTGCCAGAGTCCCACTGCTTCCTGCCACCTCACAGCCTCACTCAACACCCACCAATGACCCAATCCCTCCCTGTCAGGTCACTAGGGGAAGAAAATACCTTTTTGTTCCACTTGGTTGGCAAAACTGGGAAAAGAAAATGTCCCCTGCAGGGACAGATCTGAGAGGCTCAGGAGCTTCTCTCCTCTGCGTCCCACCTCCCAGCCCATGCTCCAGCCTCAGCCACAGGCCGTTTCTTAAACATTTCCCACTGCTGGGTCCCCAGGCCTTTCCACATGCAGTTCCTGCTCCTTGAAATGCCTTTTCGTCCTGACCGCCTCCCTTTCTTTCTGCAGTCTGGCGCTCTTACTCACCCTTGAATCTCAGCTCAGGAAAGCTCTCAGATACCCGGGGTCTTAGCCAGCATCTTCCCGGTTGCTGTCCTTCAGCTACCATGTCCCAGAGCAGCTGACTGGCCTGAATCACAAATGCTTAAAACATATCAAACAGGATAAGGAAGATTTTAAATTAGAAACATGAACTAATGTACCAGCCTTTTTCCCCAGAAGGGGCTTGCCAACGTGTGTGTGTGTGTTCAGTAAATACAAGATTGAAAAAGTAATAATACCATTAAAAAAATTTAAATGGGATAAAAAAAAAAAAAAAGGATATATGGGGGACAAAGGGTGAGTTTCTCATCCTAGTTCAGGCCGTAACCACCTGTGTGACCTTGGGAACATCTCCCACCACCACTCACACACCTATGGCTCCATTTCACTTAAAAGAAAGGTCTATTGCCCTTCCACTTGGTGGGTGGCCTCCAGTCACCTTTCCTTCCCTAGTTTCTTTCTCTGTTTTCACCCCCCAGCCCTTCTCAGACCTGATCCTCTTCCAGGAAATTATTTCTGAACACCATGCCCCTGCCATTGCTTTTTTCCCTTCACCTGCTGCCCTTTTGAGTTCTGGAGATAATATCTCTAACAAGCCCCAAACTATACAACTAACTCACTTTAGTTTTGCCAAGTCACATTTTTCTCTCCACCAGACCACGGTCAAAATTATGGACATACTTCCTGATGTGATATGTTGGCTCACTGAAAACTGCTGAAAAATCCCTGGATGGAAGTTATTCTAAAAGCCATGCCATCTCCATCTTAAGCTTGATAACAAACGCCCCGCTCCCCGGCAGTTTCTCATGTTGTCTCTGAGAATCTGTTTAAGCATATCTTGCGTCTCCATTGAGATTCGGATTCCACAGGTACTCACTGGGTACCTATCCCATGCCAGATTTTTTTTATATGACCCATATAATCAACCATACGAGGTAGGTATTATTATACCCATTCCACCCAGGAGAAAACAGAGGCTCAGCAATGTCAAATAACTTGCCCAACATCACACAGATAAGACATCACAGGGTCGTTGTCCAACCCAGGCTCTTAACTTCAAGCTCAGAGCTCTTCTCATAAAACGATACGTTTCTCACATCCGAGTGGATCCTTCTGTGTCACCCCACAGTGCCTGGCTCAATGCTGAGCATACAAAAAATATTTGTTGGATGAATTTAACCTTTGCCTTGCAGTCATGCCTTAGGGCAAGTACACAAAGCCATGCCAACTTATGGCCTAAGACTGTATTCTTTTAAGATAGTTTTCTGATATTGAGAGCACAAAAGGCAGATATATTTAAGAGATTGAGGGGGGGAAGTTTCAACAAGTGGAACGAGATTATTATTATTAATACCATGCATTTCCATGCATTTATTTTCTTTTTTAAAAAGTTAAATTTATTGGGGTGGCAATGATTAGCAAACTTACATAGGTTTCAAGTGTACAATTCTGTAATATATCCTCTATATCTTGCATTGTACGTTCACCACCCAGAGTCAGTTCTCCTTCCATCACCATATATTTGATGCCCCTTTCACCCTCTTCTACTATCCCTCCTCCCCTTTACCCTCTGGTAACCACTAAACTATTGTCTGTCTGTGAGGTTTTCTCTCTTTATTTGTTTGTCTTGTTCCTTTATTGCTTTCAGGCATTTATTTTCAAAGGACTTAAATTCAGAAGCAAAAGGCAAGATGGTAAAAATTAACTGTTTCCTATTGAAGCCAGGCCCAAGTGCAAAAAAAAAAGAACATGAAGGTAAAGACACCTCAAGACTCTTATTTTTGGTGCAAAACCACGTTTTTGTTTTTCTATTGTCAGATTTATTTTGAAATGGATAAGATAATGCAGATGTCTGAGAATCAAGAAAATATGGTAAATAACGCTAGCTAGAGGGTGGTTGACTTAACAAAGCATCATTTTGCAAACTCTCCACATGCTCCCTGAAGGCATGAACTTTGTTTTACCCACCATGAACTCTAAATACATAATTGTTGGATAAGTGCATGAGTGAGTAAACATATTTATCCAGAAATTATTTCATCACATAAATCAAACCATTCTGAATAGAGTTTAACGTGAACAGAAATTTAAACTGATTCCACACTAGCAGTAAACTGGTCTCTTAATTGTCCTACATCCTTACCAACTTTGAGAATTATCAGACTTTTTTACACTTTATTTTAGCCAATCTAATGGGTATGAAATGGTATTCCATTGTGGCTTTACATTGCACTTTCCTGATTACTAATGATGTGGAACTCCTTTTTTATGTGCGTATTTTCCATTCTTATGTTTTCTTTCGTGAAGTGCATGTTCAAGTCTTTTAGCCATTTTTTGTTGAGTTGTCATTTTATTGCCTCTTTGTAGGATATCTTTATATGTTCTGAATGGGACTCCTTTGTCAAATGTATGCATTGTGAATATTTTCTCCCAGCCTGTGGTTCATTTATTCTTGCGAAAGCACGTTTTGGACAAGCTTGAAACAAACTCATGCACATCCATTACGTGCCCAGCTCAGGGGGTAAGAAGCCCATGACGAGTGTACAGCCCAGAGAAAGCTGCTTCCATGCCAGATTGTTATATTAAGGCAGGGAGCTTCCAGCTTTCATCCTGTGGTCCTCAGTTTGTCCAGAGAAGCTGAGCACCTGGGCAATGTCACGGGACACACTGTCTCATCCAGGACATGGTCTGCATTAGCAGCAGCATTTTTTTCGGGGGAAGGAAGAAGGGCAGAGGTCCTAGTGCGCATGTGTCCGTGCAAACAATACCCATCATATTAACCACCCAACAACCAGCACCCAACTAAACCACAAATGACAGCAATACAACCCCGGAGTAGATGCTTCCGCAGATACCCTGTGTCAGTTCACATTTGTCTTTGTCTTTCACACTGTCCAAGTCAATATCCGCACAAGGTGATAAGGGATGCTCAATGTCATAGCAATTGCAGACCAGGCCAACAAAAGAGTTTTTATAACTTAGTTTTTTCTCTTTACCAAAGTGATGCCTGTTTACTGTAGACAATCTATTATAGAAAACACAGATAAGCACAGCAGAGAAAAAACTCACAAACCCTACTACCAAGAGATGAACATTTTAATATTCTAGAGTGTGTTCTTTTAGCCTTTTTCTTATATATGTGTGTATATATATGTATGTATGTATGTATATATAATATATAGTACATATATTACACACACACACACACACACACACACACACACACACACACAGAGTGCCAAATATATATATATACACATTTTAAAAAAGGAAAAAGCTGTATTAAAATTGTAATACTCAATATATACTGATAAGAAAAGATGAATACAAGTCATGTGTATACATTTTTGGCACCCTCTGTATGTATGTATATGTATATGCATATATGTGTGTGTATATATACGTATACGCGCGCACACACACACACACACACACACACATATACTTTTATTTCTATTTTTAAAAACGGGTTCATGAGATATATACTGTTTTGTAACCTGCCTTTTCCACTTTTTTACTGTGAATATTTTTTCATGTGATTGCATGGCCTTCTATTACATAATATGTAATGGCTAGATGGTTCTCAATTGAATAGATTCACCACAATTGATTTAATCCATTTCCTATGGCTGAAAATTTAGCTTGTTTCTAATTTTCCACTTAAATGCAACACTGGGATAAACATTTTATCTTTGCTCATCCAAAATTATTTTCTCAGACGAAATTCCTGGAAGTAGAATTACTAGGTTAACAGCCAAGGAAACATTTCAGGTTCGATATGTACCGGACAACTGCTCTCTCATTAAAAGGAAAAACGTTTACCATTTATTGAGCAAGTATGCAGCAGGCGCAGTGCTAGGGTCTCCACCACATTCCCTCTAACTTCTCGGAACAACTCAGCATGGCTGGCAATGCCTTGATTTCACAAAGGAGGTTTCTGCAACTCTGTGACATTGAGGCATGAGGCTACTACGTGGTGAGATGGAACGGGAACTCAGTGTGTCCCACCCTGAAGTCTGTGCTGTTTCCAAACTTCACCCTCTCGGTCTCAGTTTACTGTGGTAGAGAAGTAGACTACGGCACTTTTAAAGGCTTTCTTAAAAGGCTCTACATTTTGGGGGGTGGAGGGAACTGACTACTATAATACTAATATCTCAGTGACTTAACCCAGTAAAGATAGTCTTGTGCTTGCGTCCTAGTCCAGTATGGCGGCAGGGTGGTGGCAGTGGTGGTGGTGGTGGTTGCTCCATGTGGTCATTCAGGCACCCGGGCTCCTTCCATTTGTGACCCTCCTTTAAATCTTCTAGGATCGTGGATGGGAGGATTATTTAGGGGATGGGGGCAACCCCAAAAGTGGCATACATCCCTTCTACTCGTATTCCATTGGCTAGAATTCATTGATGTGACAACAGTTCACTGCAAAAGAAGTAAGGACATGTAGTGGGGCTGTGAGCCCAGGAAGATAAAAGCACAGATACTAGTGACCTCTAGCAGGCTCTGTCACAGGGTTGAAGGCTACTGGGTTTTCCAATTAACCCTCAGTTAACCAGAAAAAGCCACCACTCAGCCTAACATAGAAGTTCAGAGCAGATATCTTCAAGTCAGACATCATGTGTTTAAGCTCAGGTCTGCCCTCACAAGCTCTGTGCTTTCGGGGTAGTAACAGTAACAGCAGCTCACCCTTACTGAGTGCTCTCTGTGTATGAGGTGGTTTCATAAATGATTAAGCACTCAGGCTACCTATGCTCAAATTCTGGATCTGTCACTTATGAGCTATGTGACCTCGGACAAGCTCCTTACACTCTCTGTGCTTCAGTTTGCACATCAGTAAAACAGAGCTAATAATAAAACCCATATTATCTTGGCATAAAAATGGTGGCATGAGGGGAGCCTCTTGAAATATCCCCTGGAATTTACAACAAATTGAACAACTGTAACTCTACAAAGGACTACCTTAGACAGGCAAGACTAAGAGGAGCACAACTGAAATCATCTAAAGGTGAACAAATTGCGCAAGGTGAGGAGGGAAGGGAGAAGTGAGGAGACAGGGCCGCTTGGGCACAGGATGAAGGCCTAGTTCAGTGCTCAGAGCTCGCTGCATCCCGGAACTACCGCAGCTGCGGGAGAGGGAAGAATTCGGACTGCTAGGGCTCCACTTATGGCCCACAGGGCTGAGGGGGCAGCATATAACACGGCTGAACCCAACGCTCATGGCAGCGACCTCGGAGCAAAGACTGAGGGAAGAAGGCTGAAAACGGTGGTTTAAGCCCTCACTGCCGAGCAGAGAACAGAAGCCTTAGGCACTGAGACTAGCCACCCCCTCCCTACCCTCCCAGAGCTTGCCCCACTCTCACCCTCCCAATGATAGAAGCAGAACAGTAGCAGTGTCAGATCAAAAGAACAGAGTATTTGCAGTTCTGAGAACAGTGGTCTGCAGACATGGACTCGCAGTGCAACTAGTTGCAGCAAAGGGGAGGGAGCTGTGGAAGTAGGACCAGCTGTGGTGGTGGTTGCCGCCATTGCTCTGGGCCACCTCTCACAACCCACACTGCCCCTGTCCCTAACTATCTGGTAGAATCCCTGCAGGAGTAAACAGAGCTGCTAAAATACACAGGCTCTGAATCTGGTGCAGGAAGAGCTGTGGAACTTCAGAAGCTCTCCACATCCCGCCACGGAGGCGGCACCCTATGACCCATGTGAAGTGTTCACAGAGGAGAAGCCCACCTTCCAGGAAATCCCCCCATTGTGTGAGAAGCTGGAACTGTGCAGAGAAAATATAACACCACAGCATGAGAGAATAAAAGGCTGCAGTCGGAGAGAAAATAAAACATTCTACCAACACCTACTGGAAAACAAAAGAAAGACCTCTTTCTATCAACCTGTTGTGGATCCCACTCCTGTAGCTGTCTAGGAAGAGAAATAATAAATCACTAATTGCCATGAATAACCAAGGAACCAAGGTAACAAGACAGCTCAGGAAGAAAATGAAAAGTCTCCGGAATATGAACGTAAAGACATGGAAAAATGTGACTCAAATGACAGAAAATTCAAGATTGGAGTTCTTAAAAAATTCAATGAAATGCAAGAAAACACAGACAGGCAGTTTAATGAACTCAGAAACACAATCAAAGAACAAAAAGAACATTTTACCAAAGAGATTGAAATTTTAAAAAGAAACCAAATAGAATTTCTGGAGATTAAGAACTCAATAAAAGAAATGAAGAATGAAAAAACCAGCTTAGGTAGTAGAGTTGACCAGATTGAGGAAAGAATCAGTGACATCGAAGACAGAAATCTGGAAATGACACGGATGGAAGAAGAAAGAGATTTGAAACTTAAAAGAAATGAAAGAACTCTACAAAAACTTTCTCACTCCATCAGAAAGCAATATAAGAATAATGGGCGTACCAGAAGGAGAAGAAAGAGAGAAGGGAACAGAGAGTATATTCAAACAAATAGTCAATGAGTACTTCCCAAACTTATGGAAAGAACTGGATCCTTGAATCCAAGAAGTAAATAGAACACCTAATTATCTCAACCCCAACAGGCCTTCTCCAAGGCACATTGTACTGAAGCTGTCCAAAATTAGCGACAAAGAAAGAATCCTCAAGGCAGCCAGGGAAAAGAAGATGGTAACCTACAAAGGAAAGCCTATTAGATTATCATCAGATTTTTCACCAGAAGCTCTACAAGCCAGGAGGGAGTGGAATCAAATATTCAAACTACTGAAAGAGACAAATTATGAGCCAAGAATAATATACCCAGCAAAGAGATCCTTTAGATATGAAGGAGGAATAAAGACCTTTCTAGATATACAGAAGCTGAGGGAATTTTCTAACACATGACCTGAACTACAAGAAATACTGAAGGAGGCTATTTGACCAGCATAAATAGGGCTGAATTGTGACAACCAAAACGTAAAAGGGGGGAGAGTAAAGGCCTGAACCGAAATATGGGAATGGAGAAAGTAAGCATCATGCTGAAGAAAATGGAATACTCTAAATATGAAACTTTCTTTTACATAAACTTAATGGTAACCACAAAAAAAAACCAGAACTGAAATATATACTGTAATAAAAGAAGAAACAGAGGGAAACATCATAGAATACCACCACACAGAAATAATAGACAGCAACAAAAAGGCAAAGAAACAATGGAGACACAGTCTTACCAGAAAACTAAAGATAGAATGACAGGAAATCCTCACATATCAATAATCACCCTAAATGTAAATGGACTGAACTCACCACTAAAAAGGCACAGAGTAGCAGATTGGATCAAAAAACTAAACCCAACCATATGCTGACTCCAAGAGACACATCTCAGATACAAGGACAAACCTAGACTCAAAGTGAAAGGGTGGAGATTGCAACTCCAAGCAAATGGTATCCAGAGAAAATCAGGTGTAACCATACTGATATCAGATGAAACAGACTTCAAGGTGAAAAAGATAACAAGAGACAAAGATGGACATTTCATAATGGTAAAGGGGACTATACAACAAGAATACATAACAATCATCAATATTTATGCCCCCAATCAGGGAGCACCGAAATATACCAAGCAACTACTAACAGAACTAAAGGGAGAAATTGACGAAAACACAATTATAGTAGGGGACCTAAATACATCATTCACAGCTATGGATAGATCATCCAAACAGAAAATAAATAGCAGCCTTAAATGACACATTAGATGAAATGGACATAATTGACATTTACAGAGCACTTCATCCTAAAACATCAGACTATACATTCTTTTCTAGTGTACATGGAACATTCTCAAGGATAGACCATATATTGGGACATAAAACTAGCCTCAGCAAATTTAAGAAGATTGAAATCATACCAAGCATATTCTCTGATCACAAGGCTTTGAAATTGGATATCAACTGCAAAAAGAAAGCAGGATAAACCACAAATATGTGGAGATTAAACAACATACTTCTAAAGAATGACCGGGTCAAAGAAGAAATAAGAGGAGAGATCAAAAGATACATAGAAACAAATGACAATGAAAATACATCCTACCAAAATTTTTGGGATGCAGCAAAAGTAGTTTAAGAGGAAAATTTATATCATTACAGGCCTATCTCATGAAATAAGAAAAATCCCAGATAAATAACCTCACGTTACACCTTAAAGAGCTAGAAAAAGAAGAACAAATGAAACCCAAGGTCAGCAGAAAAAAGGAAATAATAAAAATCAGAGCAGAACTAAATGAAATAGAGAACAAAAAGACAATAGAAAAAATTCATGTGACAAAGAGCTGGTTCTTTGAAAAGATTAATAAAATTGACAAACCCTTGACTAGACTCACTAAGATAAAAAGAGAAAAGACACTAATAAACAAAATCAGAAATGAAAGAGGGGAAGTTATCACGTATGCCACAGAAATACAAAGGATCATCCAAGAATAGTATGAAGGACTATATGCCACCAAATTCAATAACCTGGAAGAAATAGACAAGTTCTTAGAAACGTATAGCCTTCCTAGGCTGAATCATGAAGAATTGGAAAATCTTAAACCAATCACCAGTAAGGAAATTGAATCAGTCATCCGAAACCTTCCCAGAAGCAAAACTCCGGGACTAGATGGCTTCACTAGTGAATTCTACCCAAACTTCAAAGAGGATCTAATACCTGTTCTACTCAAACTCTTCCAAAAATATTGAAGAAGAGACAATACTCTCCAACTTCTTTTATGAGGCCAACATTACCCTGATACCAAAACCTGGTAAGGATAACACAAAAAAAGAAAACTACAGACCAATATCTCTGATGAATTCAGATGCAAAAATCTTAAACAAAATTCTAGCAAATTGAATGCAACAATGCATTAAAAAGATTATTCATCATGACCAAGTGTGGATCATCCCACAAGGATGGTTCATAATCCGCAAATCCATCAATGTGATACATCACATAAACAAAATAAAGGACAAAGATCATATGCTTATATCAATTGATGCAGAAAAAGCATTTGACAAGATACAACATCCATTTATGATTAAAATACTTAATAAAATAGTATAAAAGGAAAATATCTTAACATAATAAAGGCATATATGACAAACCCTCAGCTGATATAATTAATGGTGAAAAACTGAAGCCCTTTGCTCTACGTTCAAGAACACGACAGAGCTGTCCCCTATCATCTCTGCTTTTCAACATAGTGTTGGAAGTCCTCGCCAGAGCAATCAGGCAAGAGAAAGAAATAAAAGGCATCCAAATTGGGAATGAAGAAGTTAAATTATCACTCTTTGCAGATGACATGATGCTATATATAGAAAACCCTAAAGGCTCCACCAAAAACCTTTTAGAAACAATAAACGAATACAGTAAAGTTGCCAGCTACAAAATCAAGGTACAAAAGTCCATTGCATTCCTATGTATTAACAATGAAATCTCAGAAAAATGAAAAAATGAAAAAAACAATTCCTTTTGCAATTTCAACAAAAAGAATAAAATACCTAGGAATAAACTTAACCAAGGATGTGAAAGACCTATATGCTGAAAACTATACGACATTTTTGAAAGAAATTGAAGAAGACACAAAGAAATGGAAAGACATTCCGTGCTCATGGATTGGAAGAATCAACAGAGTTAAAATGGTCGTATTACCCAAAGCAATATACAGATTTAATGCAATCCCCATCAAAATCCCAATGGCATTTTTTAAAGAAATAGAACAAAAAATCATCAGATTTGTATGGAACCACAAAAGACCCCGAATAGCCAAAGCAATCCTAAGAAGAAAGAACAATGCTGGAGGTATCACACCCCTTGACTTTAGCTTGTACTACAGGGCAACAATAATCAAAACAGCATGATATTGGCAGAAAAACAGACACATAAACCAATGGAATAGAATTGAGAACCTAGAAACAAACCCACATAAATATGGACAGATAATTTTTGACAAAGAAGCAAAAAATATACAATGGAGAAAAGACAGCCTCTTCAATAAATGGTGCTGGGAGAATTGGATAGCCACGTGCAAAAGAATGAAACTGGACTGCTATCTGTCACCATGTACCAAAGTTAATTCAAAATGGATCAAAGACCTAAGCATAAGACCTGAAACAATAAACTGCATAGAAGAAAACATAGGTACTAAACTTATGGACCTTGGGTTCAAAGAGCATTTATGAATTTGACTCCAATGGCAAGGGAAGTAAAAGCTAAAATAAATGAATGGGCTATATCAAACTTAAAAGATTCTGCAAGCAGTGCCTCTGATAAGGGGCTAATATCCAAAATAGACAAGGAACTCATGCAACTCAACAACAGAAAACCAAACAACCCAACTGAAAAATAGGTAGAGACATTTCTCCAAAGAGGACATACAAATGGCCAATAGACATGAAAAAATGCTCCACATCACTAATCATCAGAGAAATGCAAATAAAAACCACAATGAGATATCACCTCACCCCAGTCAGAATGGCCATCATCAACTAGACAAATAATAACAAGCATTGGAGGGGCTGTGGAGAAAAAGGAACCCTCATACACTGTTGGTGGGAATGCAGACTGGTGCAGCCGTTATGGAAGGCAGTGTGGAGGTTCCTCAAAGAATTACGAATAGAATTACCATATGACCCAGCAATCCCTCTCCTGGGTATCTACCCAAAAAATCTGAAAACATTTAGCCATAAAGACATGTGCTCCAATGTTCATTGCAGTTTATTTACAGTGGCCAAGACATGGAAACAACCAAAGTGTCTTCCATAGATGAATAAATAAAGAAGTTGTGGTATATATACACGATGAAATACTATTCGGTGGTAAGAAAAGATGAAACAGGACCATTTGTGACAACATGGATGGATCTTGAGATTATAGTGCCAAGCAAAATAAGTCAAACAGAAAAAGTAGAGAACCATATGATTTCACTGATATGTGGTATATAAAACTGAAAACAACAAAAGAACAAGACAAACAAATGAAGGAACAAAAACTCATAGACACAGACAATAGTCTAGGGGTTACCAGAGGGTAAGGGGGGAGGGGGCTCTAGAAGAGGGCAAAAGGAGTCAAATATATGGTGATGGAAGGAGAACTGACTCTGGGTGGTGAATACACGATGTGAGATATAGATGATATATTACAGAATTGTACACCTGAAATCTATGTAACTTTACTGACAATTGTCACCCCAATAAACTTTAATTTAAAAACAAACAAACAAAAAAACCCGTATTGTATGTGGATGTAAGGATTAAATGTGTTGTATCTGTAGAAGTACTTAGAACAATGCCTGGCACAGAGCAAACTTTACTTATATTTTAGCCACTATTGTTGGGATGGTGTGCCAGGCATTGTGCTAAGTCCTCTGAATGTATTAGACTTCTTTGGCCAGTTTCCTCCTTTGTATATTGGGAGAGAAAATTCCTTGCCGTGGGGCTGCTGTTGCAATGAAGCAAAGTCATTGACAGAAAGCGCAGCCCAGCGCCTGGCTGGCGTGAGCTGTTGCATGAATGGCAGGCGCTGCTAGACTCCCTCACGTGTTCCAATTCATCAAGGTAGGCACCACTGCCTCACCCTGTGCTACTGTCGAAGGTCACTCGTTACAATGCTGGGCTCTCATTCAGTCTGGGCCAAGAGGAATAGAATTCTATAACCAAAGCCATCGCCTGTGCTCACCTCCATCCCATTATACATGGGGAACATGGTGTCACAAGAACATTATTCCACTCCCAAGGACGCCATGCCCTTCCCCCTCATGTTCTATTCAGCTTAGATTAAAAAGGCACTGCCTTTCCGGGCTGCCTTTCTGAAATATTCATCCGGCAGACAAGAGATTCCAGTGCATGAGGCAGCCCTCCCTGGAAGCCCAGGGACTTCTCTTTCCTGTAGCGTCCCCACCAGGGGCCCAGGTTGTGCGGGGCCCACTGAGCAGCTGTGGACAAGTTCTAGCCAACACCCAGCAGGGTGGCGTAGGGCACACTGCCCATACCAGCCTTGATTCTACCAGGTCCTTCTTGGTGCCACACAGCTCCTCTCCACCCACAGGAGCCCAGGCGGGGCCTCTCTAAAAGGAACCTTGTAAGTTCTATGTCCTGGTCATCTTCCTAGATCTCCCACCTCTCTCTCTCTCTCTCTCTCTCTCTCTCTCTCTCTCTCTCTCTCTCTCTCTCTCTCTGGCCTCCAACCCCCATTTGGGTAGGCATCTTAGTTAAGAATATCTTTTTGGCACTGAAAAGCCAAATAGTCAATGACCCTGCATTTGTTTCTCTTATACCAGGTTGTCCTGTTTCTCTCCCCAACCCAGCTCCCAGGGTATCAGCTTGCTTCAGAGCCCCAGCCTGACACTGCCCTCATCCCATCCCCTCCTCACCTCCAAGCCCCTTTTCCCTGGGCAGGAAGTTTCGTGGCCCTGAGCTACCCGCTCCCTGGAGAGAGTCAAAGTCTCCCCTTCTTTCATGAACTACTCTACATGCTTGTCAATAGAACATAGGCACACAAATTTGGAAAGCTCAGCAATTGGGGTGGCCGGTTAGCTCAGTTGGTTGGAGCACGGTGCTAATAACACCAAGGTTGCCGGTTCGATCCCCGCATGGGCCACTGTGAGCTGTGCCCTCCTTAAAAAAAAAAAAGGAAAAAGAAAGTTCAGCCACACCTGGACTATATTTTATACCTACCTTTCACTCATTCACTTAAATATTTAAATAGTTAAATAAATCTTTAAATTAAATATTTAATGAATGCCTACGTCCCATCATTAAGTTAGGTGCCAGGAATATAAAGTCTAATAAGTCATATTCCTTACTTCACAAAGCTCCCAGTCCAGTGAGGGAGAGAGAGACAAGAAAATAGATTATAGAGGGACTGCATAATGACTGTGACAATGGGGTCGGCACAGAGGAGAGAAACTCCCCCAACTTAGGGGGTCAGCAAAAGCTTCCCAGATGAGGTGATGCCTCACTGAACCTTAAAAGATGAGGAGAATCCATTAGGCAAAGACAGGGGAGCCAGGGGGCCTTCCAGACAGCTGAGAGAACCAGGGGATAGGCCCAGGCAAGAAACAGCAGGGAGCCATTACAACCCATGTAGAACCACTAGAGCTTATTGCTCAAGATAAAGACGGGAAGCATCTGGGGCTGCAGAGGGGCAGTGAGCCCTAGGTCGCGCTTCTAGGGGAGCCAGCTCAGACCAGTTTGCCCTGACTTTCTGGTTTTCGCACTGAAAGTCCCATATCCCAAGAAGCCCCTCGGTCCCAGGCAAAGCAGGCTGCTGGGTCACTCTGGTCTAGGAGCTCTTTGCCCAGCTAAGGACCTTGGACATTTTGCAAAGGTGACAAGGAGTCCATGGAGGATCATAGGCAGGCAACCAACACAGTCATATTTGGATTTAAAATTTATGCAGAAAACCCATCCAACTGCTCCCGCCATTCGGACGGTGGGAACATCAGCCATGGGGTTCGTACAGCTCAGAGCACATCGACCTCCAACACTTTGCAGTGAAATTGAAGGCTCTGCCACTTCTTGTTGACCTGCAGTCACAAAAGATGTCATGAAGGATACCTGGAGACAGGAGCTTTCCCTCCGGCACACCCATATGCCTCATGGTAACCTACTCAGAAGCACTCAACTTCCTGAGTGGCCCATTAGATCACAAAACTGGGAACTTCCGGAGATCGTTCAAGTATGCCATGATTTTCCCAGGCACATACAGTTTCTACCTAGAGCCTTCTAGACGTTCAGAGCCACAGATATGATACGAGGTTGGACAATTAAGTCTGAGGATTTGTCACCGTGTGCTTACATTGACAGCACTGTACAAACAGCTCAGTAAGATTTCATAACCTGGGTATATCAGTGTCTCACAGCTGTCTTTGTGTTGATGTGTGGCAGTGTCTCGCTGAGTGGCGTTCATCATGGTTGTTGCGTGTTTCTGTGTGCCTTTGCGAGAATGTCTGAGCTTGAATCAGAGAAACGAACAAACACTCAATTTCTTGTTGAACTTGGCAAGAGTGAAAGCAAAATCAGGGACGTGTTAGTCTAAGTTTATGGGGATAATGCCATGAAGAAAACAGCAGTGTACAAATGTATTAAACGTTATTCTGAGGGGAGAGAACATGTCACTGATGAAGAGAGGTCAGGGCGGCCAGTAATGAGCAGAACTGATGAAAACACTGCAAAAATTCATCGAATTGTGCACCAAAATCATTGGTTGACTGTGAGAAGCATAGCAGACCAAGTAAACATCAATAGAGAAACAGGAAAATCTTAACTGAAAATCTTGGCATGAGAAAGGTATGTGCAAAAATGGTCCTGAAGGAGCTCACCAAGGAACAAAAGCAAAGGGAGTTTTTAGCCAGTAAACAAGTAACCAAATTGGAACCCCCTCCCTACTCACCTGATCTGGCCCCCAATTACTTCTTTCTTTACCTGAAGATAAAGGAAATATTGAAAGGAAGACATTTGGATGACACTCAGGACATCAAGGGTAATATGAAGACAGCTCTGATGGCCATTCCAGATAAAGGTCCAAAATTGCTTTGAAGGGTGGTCTAGGCACTGGTGTCAGTGCACAGCTTCCCAAGGGGAGTACTTCAAAGGTGGCTGTAGTGATATTCAGCAATGAGGTATGCAGCACTTTTTCTAGGATGAGTTCGCAAACTTAATTATCACACCTGTGTATCTAATGCAAGGGAACAGCAGTAGCCTAAGGAAATCTAATAAGGAGCGGATCCTACTGTAACAAGCTTGACAGATATCAGCAGAACCGTATTGTGTTCAAATTTCATTAAGGCCAAATAGATTGTTGCCAGAGTAGAAAGAAGATGTACTTTATTATTTATTAGTTTTGTTTGTTTGCATAAATAATTCCATTAGCATGGTTAATTGCAACCAATACAACAACCAGGGGGTGAGGAGATTCGATAAAAGGGATATTTTGTGGGAGAGCCTGGAAGACAAAAACCCTTCTGCCACTGTAAGACAAGACATTAATTATATAACTTTATCATATATGTCTACAATTACAGACATTACGGCTACCCAAGACATTAGCTAGATCTGTTTTTCAAAATGGTCCGTTGGTGATTTGGAAAAACTTGTCAAATTCTGGTGCCAGTACAAGTAGGAAAGTGCTTCCTGGGAAAGCACTGTGGGCAGGTGAGCAGAGAGCTGCTGCGATGGGATTCTGCGTGCAGATGGGAGGAGGAAGATGTGAGGATCTCAGGGGAGTGCTGGGCAAAGCAGCCTGTCTGAAGTGAAGCGGAGGAAAACCCTCTGAGAAGCAGACACAGGGCTCCGGTCAGGTCCCCAGAGATACAGCAGGATCAGCATGACGCTGGGGGGGGGGGGGGGGGAGTCAGGGCAGTGGAGGGGGCCACGCCCAGCGAGTGTCGGGGGTCCAAGGCGGTCATCACCTTCTCTCATCCTCCCCTCTTTGCCATTTTCTCCATAACAGGCACTTGGGTGTCTGCTTCAGCACATAACAGGGAAATGGAGAGAAGATGGACATTTTCTAGTGAATCCAGTATGAGGTATGGGCATGAATTTCTTCTAAATCTCACTTAGAATCTTCACAACCACTATCATGACGTCCTAACATCCCGTCCCAACTACCCTTCTTCCTCCCAGGTAATAGGTCTTACTCTCTAACCAGGTCTCTCTCCGACGCCCCTGTCTTCTCCACCCACTCACCGGGACTTCAGTGTCCAAATTCCCTGCTCCCACTCCATCTAGCTTCGCTGACCTTGAACCACACTCCCAATTCCCAAACCTTCTCACCACCAGGTATGGAGCAGACCGTGCTTGCCCACCAACAGTTCTCCCAACAGCCCTGCCCCCTGTTCCTTCAAGACTCAGCTTGGGCAGCAGCACCACCAAGAAATGTCTCTGCCCGCCCCCCATCCCTGCACACGCTGGGAAAGGGATTCAAGGAAGGTTGAATAATTTGCCCAAGATCACACAGCCAACAAGGGGTGAAGCCAGGGCTGGAACTCAGGCCCATGGGCCTCCACAGACACACACGTCTGGCAGTAAACCTGGGGTTGGGGAACCAGAAAAATACAACAAACGCCCTGCCCTCGAGGAGTTCAGAGGCTGGTCTGGCCGATGTCCTGCCGTCCACTGCGGCTGCTCAGAAGGCAAAAGTCCCCTATTGGCTCCTGGAACGTATGTGTTAATCATCTATTATTTTGGAGCCGAAAACCCAACCAGAGATGGTGTCAAATCTTTCCTGGGCTGGACAGCTCAAGGCTCCGGCAGAGACAAAGTCAGCTTTGACAAAAGGGAGCCTCTACTCTGCTAGTGACTCCCCCGCCCCACCTCCACCCATCTCTCCATCTGCCATTTCAAAAGCCAATCACAATGAGATGCTTTTTTGTCACAACCAGCCCTATCATAGCAAATAGGGAGGCGGTGCTCGTTATTAAAGGTGAGCCTGATTCCGTGGGGCGTCTATCAGCAATTCAGTGCGTGCACACGGCGCCACCACCCCGCGTCTGCCAGGGAACTGATAAGGTACCGCTCCTCGGGTTTTGACAAGCAGCGCTATGGGAGGAGGTGTCAGGGGCCCCACCAAGCCAGAGGCACGTTGCCAAGGAATAAACCCGGGGGGGGGGGGGGGGGGGGAAGGGGACAAGGAACAAAGAAGACCAAAACAATATCCCAAAGCCACGAAGATTGGACGTGAACGTGAAGCAGGCACCCCCAAAATTCCAGCCTCCGTTTTTGCAGGGCCTGAAAGAGTCCATTGCAACTTAGAAGCCGAAAGATAAATGATACATGCAGAGGGGTTGGGCCTGTGACAGCCCAAGCGGAGGGGGAGAAATGTGTTTGCAATACGCATCACTTCACTGCACATGGAGCTTGTCTCATACATACATTCTACGAAGCCCTTCTCTTCTCTCCCCAGAGATGAGCTGTTTGTTCAGGCCCCAGACAGAGCCCCGCCTCGTCAAGTGCTGTCTCCTCTGATCCTCCACCTGCCTCCTCCGAGCCTCACCGTCTTAATCTATTCAAAAGGCTGTTACCCAAACGAACCTGAACACAATTCATATCACTCCTCTCCTCACGCTGTGACACCCCAACTCCTGTCTCTTTCAACCGGCGAAAATGCCTCTTCTGTTTTCCCACAGGGATGGAATAAAACTGAAATCCTGGGAGTCCAGGTAGAATGGCAGAACCATTGGCCTGGGACGCAGGAGACCTGTTTTGTCCTTCCCTGTAAGTCTTTTAACCTCACAGAGCCTCGAGAGTCTTGTCTGTATAATGGACATGAAAGTACTTAAGACTAATACCTAAGTCATTTTTGGAAACCTCTTCCAACTTGAAGACCTCTGATCAAACGAAGTCCACAATCTCCCATCATTCATTCACACATAGGAATGTGAACGTAAGAGGTTACAATGCCTCCCCGGAGAAGCCCATGGCTAAGTGGAAAATCAGACATGAAAAAATCCAAACACAGTGAGTGGGACACACACGTTATAGCCCAGGGCTCTTGGGGTACTGAGAAGAGTCCCTACATCTGCCTGGGAACAGGCAGAACAGAGTAGGGCATAAGACAGAGGTTAAAGCCTGGATAAGATGGGCAAAGGCTTTCCAGCCAGAAGGAAGAGCCAGTGCAAAGACAGAAGGCTCTGAAAAGATGGGGGCAGCACGCTTCCCAGACAACTGACGACATTCCTCTTTGCCCTGTTCTTGTTGCCTGCTTGGGACAGTGAAATCAGCACTTTTAAGCCTTTTAAAGATCCGACCTTCATATCACTGATGAGAAAGCAAGGCCTGAAAAAATGAGCTTGCCCGGCGTCAGAACCAGGTCTTTTGATTATTTTCTGGGGCAATTTCCCCCATCTCATGCGTTCAGTCTTCCTCAGGCCACCATATCACGGAAAGTCCTCTCACTGGGAATGCTCTTCCTTCTTGAACTAGCTCCACCCCATTACTTCCTTGACATGTGAGCTCAACTAAGAGTGATATAAAAGGCAGGCAGAAAAGTGGTGCACAGGAAACCAGTACCACCCAGGGAAATAAATGCTTGTTAAATACACATTTACATTAAAACTCAGCGTTAGCATCACTCCCTCCAGGAAGTTGTCCCTGACTTACTACCCTCGGTCAGGTGTCCCTCCTTTGTTTTCTCCCAGAGCTCCAATGCTAACGACTGAGCACTTACCACACTTCATTATAATTATCCATTCACTTACTGTCTTCCCTGTCAAACAGGGAGTTCCAGACAGTATCTGGTATATAGTAGGCCCTCAATGAATAGTTTCAGGTGGGTGGGTGGGTGGGTGGATGGATGGATGGACGGATGGATGGATGAATGGTTGGATATATGGGTGAACTAACCCATTTCTTTGAGGGACAGTTGAGATTGTAGAAGGAGCTTGAAACAGCAATGAAAGGATTTGGGTCTGAGTCCCATTCCACCACTCATTAGCAATACGACATTGGATGAGACTCCCACCCTCTCAGAGCCTCAGTCTTCTCTTCTGTGGTAGAGGAATATCAGGGTTGTCATGAGATTTGAATGTGATAATCCATGTAAAGATGCTTTGTAAACTCCCAAGGGTTGTAAGCACGTTACCTCTATTTACCAATTAGGATGCTTCAGACAGCAAGTAAAAGAAAATCCGTTTTCATTTAGCTTATACAACCAAGGAGTGCATTGGCCCACATAACCAGAAGTGCACGACTAGGAAAATTTTTGAGCAGAAAATAACTACAAAAAATAGGAAATGTTGATGAAGGTTACCTGTAAGAAACAAGTCCACTGCTATAGTGTAGTCATTCATTTCAGCAACAGGTTAAACCTACAGACATTCAATTCTTCAGCGTAGTCTCTTCCGAAATCCCCTTCAACATGCCCACCTAGATAGTTACAGTGATATTTGTGTTTTTAATAAAAATGAATCTTGTGAGGAGAGGCGAATAAAGTGGTAAATATACACACCCCCACCATCACCACCAAAGGATGAAAAATAAAGAGCTGTAAGAACGCCAAAAGATAATAACATAGGATTCCTTTGCTGAGACCTTATGAGGGAGTTTAGTGGTTTATTAGGTAGGGTGATAGGACTTCAACACCTGCACAAATGAAAGCATGAGGCTTTCAAGTAATTCTTAGAGAAATTCAGGTCCATCTGAGTTATAGCATCCAGCAGTTCATGCACAGAGATTGCAAACTGCACCCCTACACAGCCCGGCTGATGGATATTTCTAATATCTAATTTAATAGGAAGGAGAGGCTGGGAGAACAGCAAATTCAGACTGCTGCAGAAGCAGAGTGCAGCTTGAGAAGGAGGAGGTAGGCACTGAAATTCAAGCACTAGGGAAAGAACGACCCCAGAAGAATGCTGATGGAATGGAAGAAGGGAGCTTTACCCTGCTTTCTTCATGAGTGGCCTTTCATTTCCTGGTCTGTGCCCAGCCCGCCTCTGGGATTAATTTAGACATGTCTGGTTTTAAACAACTACAGCAGGGAAACAGCGCCATAACTTGACAAAAGGGTCTTTACCTCAATGTATGGAACCATGATTCCTCAAGTGTGAGGCTGCCACAAACCAAGAAGTTGGACAAATGAGTCTTTACTGACTGGCTACAGGTGGGCAACCTTGGGCTGAAATTTGGAAGGAACATAGAAATATAAGACACTGTTACTATCCAGGAAGAATTTTCAATGTGGCTAGAGAGGAGGATGTCAGGGTCCTCCTGGTCCTGATCCAAAAGTTGGGTAAGTCAGGCAGCATCCAACCAGAAGGGACAGATCCAATCAAAGTCGGTCTCTGTAGGCCTGAAGGACTGCCAATCAAGAGGGGGGTGGGGCAAAGTCCTGATGAAGAGACAGGCACAGGCGTCAAATCCAGAGAGAAGAAAACGCCTTGCAGGGGAATATGATGAGCACCAAACTGCCAGGTGGGCCAAACAGTTGCAGAACAAGGTGGGGGAAAGGTTCTGTACCCTGAATGTCCAGATTCTGAACTGTCCTGGATTTGTGATATTTCTAGAGATTAGGCTTCTTAAGATCAAGAGGAGAGATTATTTTAAAAAATGAAAAGGAGTTGACCCAGCTCAACAGATTCTGGTTGGATTCTCTTGGTGTTTCTTTTTATTGTGCAGATTAAGAAATGGATAGGTTCAACATACTTGCATAATTGCAACATAAAAGTTCAAAACAACTGGCTTCTACAGAAGCACATGGGTGACTGGGAATCTCCCACCTGTGTCACCGGAGAACATGCCGTGGTATCCTGACAATCATTCAGTCAACTGCAGCTCACCCCTTCACCCCGTACCAGGCAGTACGACAAATCAGCCTTCAGTGAGGAGGGTGATAAGGGGTTTGTTAAATAGGCAATTACTTTTTAAAACTTTTAAGAAAACATTCTCTTTGGATGCATTGGATATTTAGATTCCTACATCGCATCTAGTGGAGCTGACAAAGAGTTAATGGATGCCAAGTTACCATATATATAATAAATAACAAGACAAGACTATGTGTGAAGTCAGAAAAGCATGTGTTTTGGGGGGAAAAGCAGACCGGTCATACATGTGGTAAATTATGATCATAATAATTATGATAATTGCTACAAAATGCACATACTGAGTTTTGCTATCTGGACAGCAAGAAAGATCTATCCTTGTTATAAGTTATGAATTATCAAAATTACTCAATGTATTGTTTTCATGTAGGTGATCTTCATTAAACTGTTACACCTTTTCCGAGGGGAGGTAAAAAGGTCCGTGAGTTGAAGCATATCACACCTTTCAGCCTCCATTTCCTCACCTATAAGACTGGGAAAATGACACCTACCTCTCATATTATTCTTTCATTCATACATCCATTGGGCCACATGCTGGTGCTGGTGCTACAGTGGTGAACACGACATGGCTTGCCTCGGTGGATTTGATATCTCAGGGGGAGGGACAATCAAGAAACAAGTACATAAATAAGCATGCAATGTCATTGCAGGTAGGATAAGTGCTATGGCCAAAAATGAAAAAGGCAGGGTAAGGGCACAGAGAGCAGGAGGTGGGGTCCTATAGGAGGGGCTGGTTTAGATGGCATGGTCAGAGCAGATCTTCCAGAGGAGGGGCCCTGAATGCAGAGTGAGGCAGCCATGCGAATACAGGGGGAACCATTTTCCAAGCAGAGGGAAGAGTAGGTGCAAAGAGAGGT
Organism: Rhinolophus sinicus; assembly: GCF_057876585.1. Taxonomy (NCBI): domain Eukaryota; kingdom Metazoa; phylum Chordata; class Mammalia; order Chiroptera; family Rhinolophidae; genus Rhinolophus; species Rhinolophus sinicus. Next base: position 154,513,243 of record NC_142514.1, on the reverse strand, counting down.
GGGAATATACTGGTAGGTTCAAAGAACAGGTGACGGTCTTGTGCCTAAAGGGGAGAGCGGAAGGAGAAGAGGTTGGAGAGGCACACGGAGGCCGGACTTCCTGTTAGGCTCCAAGTGAGGTGGATGAGTCTGGAGCACAGGTGTACAGGTGGATTGGAGTTATCACCTTGGGAATCATCAGCATAGAGATGGAAGGTAAAGCCAAAGGGCTGGGTAAGATCACCCACAAAGTCAGAGAAAAAAAGACTAAGGACTGAGCCAAGGGCCCTTGACATTCAGAGCAGGAGCCAGCAAAGGAGTCAGAAAAGGTGAAACTATTATTATGGGAGAAAAAGCAAGAGCATATGAACATTGCAAGGAGAGAATGACCTGTTTCTGTGGTAATGATATGGGGTAACGTGTGTAAAAAGTTTTAGCATAGTATTGGCTCCCCAAAAGGTTATTTGCCTCCCCTAGGTTTAGAGAGCATTGCAACATTGAAAATAAGGAAGAAATCAGTGTAGACAGCAGGAAGAAACAATACTCCCCATCCCCCCCCCAAAAAAAGGAACACAATAAGACTGGTTAAGGTTAAAATGAATTTTTACTAGAAACCCCAACTGCCCCAAAGGCCAAATGCTGTGACATGATTAGAATGCACTGCTGATGGAGCAAGGAGGTCCTAAAACCTGGTTTCTGCAGCCGTGTTCAGATTACTTAGTACCCGAACCTCCCAGGTCTGGTCTTCTCTGCCGTCTCACGGAAGCGGGTCAGGATTCTGACTCAGGGTTCAGCCGGCCTCAGACTGGAGTCAGTATTTTCTGTGTACTACCCTCAAGCACAAAGGATTGGGGACTCGGTGTGCGAGGCCCCATGGTTCCTGTCTGCAGGCATTCCCAGAGATCTGGAAGGAGCAATGCCAGCTCAGCTCCGTTGTCTCTTCGAGCCAACTAGAAAAGAGATCTCGCTGACAGCCGTTTAGTACCCAGGCCACGCACAATCCGAATCAAATACAAACGCAGCTGTCATCTAACTCACAACAAATGTGGACCCTCCATTGGTGATTAGAAGAGACAGAGCAAGAGAGAAAGCTCCCAGACCTCAAAGGATAAAGGGACCTAATGGAAAGAACCAGAATTAGCCTCAGTTCAGAACTTTTCAGCTGAAAAGTGAAGCACAAGCACATTTGCTGTCTCACGAGATCCTGTGGCTTAAATAAGGATGCGACCTCTCTTTTACAAATAAGGAAACTGAGGCACGCAGGAGGAGAAGTGACTTGCCTGAGAGTATTTGGTGCATTTAGCAGCAGAGCTCGAATTATATCCAAGTTTCTCGATTCCTTGCCTACTGGGTTATCTCGAGGATTAGAGGAGATTTGGAAACAAGTATGTATAGGATTCTGAGACATCGAGCCTCGCAAAGTAGCATTAGGACAGTTGAATTTTGGAGCTTCCACTTAAATCCTGACTTACTAATTACAGATCAGTGGACAAGTTACTCTCCACCTCCCCAAGCTTCGTTTTATCTCACCTAATGATACCAACCTTCTTCTAGGATTGTGGTAAAAATTAAATATGAGACTGTAAAGCACACAGTGCAATCTCTGGTAGCAATAACAATACTTTCCACCAATTAACTGAGTGGCCTTGGGAAAGTTGTTTCCCTTTTTTGAGGTATGGGTGTCCTCACCTGTAAAATCAGCGGAAGTTAAACTAGACTCAGCCGAAAGGTGGAAAACATGTAGGCTTGCGTCCGACAGGGAGGATTTAAGTTAACTTCCTCTGCAAGTTACTTATTCTCTCGAAACTGCACTGCCGCGTTGGTAAATGGGGATAATAAACAGTACCTGCCTGCGGGGGGGGGGGGGGGGGCTGAAGATTAAAAAAAATCATGCCTGTAGAATTCTTAGTACAGAATCAGTGCTCAGTAAAACTTGGTCATTGCGGTTATCTCCACTTTTCTGTGCTTCTTTTCCAGTGATGGCCAGGATTACAGAGGACAACTTGCTATCTGAGACCCCCCAGTTCTCCATCTGTAAAATGGGGCCTTGGACTAGATGGCCTCAAGGATCCTCCACCTGTGACATTCTGTGACACTCCAGGCACCTCCGGGAAGTGCCTCTTCCCAGTCGTAAATCCTCCCAAAGCTCAGAGCTGGAGAGCCTGGCTGTCTGCTGTCATGCAGCTTGGAAGCCCCACCTCCTGGCGCGTGTCCCCTTAACAGTGACTGTCAGCCAAACTGGCCTGGGAAGCAACTGCAAATGATGTACCTACACATGGCAGGGAGCCAGCGAGCGTGGACGCCATGTTCTCCTCTGTGGTTACCTAACTCCATCCTCTGACTTCGCACATGCCCCGGCCCTTTCAGGACACAAAAAAAGTTTAAAAGGAAGGAGAGGACAATTCGCCTCCTTCCTGCCTTCCTAAATAAATATGCTACTCCATGTAACTACGCTCCTCTTGGTCCAAAACATTCAGCAGAAACATTTGAGGAGTGGGCAAACACCTGCCACAAAGCTGTATCATATGAGGCCTTTGCTGTTCAGAGTCCCCCGAAATCAGATGACACACTCTCCACTGCATCTGACTCATTAGCATCAGAATCTCCTGCGGAGTTTGAGAAAAACTTGCTGGAAAATGTTACAATGCAGCTTCTTCTCTTCTCCCATCTCCCAACACCAGTTCAATGAAAAGTCTTGTCCAATAAGAAGACTTAACCATTTCCTCATTAGCCATTCTTTCACCCATTCAGGCCAAATTGGTATTTGATACAACAGGGGAATGTGTTCAGTACATTATTAATCAGGGTCAGCAAAGGAAAGGTCACGGGAGTGACGGGCATGATTACGGGATGTGGGCAACAGGCCAATGAGAGAGCGCGTCAGAAGGAGGAGAAATCGATGGCTATGAAATTAGGGAGGGTTATGAATAGTTGGAGTCAACTGGAAGGCTGACATTCTGCCCAAACCAGACAGGTGCAAGGCTTCCATCTTCAATGGTCTTCACCTGTGTATTATTACATGGAAAGCCACGCTCCAATGCAGCCAGTACAGAGAACTGAAGCCTGCAACCAGGTCTTAGTACAGAGAGTCACTCAATGCAGAAGATTCGATTGCAAATTTATCAGACTGATTAGAGCTCCAGCAAGAAAGGAAATGTCAACGTCCCCACCAAAGGAAACTAGTCTTCTTATCTCTCAATTTCCTGGCCGCTCGCTATTCTCAGTAGCCTTGGAAGGACATAGATTTCCAAAGACTTTTCCAGATAAAGTGTGTGGAGGTATGGAAATGGACCCCAAACTGCCTTAACTGGGCATTGATTCTTTAGAACCAATGTGCATTTAATTCAACAATAAAATGCTAGTGAATCGTCTAGAAGATCTCCTGAGGGCGCACAGCTCTAAGAAAACCTCTAAGGAAGTCACAAAAGTTTGCAAAGGACATTGCACCCGAAACGAACCACACAGCAGTAAAACCTTCAACCCTGTAAACAAGAGTGGCTGCGGATTTCTTTTTAAAAGAAATCACATTAAGCTATAACTACAGAGAGGAGTATCCATCTAGTTTATCAAACATAGAGACCAGGCAGAAATGAAGTCGTGGTCATTTTATAAAGGTCTTTAGATTATTAATCTGAATCATCAATGAAAGCTTTCATTAAGTTGCACCCTAGGAATTGATTTGCAATGGGTCGTTCCAATGTACTATGCAAACTTGCTGTAGAAAATTAGTCATCCTAGACTCCCTAAAGAATACAGACATGACATCCGGGCATCTGTTAAGTTTGCTCAAAAACATATGTGAGCCTTTTTTTAAAGAACCATAATTACATCCTGCTGAAACCTCCAAGGACCCTGCTAACTGCCTTTGTATTACAACATCCATTTCCCACTTAGGCAGGCTTGGCTCTGCTATTGAGACGTGCAGTACAATCTGCTTGCTCCTCCAGCACACTTTCTCAGCTAGAGTCTGCAAAGGGTCAAGGCCTCCCGGGCTCAAAGAAGACCAGACTTGGAGGAAGCAAGACTGGTACAGTGGTGTGTTATGTGTCCTTTGGTAAAATATGACAAGGAATTTGCAGCTGAAAGGGACCTTAGCATTAATCCAGGCCAATTCTCTCCTTTTCAGATGGTACCACTAAAGACCAGAGAGGGAGGGCGCTCATCCAATGTTGCACAGCTCAAATCTGAAACAGTATGTGGTACAGTGATTAAAAGTTGAGACTTGAGTCAGAAAGACAACAAATCCACCATGCTCTATCACTTATTTGCTGTGTGACTTTGAGTAAAGCACTTAACTTCCCTGAGCCTCCGGTCCTTTATTTATAAAATGGAAGCTATGAGAGTGCCTAGGATGTAATAAGTCCCCAAGGAACATTAGCTGTTAGTACCCTTTTCATTTTCACAAACATGACCTCATTTAATCCTCACAACAAACTTATGAGGAAAAAAGCATTACTAGCCTCATCATACAGAAGAGACAACTGAAGCTGATAGGAGTGAAATGACTCTTCCAAGGCAACACATACCCCAGGTCCAGTTTCTTACAATCCTACTGAAGTAGATGGGGGGAGCTTGGCCCCATTCGATGTCCCACCAGTTTTCTTGACTGCCCAGAGATGAAGAGAGAGGCCATGTGGAATTGTGATTGTTTATGTCCACATGGGAACAAAGCAGTGTGGCTACCATTCAAATCCTGCAGGGACTCTGAGTGCATTTGGCTGTTTCCTGCCTTGGGGATGAGAGGAGAGCAGTTGTACTTTCGAACCTGCTACTGGACATTGGGGCGCTTATATACATGGGGGAAGGGGCAGTATTCTACTTCATATTTTAAAGCTGACATCAGAGTACTTGTCAATGCTCCGTCAGCCTGCCCTTCTGACCCCCAAATCTGGCCTTTGGGAAAAATCTAATTGCCTGCTCTGAGTGACACCAGGCCATGTGAGTGATAAAGTTATATGCAGTCACTTTGTAATTATGTGCCCTAATGGAAGGAGGAATACATTGAATGAATGCTTGAGTGAATGAATGAATGCACACCAGGGTTATTTATACTAAGCCCTGGAGTGCAATATAGTGATGTCTCCATTAATGCATCTTCTGGGAACTCAGCCTCTATAAGGATGTCAGCTGAGGACAGAGTCACAAGAAAGCTGCAGGAGCGGTATTAAATGAAGACCCTAAATATCAGCTTCTCCAGGCATCACTTTGGAAGGATTTCTAGTCCTTAAGGCCCACAAAGATAGACATATAGCTTGGGCAGTGGGTGGCTGCACTCTGGGCCACTGGGAGAGAAAACATCCTGAAGGGAGGCAGACAAGTGTCCAAGAATAGGTGGGCTGGGGGTCTGCCATCTTTTTTAACAGAGCAAGTGGGAGCATTTCTAGAAAAGCTACCATTATGAGCACCACCCTATAGCCCTATCACTTGCTCATTCGTTCATTCATTTGTTCATTCATTCATTCATCAGAAAAATACCTCTTGGAGCACTACAAAGTGTCAAATATGAGACCAGAAATACAAAAATGAGTAAAACTTGGCCTAAATCTTTGAAAAACTCATCGTCAAATAGGGAAAACAGACAGGGGAACAGCTGTCCACAATACAGTGTGAGAAGTCCACCACACAGGTCAGCTCCAGGACCCCTGAAAAACAGAGAGGAGGGGTCGTCAACCCAGTCAGGGAGTGGTAGTCAGGGGGGGCTTCTCAGAGGAGGTGACGTCACATCTGAGTCCTTAGGAGGACAAAGAGTTCAGCACAGTGGATGGGGTGGTTGTTCTTGGCAGAAGGAAGTGCACGTGCAAATGCTCAAAGGCTGTGAGAAGATCCTGAGGGGTCAGGAAATGACAAATGGTGCTGTGGGACCTGGATGGAGGGCCTGGTGCTGGTTCTACTGCCCTGGTGACAATTCTGGGCCTCAGTGTCCTTGCCTGTACAATGATGACTCTGGATTTAAAGACCCAAATATCAAAGAGGGAACCTACCCACACGTAAAAAGCTGCTCTAGACGGTGCCCTGAACAAAAAGTGGAAAGCTGACACAACTTCGTTGGAACAGCCTAGCAGCTAGTAACCTGCAGCGAAGAGATTCCAGCAAGTGGTCTGTTTAATGTTAGGGCATGATGGGACAGGGAAGGGGAGGTGGCAAAGAGTTCTCACAGCAGTGCTCTCTTCTTAAAAATAATCCCTGAAAAGTGCTCTTTTCCTCATTTTGCAGATAAGGAAACAGGCTCAGAGAGTAGAAACAATTTGCATACGGTCCCACACTAAGGGCTGAATCCAGGATTTCATCCAGGCTCTGTTCATTCTAGATCCAGCTCTTCCCAGGACACCCGGGCTTCGTCTCTCATCCACCACTGGCAGCTCTAGCAGGTCCATCTCAGGGACCTGAGCCCTTCCTCAACTTGACGACCCACACTCTTGCCCACCTTGGGGCTCCTGGCTCCCCTCCTCTGCAAACTGGCCTCACAGGGAAAGCTGCAGAAAGACGACCCTGCTAGGAGAACTCAGTAGGAAGAGCAGCCCTGGCTCCCCTCCAAGTGAAGGAAGGCCAGCGACAGCCCTTCCTCCATGCACCCCATGCTCCATGCACCACAGGGGCTCTGCGGAGCGTGCAGGGTGGGTCGCCAGGCACAGCTGCTGCAGCTGCTGCCACTCCCAGTGGCCCAGCTCTTAGGAACTGGGAGCAGCCCTGACGTCATTCCCACTGGTAACCCGACCCCTAATGACTGCTCCCTCCCCTCCTCTGCTGGGCCCATCTTGCAGGCACAGGGGAGAGGTCACCCCCCAGGGGAAGAGGGGCCAGGTGGAGCTCCTTTTAGTGGCTGCTGAAATGAGAGATAATTTTGGTTATTGACATCTCCCACAGGACTTCCCCATTTCTCAGGGCTGTTCTGAATTCTCCCTCTCTGGCTGGCTCTAGAATCAGACCTACTTTCACTTCACACTAAAAGAGCAAGGGTGGCTCTCCCTTTGGGCTTCAGCCCCTTATTAGCTGGCCAAGAGCAAGAGTCAGGTTTGTTTGAGGGGGGATACAGTAGGGAGATAAACACTTATGAATAAACCGTTTATTTAATCACTGACACAGGCTCTCTATAAAACGGGTCTAAGTACCAGCCAAACACTAAGTTTATTTAAATGCAATTCTAATAAAGCGAACAGAAGGGGAAGCATGAAATTTCAATCCACTGGGTATTTATGGAGTGCTGCTATGACTTTAGAACTATGACCCACTCTGGAGGATAAAAAAACAAATGTGAGACTCAGTCTCTGCCCTCTAGCATCTTACGGTCTAGTTGGGAACATGACTATGTTATCACCAGTACGCCTGCGTGTGGTGGGCATTTACTGAATAGTTGCTGTCTACCGGGTACCTGCTAAGTACTTGTATTTCCCATTTGATCCTCATAATAAGCCCAGGATAGATGGTAGGAACTAGTGATTTTCCCTTTGAACAAAGAAGGAAGCTAAGGCACAGAGAGGTGAAGTGAATTTATGAAGGTCACAGAGTCCAGATTTTCATTATTTGACTCCACAGCTCATGCTGTTAACCCAAGTGTGAGTCTATGAAATAATGTACCAGACAGGAAAGAGGGAGGGAGGGAGGGAGGGAGGGAGGGAGGGAGGGAGGGAGGGAGAGTGGGAGGGAGGAAAGGAAGTGGGGGGGAGAGAGAGAGAGAGAGAGAATGAGTGAGAATCAGAGAAGAAAGAATAAGAAAGAAGAGATAGGGAAAGTTTCAAGTGGATAGAAATGTGAGCTGAATCTTGAAGAGAGGTTATAGGTCACTGGATGGAGGAAAAGGGAGAATACAGTTAGGTGGACAGATACCATCTGTTTCCAGAAGGAAAGCCAGTCCTATGAGATGGCCCAAACACAAGCTAATATCTGTACGTATTCTGTCATCCATCTCCATGGAACTTGGGCTCTAAACACACCTTAAAAAGTACCACAGATGGGATCATTTCTAGCTTATTCTTTCCAAAAAGAAAATGAGAGAGGTGAATTTCTTGCTCTCAAAAGGAACCTCAGGTACACTTAATGATAAAATTTTTCTCAGAGATCTTTCTATGGAAGGTGGAAAAAGTAAAAGTCAACATATTACGTGAGTAGTCTTTTGCATAGTAAACAAATTTATGAAAAGTAACGAGATCACAGTTTTCTAAAGTTACCTAAGTAAAAGAACTCCATGATGACATCTGTAAAGCAAACCACTGTTTTCTACAATGGAAAACATGGCTTTAACTCCTGTACCTAGCAAACCAAGATGTTTGTATACAAATGATATGATTACTGCTATGGTGGCGGCTGTCTGTGCCAGGTCTCTGTGCCCACCTTGTAGTCCTGCATTCTAACACATGTTGACCACCCACTGTATGTAGGAGCTCCAGGGCTCTGGGAAGGCACTTCAGGGGACACAAAGATGCCACAACAGGCTAACAGGAGCTGAAGACGCACTCACACATAAAAGAATCAAAGTTGGAAGACAGGGAGAGGCAGGGTGACACGGGTTGTTTTCAGAAAAAAACAGGCGAGAAGGTTCAATTGGCCCAAGAGCATGAAGTCTGGCCACTTGTCTGAGAGTAAGTGGGTAGGCATCCCTCTGTCAGGAAGGGGCCTTCCTTTTGTGGAGAGGCAGTAATGGCAGAGTAGATCAGAGAACCAGCTATGACTTCTACGATACTGTGATATCATAAGAAATCCATACGAGGTCAGACAATTCAGTTCATGAACTCATCCTAGAAAAAGTACTACCTCATTGCTGAATATCACTATAGTCACCTTCAAAGTCTCCCCTTGGGAAGCTATGCACCGACAACGGTGCCTAGTCCACTGTTTAAAGCAATTTTGAAACTATTTTTCTGGAATGGCCGTCAGAGCTGTCCTCATATTACCCTTGATGTCCTGAATGTCATCAAAATGCCTTCCTTTCAATATTTCCTTTATCTTAGGGTAAAGAAAGATGTCATTGGGGGGCAGATCAGGTGAGTAGGGAGGGTGTTCCAATACAGTTCTTGTTTACTGGCTAACAACTCCCTCACAGACAATGCTGTGTGAGCTGGTGCATTGTCGTGATGCAAGAGCCATGAATTGTTGGTGAAAAGTTTAAATCCTCTACCTTTTCATGCCCCCACTCTCCCACCTGTGCTGTCCTCATGCACGTCCTTCCCGGTCACCTCTATCTCATCCTCCCTAATCTAGCTGAGATCCGTGATCTCCTTGGGCACCATTTTGGGGGCTCAGGGATTCTCCTCACAACCCAACTCCAGCAGGTGAATCCTTTCTGCCTTCTCAATCGCATTGCTAATAAGATTTGCAGACTCCATAGGAATCCAAATGGGAAGATACTCCAGGGACATGGGCAGAAATTAGATTTTTTTTTCAATTACCATAGGCACAGGGTATCATGTTGTTCTAGTAATGCAAACTGCGTAGGTGCTGCTTCCCTCTTTGCCGTCCTACCCGGGCCCTGCCAATGAGGGAAGGCCTTAAGAGAAGAGAGCACACACATCCAGCACTCAAGTTTTCAAGCGTCTGTGGTCTCAGTCGACAATGAGTTCGCTCCCCGGGGTTGGCATAATGGCCTCAAAACCATGGAAGGCAGTCAGGCAGGAAGACACTTCACAGCTGGGAACTCTGCCCTGCCTTCCAAACAGAAGGATCCCCGCTAAAGTGACTCATATACCGAAGACCAGCAAAAGGCTAGACCAAGGAGTCAAAGAACCTCACACCAGTCCAGCAGGACCTGAGGCCCAAGGAAAATCAGGACTTGCCCCGTTGTAGCTGTCACACCAGCTGACACACTGGGATTGGAACCCAAGTCCTCTGGAAAGCATGACTTTTCCTCAAACTCACAGACAACAGACAGCGGTCCCAAAGTAGACCCACTAAGACCTCAATAGCAAGGTGCAGTTTGTCATGGCTTACCAGGAGCTCAGAGACAGATAAAGGAGAATTCACTTTAGGTCAGCACCAGTGCAATATGCCAGCTGCTGTGCTAAGTACTTTACATCCATTGTCTCATTTAATAGAACCCTAAGAGATAGAAACTATTAGTATCCACATTTTATAGACGAGGCAGTGAGGCTCAGAGATGTTAAGAAACTTTCCCAAGATCAAACCACCAGTACAGTTTGAGGCAGGGTTTAAAACCCAGATTGTTCCAATTGCCAAAGCTCTTTCCACGCTACCATTTGGCTTCCTGTTTTCCAGAGTTGAAAACTCTGTCTTCCCTAGTGTATTCCATTTGTCAATTTGTGAAATCTAAGTAGATATTTGTTTCATTATTCATTTACTGCCTGGTTGTTCCATTGGGCTGTGAGTTTTGTGAAGGCCGGGATAATCCAGTGAGAAAGCAAATATCCAACAGATAATCCCATCACCCCCTGACCATCCACACCAGAGAGTGCCTCCTCCTCTCCAGTCACCTCCTGCCATCAAATTCTACCCAGGAGAGTAGAGCTATCAATGAGAGCATGCCCACCCATGCCTCCTCCTGCAGTACTCCACCCTCAAAGGCTAGGGTCTGTACCATATGGCCCTGCCCCCACCTTAGCCATAATCGATTGGCCCAGGAACAGATATATAACTCAAGTGGGCAATCCAGAGGCTGATCCACCCCTCTGGACTTGCTGATAAGCTGAACAAGATGAGTTGGGCCAATCAGATTATCTCACGACTCTGAACTAAGAAACAAAGAGGAAAGTTCTCCTTGGGCAATGATATTGAGACAAGGAGTGCTGAGGGTCAGACTTGAAGTTAAAAGGGAGGAGAACGGAACTATGACTAGCAGTGGAAGAAGGGTGTTAGGCAGAAGAGAAAGGAATGGATGCACCAAGAGAGGCAGAGAAATGACGTGTCAACCAGCGTGGAATGAATGGCAAGGACCTGGAGTTTGCTTACTTCCTGAAGCCTGGTTCTTAGAATTTCCCAAGTTTCCTAAGCACATGTGTCCTTTTTATTAACAAATGAGCAAACAAATAAACAAACCAAAGCTTTTTTTTCCCCCTAAAGGAATTTAAGTGAAACTCTTTGCAATTTAAAAAATAAATAAATAAAAGAGAACTTTCCTCCAATCCATTCCTGCAGACCCTTGGTTTTGGTGTTAACGGAGACGGTCACGGGATTTAACCCTTTGTGAAAGTAATTCTCAAGCTTCAGTGTACATTAGAATTACTGAAATACATATTTAAAATGCTGCTTTCTGGGTCCTAACCCCAGATGTTCTAATTCAGTGGGTCTGGGTCAGGGCTGTTGTTTCAAGTAATTCTGATATAAATGCTCCAGGACAGAACTTTGAAAAACCCTCCGTCTAGTCGCTTTTTGTTAATTGTAGTGTGAGGTTAATAATAACCATCAAACATGCTCTGCCCAGTAAAGGTCTACTTGGTTCCAGGGTGTAGTAGTCAGTTTTTTCTGCATAACAAACAACAACAACAAAAAATATCTTAGGGGCATACAAAACTAAGCATTTGTTTCTCACTCACAGGTCTGCATGTTTGCTAGGGCATCTCTGCATCCTCAGATCTGTTCCTGAGGCCCAGGATGGGAGAATGGCAGCAGCTGGTTGGGACATGTTCTCACAGTGGAAATAAAAAACTCCCACAAGAGCAAGTGGAAACAGGTTATATTTCTGAAGGCCGAGACTTGAACCAGCACAGTGAAGTTCCATCCACATGCCACTGGTCAAGCAGGTTACTGGCCATGCCCAACGTCGACAGGGCAGGAAAGCACCCTCCTCTCACGGGGGTGTGGGCAGGGGAGAAATGACTACTTAGGATAATAACCTAAACCATACAAGGGGCGTGCAGTCTAATGGTGGCACCTTAGATAAAGGGAGGGCATTGGGTCATACGAGGATGAAATCACCCTGGATGACACTCAAAGGACCAACCTTAAACAGCACCTCTTTGCACAAAGCTGTTTCTTTTGACTGTCATCCCATTTTTCTGCGAGAATCACCTGGAAGAGCAACACCATAAACCTAACACTATACCTTCTCTTCTGGGTAGGATGGGCCCAGGTGATCCCAGGAATTTCTAATCAATAGCTCCATCATTTGTCTCCATTCAGAACATTCCACGGGCTTCAGTAGGACATTGTCTCCCCCTTTGACTCCTCGTTACTTGCTCTCATAATTTGTCCCCTTGTGCTGTAACATGTAAGGGCATATTTTGCACTGATTTATTCAGTATACCCCCTTTTGGGTACATCTGAGCCACTGTTCTCGCCTCTAATCTCACCTCTAAATGATCTGCTCACACAGACATCAATACAGTGACCTTCCAGGTCACCCATCACCATGGACCCATGGAAACTCAAAGGAAAAAGGAACATCCCTGCCGGGGGGGTGGGGGGAATAATAGATTCACAATAATGAAACCGGTCTTCAAAGTAAAGAAAAATCTACACACATAAAGACACACAAATGCAAGACAAATTCAACACAAAGCAGTGGTGACACCCTTCCTCCCTCTCCAAAATCAAAGACAATAAAAACCTTCTCCTTGCTCTACGCCACTAAGAGTCTCGCTCCGAGAGTCAGAGGACACATCTTACTCTCCCTCTTACCCTCACCCCATTCAGAATGTTGACGCTCATTCATTCATTTAACAAACAACGTAATCTGTGCTAGGAATATCAAAATAAACATGAAACTGAATGGCTAGTGAAGAAGAGAGACCCTAAGCAATTGATTAAATGCAGGTTTACACAAGGTGAGATGCCCAAGATGTAAGAACTACAATTCTTTATTCCACTTTTTAGCTTTCATGAAGACTCTCCCATGTCAATAAGGATTTTTGCTGATTGTTTTAAAATTATATCGGTGAAAAAAACAGAGAGAAATTGTTTAACGTAAACTTAGACTCACACACTTCGAGGGAGCCTCTCATCTACAATCCATCCTGCGGGCGTGGGGTGGAGAGGAGGTCTAAAAGAACCTCATTCGCTTGACTAAGAAGCGAGCCAGAACCTGGATTCTGAGCATTAGGGCACCATGTGCCCAGGGGTTCAGACGGGTACCTCTGTGACAGCTTCACAAGAAATGAAAGACACAGGATCCTGCTAGTTGTAATCAAGCTGTTGACTCCTGTCCCTCAAATCCCACTGTGCCTCAGAGATTCAAGGGAGCATGGATGCAGGAAACGGAGGAGGCTTTGAGTAACCCTGTCTGTACTTACGCAGCTTAGCCAAGGGAGAAATCCCCACGAACACCCAAGCGTGTTTATGTCCCGACCTCTCTAACACATACAGTTACACATCTCTGGCTTATTCCCCAAATGACCCCCAGTTCCCATAGCAGGACCCACCCTGCGCTGGCCCCATCAGCTCCCTGCCCCACCCCCAGTCCTTGCCTCTGCTTCCTCCACTCAAGGGAACTGGGAATGTAGATGCCAGGCTTCAGTTGTTCCCTCTCCTTGGAAGAGGCTAAACTGGAAAGACATCCACTCCTGCTCTGCCATCCGCATTGTCTCCTGTGGCACTTCCCAACCCCCATGGCCCTCTTTTTCTAATTATTCCAATGAGAAGGAAGATTAAAAATTAATGCCCTGAGGATGGGAGTTAGAGATGTCATTATTTTGATTCAAACCGCAGGCAAGGAAGAATCTGATCTCAGCTTTAGAAGCCCTGTAACCTAGGATGGGATTTGGAAACTCTTGATTAATTGAAACTCACCTCTAGATAACCAGACATTTTTTCCCCCAGTGCTGAGGTTTGAGGGGATGCCACAAGGTATACTAATGAAATTCATAAAACATATTCAAGTAAAAATGCAACCTGTGGGACGGTGGTGTTTTGGAATCACATGAAAGGTTTAGCCTAATCACTGCATGCCAGGGTCCCATAAATTGTAATTTAATGTGCAGAGTGATGGGTCAAGGTAATTCCTGCAGGATTCCTTCCTACATGAAGGAAGATATGGTGTTTTCATCAACTGAACTTCTAAAGCTAGAAAGCTGATTTCTTTAAGGAAAATGTGCAGTAACAAAGGTTTAAACTACAAGAAATTTTATGTCACCTGCAGTTAACTGGAAACTCAAACAAGCTAGCAAGTCACCCATCTCTCCCGCCCCGCTACTGTATTCCCCAAAGATTCCACTTAGAGGATTTTGCTGAAAGAGGAAAGGGAAACATATGGTAAAAATTACAATAGATATCACTTAATACTTAATTGTGTGCTAAGTACTGCAAATACTTCAAGTGTGTTCTGTCTCATAATCCTCACCAAAGGCTTCATTATTGTCACCCTAATTTTCAAGATGAAGCAGAGGCCAAACAGGATAAATTATCCAACGTAATAAGATCCCAAAGTTGTGTTATTAACAAACACCTAACAACCTAGCTGACAATGCCCCTCTTTGTCCCGCTTAAAGTATGGGCTCATGACCACACTTTAGGTCGTCTAAGAAAGCAATGAACGGCAAACAGTACAGACCCACAGGAAGAAGTGAAGTCCAAAGGGGCTTTAACAAATACGCCAACCCCGATTCCTGCCTAGGATGCCAGCTGGAAAGCTGGCACAGCCTACTACTTCTTATTACATCTCAGCCCTCCTTTGTGCTAAGGACTCTGTAATTTGCTTCCTGGAAGCCAGTTTGGGATAGAGCTGGAAGGTCGAAGTAAATTCACTTGACTTATGTTCAGAGCTATCCTAATGCAATTTGCATGAATCTTTCAAATAAATGGGGACAGCCACCTATGAGGCCCCTGGATTATTGTTCAACCTCTAGCAACTTTAGGACCAGAAAATTAATCTAACTTTTCCAGCGTCTTTTAAATTGAATCCAAAAACTGTCAAGTCTCCTTTCCCATTGAAAATTACACTGACATAACAAAACATTAGCATTTGTCTGCTGACTGAGGAAGGCAGTGTTATTCCCTCGATAGTGACCCTAAACGGGAGCAGAAAAGGACTAGAGATCTTCACCCCCATCTGGTTATCAACATGTTGTGTGACCTTGGGCAAGTCACATGCCTGTCCATGTCTCACTTAACCTCATCCACCATATGGAGATAGCGCCAACTGCTCCGTTGTGACCGGTGCAGGAGATCATGGTGCATCCAGCGTGCATTAGACAGCCCTGATCTAAAGTGCCAGTGGGCTATTAGACACCATTCTACCCGTAGAGGGGGGAGGCTCTGAGCCTGGGAGACACCTGGGATTCACGCAACCTGGGACACAAGCCAACTATATCCGGCTGCTGGCAAAACTATTTTCTTCCAATTCTATTCCCTCATGTCTGTGCTCATGTTTCCCTTCCCTTTGTCTTAGCCTTGGAGTATAAGCTTATCCCCAAATGCCTGCATCACTACTGTAGCCTCCTAACTGGTCTCTCTGGCTCCAGGCTCTCTCACCTACCCTGCGACCCTCACCCATCCCTAGCCACCCAAGGTTATTGCAAAATATTCCTAAGCGCCACTCCCTAACTCTGAAGCCTGCAGCGGTTTCTCAGTGTCTACAGTATAAAATTCCAGTTGTTCACATGGGTTGTCCAATCTCTCCTCTCTCTGTTCTCATCCTTTTCATTTACACATTTGCTCACTCAACAAATATCTACAAAGCACCTGCCAGGCACCAGGCAGTGTGCTGGATGCCAGGGAACAGACCCAGTGTCTGCCTTCCAGGAGCTGACAGTCTGGAGCGTCGCAGGCAAAATACTTGAAGCCAACTCTCCCCTTCACTGTAAGCCAGTGTATTCATGTGTCCCCGAAAATAAGACCTAGCCGGACCATCAGCTCTAATGTGTCTTTTGGAGCAAAAATTAATTTAAGACCCGGTCTTATATTATATTGAATTATATTATATAAGACCCAGTATTATATTATATTATATTATATTATATTATATTATATTAGACCTGATACTATATTATATATTATACCCGGTTTTATATTATATTATATATTGTCTTATATTATATTATACCTGGTCTTATATTAAAATAAGACCGGGTCTTATATTAATTTTTGCTCCAAAAGACGCATTAGAGCTGATGGTCCGGCTACGTCTTATTTTTGGGGAAGCACGGTACTCTGCTAGGGCTGCCAAAACAAAATGTCATGAACTGGGTGGCTTAACTGACAGAAATGTATTTTCTCACAGTTGTGGAGGTTTGAAGTCCAAGATCAAGGTGTCAGGAGGTTTGGGTCTACTGAGGTCTCTCTCCTGGGCTTGCAGATGCCTCCTTCTCGCTGTGCCCTCACATGACCTTTCCTCTGCACACAGGCCTCCCTGGTGTCTCTTCCTCTGCTTAGAAGGACACTAGTCATATCGAATTAGGGCCCCACACATATGACCTCATCTAACTTGAATTGCTTCCTTAAAGGCTCTATCTCCAAATAGCCATATCAGGGACTGGGGCTTCGACACACAAATTTGAGACAGGGGGACACAATTCAGTCCATGCTGTGAGCTGCTTACTTAGTCCCCTGTTTAATGTGCTTCTCACTCAGCCCCTTCCAGGCAGAGCTCACGTTCCTCCTGCTCCAGGGACGCTTCCCCCGGCCCAACCTCTCTACACCAGGTAAACACTTACCTAATGTCATGCCATTGTCACTGCTGGTTGAACTGACTGAGTCCTCCAAATACTGGAAGTCCCAAGAGGTCAGGGACAGGATGAAAATCCATCTTTATGAACCCAGTGTCTTCTGCTGTGGCTGGTTGGTATACAGTAGGCACTCAATACATAAGTGTGGAATAAATACATGAAGAAACGAATGTACAGATGAGACTGATCTTATACTGTCTTACGTTCCCTGCATTGAAATTCAGGCAGAGCATTGGCCTGGTCCCATGCTGTCCTCTCTCCCCCGACCCCTGAATAGGGCCTCAAAACTTACAGTGAATTGATTTGCCTCTGGCTACATACAATGTTTTTCCAGTCTTTGTCAATGACACGGGAAACGTGTTGTGGTGGCTTCTCAGTGTCCATCCCCTGAGCGCTTGGTTAACACCCCCTCCATTCATGCCAGAAAGACAGGGCGGACCATCCAGGCAGGGAGCTGTCAGGAGGCAGATCAACTTGTAACAGCTGCCACCTCTGGCTCCAAAGGGGCAGCAGCAGCAAACTGGCCCAGACCACAGAGTGAGCATTTCAGCTCATCTGAAAGGAGCTCCAGGAGCTGGGGCTGGAGCTGCCTCCTCACCTGATATGTGAGCATCCATCCGTCCAGAGCCTGAACCATGCGGTCAGCACCTCAGAGCTCAGATCGCTAGTGAGAAGGAAAATGCCTCTAAAGCAGCTCAGCCTCACCACCGCCTGTGACCAGTCTTGGGGAGGGTGGTATCATGTAGCTCTGATCTGATGAGTGATATGGACATAGTTCCTCAATGAACAAACACCTCTGTAAGACGTCGCACAGGCCGGTCCCGCTATGGAATATGTATGCATGTGTGTGTGTATTTGTATGCACACATGTGCCCATGTATACACATCTGCACAACTGCAAAGAAGTTGGAAGAAGCTATTTTTACAGTAAAATCCAGTTTAAAAACTTTAGAGATGTAATTCTAATGGCAAAGTGAAATTACAGTGCTGGCATCTCTCAGACAAGATAAGTTGTGGAACCTTGGAGAAGTCCCTTAATGACAGCTTTTGCATCTGTAAAATGGGTTGATAATATCTACATCAAGGGCTTAGGGAAGATCTAAATGAGCTGAAATGAAAGGAGTGCTTAGTACACTCTCTGGCACATAGCAGTTGTTCAATATGTTAGTCGCTTTCCCTATCCTTAGCCTATCTCTTAATCCTTTCTGAAAAATTTACTAAATCTAGTAATGTGTGCTTAGGAAAATGACCCTAAAATATGTATGTGTCTTGTTTGCCTTCTTTGCCTGTTCCCATTGGTGCACACCAACTGAAAAAGCACCTTTGCCATGAGAAACACTACAAGGTAGCATTACTTCAAGTCACTCTGTCCAAAGGTCTGCCAAGTCCCCTCTGGCCACCAATGTGCTGAAGTATGGCAGCATCTGAGACTGCTTCCTCTCCGTCAGTCTAGTGACTAATCCAGTCACTGATGCAAATTCTTCCTTCAAAACACTGTTTCGATCGGGCCCTTTCTCTATTCCACTCACCAGACCCAATCTAGCCTCCCTTAATCAAATGTGTCGATCACTGTAGAGACCTCCTAACCACATCCTTGAATCTTATTCTCCCTCGTCTTTCTGTAAGAATGGACACCATATTAAACCAGTCATTTTGGAAAACCAGATTCAGCCTCAGGACCCCAGGGAAACAGGAATCTCAAAGCAACAAGTAACAGTCCCTCATTCAACCAATATTTACTGGGGCCTACGCTGTGCCCGGGGATGAAGAAATGGACAAGACCAGCTTCTTCTTCAGGGAGCCAACAATCGGGTTCAGGGGTGTGACAGGTGGAAAACTATCTGGGCCACAGGGAGGACGTGCTGAGATGCTCCCCCGACTGCATTTGCACAAGGACTAGAAACATGAGCAGGACGCACTCTTCATGGAAGATGGATGAGCGCTCTGACTGGGAGGGCCTTCCAGGTGACACATACAAGCGAAGACTCAGGTGCGGGGAGATGTGAGGGTTATTCAGGAAACAGCAGAGTTTGTCAAGAAGAGAGAGTCTGGGTAAGAGAGGATGGGAGATGACACCGGTCACAGCAATTCCCACGTACCGATCACTGTGTCCCGGCGCCTTACAATCTGTGAGTAACTATCACTGGGGGAACGGCTCGGGGAGGTTGCTGACGCTGAAGTCAACGAGACTCCAGTGAGATTTGATGTTTCACCCATTGTTCCCTAGAAGTTGGGCACAAGGTAAAGTGCCAGGGGCTGGGGAGGGTGCCTTCTGAGGAGACACTGGGAAATCATCGAATAGGATGATAACGGGACTCTGGGGACAGTGATCTGGCCCGGAGCGGAGGATGAACCAAAGGAGAAATGGAAACAAGGTTATGCCACCAGCCAGGCAAGAATTCCTGGGCCTGAAATGAGGGTGGTGACAGCGAGACTAGAAAGGAGAGTGGGCTGCCAGATACACGGTGACATAGGAGCAAGTATGGCTGCTGACCACATAAAAAGGTAGTGGACTTGAGGGGTTGGGTCTGGAGAATAGGTTAAATGATTCTCATCTGTAACCACAGGTGACAGGGACACGAGGGATGCCATTAATAAAATGGAGAGGAGAGGCTGGTGGGGCAAGGGTGATAATACATTCCCCTTTGAAGGGCAGGATTCAGCCACCCAGAGAAGCTCAGCCAGCCCTGGAAATTTTAATTACACTAAGCCTGAGTTCACCGTCTCCAAAGTCATTTCTTACAAAACTGTCTCCAGGAGGCTTTCATGCTGAGAAGCTGACAGCCTGGAGAACATTCAAACTAAAGCGTCTTTGTCACCACTCAGTCACCAAGTATCTTAAACCTCCCCGAACGATTCTTATTTTACAGTGTTCACCCTTTGTGGGAAAGCTCTGCCTGTGAAGGACAAACTTCTAAGAAGGAGCAGTGAGAAAAATCAATCAAAGAGTCTTTCCCTTGACTGATCAATAGGGTCTGTCAGGGAAATTTTACTTCTCCCATCTCTGCTAGTTAAGTGGGTTCTGACAACACGGAACAATACTTACCTCGCTGAATTTCTCTCCGTGGTAATTTGCAGCCCCACACCTCTCTGGATTTTCCCTGACTTCAGCAAAGAATTTGAATTTGACAAGTGCTAGGGATGCGTGGGGACTTACTGTCCAAACGTGTCACCAAGATAAGTCGTCAAAGAGGGCGTTCTGAGTGGCACCCACCCATGCGGCAGGGTGAGAGTGGGCACGTCCACATCTGAAGTCGCCCAGGCGACCTTCCCATGGCCAACTGCTTCTCATCACAGAAGCCTCCACTCAAGACACTTCCTCGCGGAGGCAGCCCCTTACACCCAGCTAACACACATCCTCTTGGGCGCAAGAAAGGGTCTACATCTTGATCTACGTGGTGGCTGCACATGTGTATAAAAGGTATAAAACTTCATCAAACTGTAAACTAAAAAAGCATGTACTTTACTGGATGTAAGTTATAACTCAATAAAAAAGAGAATTAAAAATAATTATAAATATGAAATGCACCGTCCCTGACACCCCTGACACCACTATGCCCTATTTATTTTCTTTAGAACATAGACCACTGTCTGCAAATAGATGACCTGGTGACTTTCCTGTCAGGTACCGTTCAGAGAGGCACTCTCCTCCGCGGGAGCCACTAGTCACATAGGTCTACTGAAGTTTAAATTAATTACAACTAAATGAGATTTAAAATTCAGGGCCTCAGTCACACTGGCCACATTTTGGGTGCTCTGTGGCTAGATAGGGACAGCGGCTACCGATGTGTATGTTGCACAAACAGGACCTCTCCGTCATGGCAGAAAGTTGTTTGGACAGCTCTGGTCTACAATGTAAGATTCAGGGAAGAAGAGACCTTGTCTGTCTAGTTCGTAGCTAGCTACAGGACTGGTGCTTGGCACATGAAGGCGCTTCCTAAATACTTGTTGAATATGTGAATAAAGGAACTTTGTAATACCAAAAACAAAAATCACATTGCAAAAACAAAAACCTGCTAACACCCTAAATATACATCTATAGGGATCAGTGAAATAAATGTTGGCACCTTCTATCGTGGAAGTCTATCTAGTCATTAAAAGGCACGAGGTAAGTGTGTGTGTGATGACGTAGACGGATAGCCACACTGTATTAAGTGAAAAAGCAAGTTTCTTAACAACATGTACAGTGCGATTCCATTTTATTAAGAAACACAAACCCAAATAGTCAGGAAAGTTATATACCAAACTACAAATAGCAGTCACTGTTGGATAGAATTAGAAAAAAGAGGAATTTACACTCTGTATTTTACTGTAATGTCTGAATGGATAATGAGTATGTATTACTTCAAGCATTTTTTCAAAAGAGTTAAAATCACATACAGCTCTCTTAAAACAAAAGAAATCCCACATTGGAAACTGTCCCAAGAATATATAGAACATTTCTTGAATAATTTACCAAGTGCCAAATTCCTTACCAACTTAATTTCATTTAATCATAAAAATATTCCTGTAATATAACACTCTCGTCCTCTGTTGCAAATATAGATGTAAATATCAGAGAGGTGAAGTACCTTTCCCAGGGTCACCAGGGAAATACCACCAAGGGCCAGATCCCAGAGGAGCCCTGAACTAGCCACTCCATCTATATGAAATCCTAAGCAAGCGCCAAGCTACAATAGTGGCTGTTGCTGTTCAGGGGAATGGGAAACACAGCAAAATTGAAGCTAGCCACTCTCCCTCTGCTTTGTCTCCCCAGCTTATCCCACAATGGTCCTTCATTTGAGTGACAATTGAATCACACACACACACACACACACACACACACACAGCAATGCCACAAGGATCCGATGCCAGTGAACACTTGGTAACTTAAGCATGCTGGTGGAGACTTCCCAGCTCTCCAGCAGATGCCTCGATTGTGCCTTTGTTGGATTTTCAGCCAATCCCCCCTGAGGAGGAGTTTTCAGCTCACCCGAGAGACATGGAGACATTGGAGCCAAAACACTGTAGAGTTGCCTTTCAGCTCCCTGGACAAGACATTCCAGGCTGCGTGCCGGGAGGCTTGTTTAGATTCACACTTGACGCAAATGGGGTGTGTGTTTACCCACCAACACACACATGCACACACCAACAGAAGCTGCTGACGCCAACAGAAGCTGCTGCAGTGGCAGTATTTCTAGAAGCCCAGAAACTATACTCGAGCAATATGGAACTTGATCACGACGCGTATCAGGAAAGACAATCTAATTCCTCCCAAGCAAAATTTCAACCGCTGCCCTGAAAATTCAGTAGGAGCTGAAATATAATACTCTATTAAACCTTATTTTGCCAGCACAAGTAAGAGCTCACTCAAGCGTGGAGAGTCATTAAAATGGATCTTACATATATCATTATAAATTTAATAATCGCCATGACGGCTAGAGTTCAAGTTAAAATGAATGTCAGCTGAGCATGACCAATTGATGTTACCCCAGCTGCTGCAGCGCCTCACTTGGGGTTATATTCTACTTCCAGAGGCTCCGTGGTACATGTGGACCCAACACAGCCAGAGCTGAGAACAGATGGGAAATACAGACATCAACACCTAGCCAAGGAAAGGCCGTCATAATTGCATATTATCTCGGTGTACCAGCCCAATTAAAATTGTCTACAGTGTCAGAGGTCCCAAATGTTCCTCCCCTAAGTGTCTGAATACCAAACTTGGCTAACACTTTGTAAAATGCAGTCAATCCCGGGTTCTATTCACAACAATTAACCGATTTTTCTCCTACCTCTCAGAAAGCTTCTGTAGAGACAGGAGCAAACAGGTCTGGTAGGCTGTGTGCTGCATAGATCAAACAGCACAAAACAAATTTCACTTATTGCCCAAAATAGTGGGAGTTCTTTCTGCATTACGGTGAGTGCAGTTCAGGAGTGGAAACTTTTTTTTAGGGATGGAGTCAGTATCAGTGTTTTTAAAATGCAGTTTGTTTCCATCTATTTTTATCCTTTGATAGAGCAAAACCTCATACAAAATCCTTTACACTCACATACACACATACATACACAGCCATCTAAAATTATAAAGAAGAATTTTAAGGCTGGTTTTCACCTCCACATGGATTTTACACCAAGAAAAGATGATCTTTGAGACTCAGGAGGAAAGGGGATATTCCACCCCGTACTGACAGAACACTATGTTTTTCAACCATTCACAACATTTCAAAGGAAATGTCAAAATTTATTTTTACATTAACAGAGACTGTGGCCCTTCTGGAACTGTATTACACCCTTGCCACCACCGCCACCACCCCATCCTCTCCTCCCCCCACCCCCATCCTAGTAATTCCCCTGGGAGCCAGGAGACACAGCTTCACCTTTCTTCCTAGACAACCAGCCACTCAGTGTTACTGCCACATGTGTCTGGCTTTTAAAGACAAGTTGAACTTTAACTGGTAGACACAGGTCCTGGGTGGCTGCCACTTTCAGACAGATGACAGCAAATGACCTACACTCAACAGGCTTTTTTAAAAGGCTGCGACATTCTCACAGATGGGGCCAAAGAGTGGAGTAGGATATGTTTTTGATCCATAAACACACGAGCCAGCAGACCACACGGAGAATAACTCAAACAAAACCACCACTGTCAGGAGCGCCATTTCCAAAAGGCGCTAAGAGTGTGTGAATCCCAAAGGGGATTCAGAACAAATAAGCTCCCATTTGACTGTGAGAACACCAACACTTTTTGTTAACTCCCTGAGCTAAAGCTTGTAAATCTTTGCCTGGCTCCCAAGATCAATTTCTTTCTTTTTTTCTTTCTCTCTCCCCTTGCCCATCAACAAGTCAAGGCTTCAAGCCCAGCACTGGGACCTGGCAAATCATCAGCCACCATCGTGCCTCCTTCACCAGAGAAAGACAAACACGCGTAATTGACAACAACAACATTTCGGCAACCACCTGGGCTCCCTGAATCACGCGTAGCCATTCCAGCGCCACAAGCCAAACGAGAAGAAAAGTTCTGCCACTTACTCTCTTTTGATCTTCCAGTCCATGGGTAACCAGCTTTCTCTTCTGCTGTTGGCTGGACTCAGGAACCGATTCCATTTCCCAGGAATAAAATACCCTCTTTCCTTCAGTGATGCTTCCAAATCCACGAGGGAAGGAAATGAGCCAGGCAAAGGTAAGGCATGCACAGCACCAGACACAGCTCCTGCCAGCCGAGGAAATCCACGCTGCCTCTTCAAAGGTCCTCCCTACTTCTTGGAATCCATGCGGGGACCTCTCTCGCCATCGCTGCCTTAGCAATGAGGGCGGCTGTCGTCGGCATCATGAGAGCTGGGACTTGGGGTTTTACTTGACTTCCAAGACGGGCTTCCTAAGAGCCCAGAGGACAGATTTCGGCAAAGATGAGTCCATATCCTGGGGCCTGTGCCACATTACTGCTCCAGAAATCCTTTCCCTCACTGTCTCCTTGGCACCGGTAAGTTATATGTCAGTAACAGTGTAAATGGGCATTTAATCCACCGAGCTGACAGCACCCACATCCCTCTCCGGCAACCCCTGACTCCCATAAATCACCACAAATGCTGCTCGCAAAGCTGCCCCTCACAGTTCCTGCCCGTGTTTATCACAGAGGCTGCTCCCCTCCTGGGCTGTCATCTTCTTCCAAGCAGTGAGATCCATACCTGAGGAGAAAATGTGCCACAGTCAGATTTGTCTTTTGTGGAGAAGTCCAGGGGTGAGCGGTCTTGCCCACCGCCTGGAGCCCAAAGCAAGCAGCAGCCAGCAATCTTCCTTCAAGCCCCTCAGTCCTCTGAGCGCATCCATGGACAAGCAACCGGGGGACCTCATGGGCTCCCCAGTTTTCCTAGCCAGAGACACACAGAGGACCCTGTTCTTGACATAAGTGCACCGGAGCCGAAATGAGTTGTCTTTCCACCCTATGTGGGAAGCATCATCATCCTCCTCCTCATCCTCGTCCTCATCCTCCTCGGAAAAACGCACCCAGGTGTGATGAGACAGGGAAGCAATGGTCTGGGAAGCAAAAAGGCATTAACATTCCCCCCTGCTCAATCACAGCTGCAGAGGCAGCATGTGGCAGGCGAGACACCAGCATCCACCGGGGAGGTGGAAAAGAGCAGCCTGGATCGTCTGAGGGCAGAAGGGCGACTGCACTACGGAGGAGCTGCATTCCCTGCCTTGGAACCTGCAGGCAATGCAGGCACCCAGTCACCTCCTGAGTGACGTCACAGAAGCTGGGGTGGGGGGGCACGGAAGGAGGAGAGAGGAGGGACCTCTGCACCAAGGAAAATATTTCGCATGGGGTGCACCCTTCCATGAACAATCTGAGAGGTGGGAACATATTTGAGAATCCTCATGATGATGTACCAATAAAGAATTATGAATGCCTCTTCCCATAGCACCAGCACCACCAGGAAAGAAAGAAAAAACAGTGGGGGGAGTCCTTCACTAAAAAGCACTAGTCTCTTGCCAGCATTTCTAATCAACGCACTAGCCGTTCTGCGATTCAGGCGGCGCCAGCCTCCGGGAAAGCTGTGGCCAGATCCGGCCTCAGCGGGTATTAGACAGAAGCCCTCAGACCCTCCCTTGCAGCTGTCCTGACCGGTGGCTACTTTGGAATGAGGCCGAAGCCATCCTCTATCAAAAAGGCCTTCTGCACTGCTGGATGCCAAAGCAGGTCAAAAGGCAGATGAGAGATTCAGCCACAAAGGACGGAAAAGGAAGAAGAAGAGAACTGCTTCTCTTGGGAGAAAAGCTGCAAAAAGGTTGGAGGCTTGTCCTCACTGCATGAAATACTCATCCAGAGTAGATTTCTCGAAGTGAATTCCCAAGTCACAAATGTTCTGAATCTGGCAAGAATCAATGAGAGTAGAATGTCCATAAAAGGGACATCTCATATGCCCAAGGGTGGCTAACATCAGAGACAGCATGAGGAAGCTACCTGCTGACCCACGAGATAGATAAGCTACCAGAGAGAGGTAGAGACACCCTCTGGTTACCCACCACCACCATCTCCACAGCCCTTTCAAGGGATCCCTGGCAAAGGTGAAACTTCAGATCCACTCTTTTTAGCTCCAGATCACAATGCAAATAACAACTGGCAAACTTGCTCCAAATATTAATTACCCTTTTCTGAGTCTAAACTGAGACCTCAAACCAGAGGACCCAGACTGAACTAGAGTTGAATGTCAGCTCTACAACTGAACTCATTGCGTGACCTTGAGCAAGTAGTGTAACCTCTTTGAGCCTCAGTGATCTCATCGATAAACTGGGGACAATAACAACACATAAGAGTAGAAAGATCTAGACCACCTACGGACAGAGTAAATGATCAAGAGATAACTGCTAACATGTATTGAATGCTTCCTCTATTCATTCATTCATTCATTCATTCAACAAATCTCTATCAAGGGCTTGCTATGTGCCCATTGTCTGGCTTCAAGTAGGGATTCTTAGCCCTGTGTTAGAGACGAGACAATTAAACACAAGGAAGATCCTGCTAAAGTCACAAAGTAGGAAGTTGTGGGTCTGGAACTGGAACCCGGGTCTGACTTCACAGCCCTTGCTCATATCCATGCCTCTCTGGCAGGATAACTGATATTCGGCTGTTTACAAGCAGCCAGAGTCCAGAATCCACACTGTTTACAGTTCCTGGCTCTACTCAAGAATAATAATAAAAAGAAGTAAAGAGAGAAAAAAATGAGTGCCAAAAGGGTCTCCTGCTTGGAACGGCCTTCTCCAGAAGGGCTGCTTCATTCACAGCTCTGGGCTATCTCCATATCTGAAAACAGCTCTGCACCAGGCCCCGAGCTCTCTCCCGGGTGAGACCCTGTCATATCCCATCATGCCAGCCGGTGCACACGCCCCAAGTGCACATGGGGACAGACGTTCTCGCCACAGAATTACCTCCCCACCAGCAGGAAGTAGAAGGATGTCCAACACCTCCTGCAGGCCTTTTTTTTTTTTTTTTTTCTGAGAGTCAGTCTCCACCAGTTCTGGGGTTGTCGCTGTCCTGGTGCTGGAGTCAGGGTAAGGAGGGGTTAGCTGAGAAAGGGGAGAAGCAAGGATGCCACTATTAGCTAACTACTGTCTCCATCCGATCCATTTCCTGATTGGGGAGGGTAGACATCATGAGAGCAAGTCCTGTTGTAAAAGCTCAGATTTCTCACTGCCTAAAAAGATCTCAGGAAGTTTAAACACACTTGAATAAAAAAGAGCTGAAAAGCATGACTAAGTGAACATTTAACTAGATTGTTGAGAAGTCAACATATTTATTGAATTGATCCCTAAATATAGCAACATATCAGCAGCTTCTCTCTGTACCATAAGTCAGCAAGGAGTAGTGCAAGGGAGAGGGGACAAAGGACAAGACTGGCCCAGATTGCATCACAAGACAGGTAGGGAAGTATCGCGGGTAAGAAGCAGCTTCTCCTGTACGTCCTCTAAGCAACTCCAGCTGTACTGAAGACGCCCTGAACACACTGCCAGGGCTTCCTCCCTCCCGGTCCAGACACCGTCTCCAAAGGCTTTCACTTCCAACTCCACATCTGCCCAAATCCATCTTGCCTTTTGGACAATCACCAGGGGGAAAAATTTCTTTTAAGAAAGGTTTGGAGGTACAGCCCAGGATGTGGGGAACCAGGAAAGAGTCTAGTCTCAGATGGAGAGGCATCCTTCTGAGAGGGTCACTGAGGTCCCTCCCCGCAATAAAACTCCATTCCCTGGTAAATGCCAATTTGGGAGCCCAGGTACCCGACAAGTCACAGGCCAGGCTTTCCCAGGTGCAATGTACCCCTTCCTTCTGCCTGGGTGCTGGAATTGTGAGCCCATTTTATATGTCTGGCAAAATATCCTTCTTAAATTCTCCAAAGTTTTCCAAACTGCGTAAAGCCCCTTTGGCCATCTCTTCACTTCTCTCCCTTCCAGCTTCTCCTGACCTCCCACAGAAACTTCCTCCCCCAGGTGGGCCCAAGATGAAGGAAACTGGTTTTAAACCTGGATTAAAAGTTGGGGGGTGGGTAGTGAGAAAGGGAAGCCTGACTTGTTTCATCTTATAACTGGAGTTAAGCTTCTGAAAGCAGGGAGCATCCGTCTTTCCAATGGTCTAATTAACACTCATCGCTAACACAGAATTTTTAATTAGTCTTCAGTGCCAATAGGGGAAACAGAGGAGCTTCTTGGAACCCTAGCCATTCATGAATCAATCAATAAATAAGTTACATAAGACATAAGAAAGAAGGCCAAGGAGGCCTGGTGGTTTCCAGGCTGGGCTTCTTATTTGGGGGCTTTTTTGCTCCCAAAGGGAGCCAGCCTAGCCGGGCACTTCTGCTAAGATCGGGGAGGGCTGACCCCGCCACCAACCCCAGAGCTTTTATTTGCCCACGTTGAGCGAGCAGAGCGTACTCCCGCCTCTTCCCTGAAGAAAAGAAAGGATCAAACACAAAAATAAGTCACTAGGGCCCCAGCTGGGCAGCGCGGGCTGCAGCTACCGCTGCTGGGATCCCTATACCGGCAAAAAAGGACTCGGCTCAGTGGAGCGCGCACCCGGGAGGCGCCTTGACTCCCGATGCTTGGGCGCCCCCTCCCAGCCCACCATCCGCGCCCCTCTGCCCGCAGCTGCCCGAAGCGTGGGAGAGAGAGAGCCAGGGAAACTGGAGGCCAGGCCTAGTTACCCCTTACACACACACACACACACACACACACACACACACACGGGTGTGGACACAGTGAAGAGACTCAGACGCAGATCGACACAGGCATAGTAGACACTCTCAGAGGTCCAGACAGACATACACACGCAGACTTATAGGCGCGCGTACACACACGCACACCTATGGATGCTCAGATCACACCCAAGGATGCACGTCCGCCCAGAGAGGGACACGCACAGACAGGTACAGGACGGACATTGAGACAGCCGGTGGCTGGAAAACAGAGACACAGACAAAACACACACACACACACACACACATACTCATAGATACATAGACTAACATACAGAGAGGAGAGACACACACAAAAAACAAAAATACGCAGATGCAGACAGAAGGATGTACTAACAGCAATACTCAGACACAAGCTCCTGGAGAGGACGTTCACAGACACCCACGACAACAGCAAACACACAGGGACCCAGACTTGAGGATACACCCAGAGATGCAATCACGCAGAGGGGGAACGCACAGAGACCCACAAACAGAAGACACCCACAAGCACAACCACACGCCCAAGGAAATACACCCAACCTCAGGCACGCGCCACCAGAGGGACACACACCCACTATGAATGGGGACGTTTGCAGCGGCGCCGGAGGCCGAGAAAGTGCGCCCCAGAGCTCGAAGAACCACCTCCGAGCACCGAGCCGCGTGCCCCAGCCCGCGCAGGCTGGGGAAGACTTTCCCAGCGCATCTCTGAACAAGGGCCCGCCGGCTTTCGGCGTGCGCCTGTCGCTGTGCGTCCGCCCGCCAGGTCTCCGTCCTGCGGCCTCACGGCTAAGGAGGCCCAGGCTTCCATCAGGGTCCCGGAGTGAAGGTCTGGCCCCGCAGCTCCATGCGGGACCAACCCTCTCCCACCAGCAGTCCCCGCCCTGCCCGGCCCGGGAGCCCAGCACAGAGCATCCCCAAGTCCCCTCCTCCCTGCTCATCCCGTTAGGCGGCAAACTTTCCCCGTCCGGTCCCGACGCCCGGCAGCCTGGCCCAGCCGGGCCCCCGCAGAGGCGACACGGGGGTGGCTCCTACCTGCGCCCACGCGGCTTTGCCGAGCCGCTGCCTCTAGCGGGTCTCTCACCGCTCTCAGCTCGCGCTCCTCAACCACGGCCGCCGCTGCAGCCGCTCCTTGCCCTCCCGTTACCCAGGAAACGGCCTCCTCCTCCGTCCCGCCAACCAACCAGCACCGTTCACATGGCGCCTCGCAACCAATGGACAACCTTGCCATCCTGGTCCCCTTCCAGGGTCCCGAGCCCTTTCCCAAGCGAGGGGACCAGAGGAGGAGGTAGGGGTCTCTCTGGAGCTGCTGCTCCTTAAAGGTGGGTCCCGGAGGGAGGAGGACAGGGGGAGTCACCTGGTCCCTCTTGTTGGCGCTCTTCTGCAGGATAGACATACCTGACACTTTAAGGAAGACCTGCACCCCTGGAGAACCGGAATCGGAAGACGACTCTGGACACCTAGTTCAGCTTTCCACTAAATCCGAAAACCCTTTGGACAGGTTCCCACCAGGGAGCTGTCCAGCCTGTGAACGCCGCTCTGGATAGAACGCTTGCGGTCTCCCAAGGCAGTGCTTAATGCCTTCCCTCTTGTACAGCTCTGACTGAGGGCACTTTTTTTCCAGCACGGACTGAACCTACCCCACTCCAGGACAAGACTCATTTCTTCTCTTGGACACACAGAACAAGGCTCCCTCAGCCACCGAACAGTCAGAACTTCAGAAACTAGAAAGCAGCACATCCTGTCCCCCAGGTGACCCTTCTTTGGACAGTTCTTCACTCATCTCCCATCTTCACCCAGAGCCATTTCGAAATTGGAGAGGCTTGTGCTCAACTATGACCCTCAACCCCTCTTTCACGTGGCAGTCTAGGCTGTCAGTGCCCAGGCAGGCAGAATCTCAGGACCCCAGCACAATGTGCAAATAAGACCTGAAGTGGTGAAAACATTTATCTCCTAAGTCGAAGTCGACTCCCAAACCACTGGAGAAAAAAGTGAGGCTGACACATCTGGGGAGGCACTAGGGTGGACACTTCGGTCTCTGAAGACCTCTTATTCCCCTCCTATTTCATCCTCCAGTCAAAACTTGCTCTATCACATAGGATACCCAAGGTGTGAAGGCAAGAAGTCCTATTGGTCTTGGCAGGAGGGTGGCCTGGCCTTTCCAAAGCCCACAGATGCCACCAGGCTGCAGGGTCAATCCATAGCCACAGGCAGGTCTGGCCACAATGCTGCCTGGCAAGGACCAGGTGGGCCCAGCATTCTCAGGGGCTGTGGACCCAGCCAATTCATTAGAACAGGAGCCCAGGACACAGGCCAAAGCAGAAGGCCAGTCCTGCTGCTGGGCCCCTGGTTGAGGGGTGGCAGGAGATTCAGGCTTAAGAAGGGGCATGCACTCCTGTGCCATCAGAGCAGGAGAGAATGAGGACACCCTCACAGTACCCAGCCAGATCTGCGCCAGTTCCAACCTCCACTCCCCAGGTCTGGTGGTAGAAAGGGGACTGGAGCCTCCTGTTACTGAGAGTAGAAGGCCCGGCTGCAATATGGCAGCAGTGAGAAAACTGCAGGTGGGGGTAGCAGGGCAGCTATGCTCATGCTCACTCATATGACTCTCCTGCGTCCTGCCTCAGAGGGGCCCATTGACACTATTCACAAGACAGGACTGAAAAATAAAAACCATGTCACTTTCTTAGCCAATTCCTGCAAGTCTCCAGAGGTCATGCAAAGACGAAGACCAGCAGGGGAATGGCAGACAAGTAACATCATGTACCGGGTTATAGGGAGTCTGCTATAAGTACACAGACCTGGGTGAGACAGCCTGGGCTGGAATCCCCTCTTGGCCATTTATCAGCTATACGATCTTATCTCGGAACCTTCATTTTCTCATCTATAAAATAGGGCAGCTAATATTCCTCCTGACAGAGATGTTCTGAGAAGCAGAGGTGATCTGGACGTGCTCATGGGTGAGCACATGCTTTGGAAGCAATAAGGTACCTTGCAGAGGAGAATGACTTTTATAATAGACCGAGTTTGCCCCGTGATGGCTAATTGTATGTGTCAACCAGTCTAGGCTGCAGGACCCAGTCTTTGGTCAAATACCAGTCCAGATGTTGCTGTGAACGATTTGTTTGTTTGGTTGGTTTTTTGTTTGTTTTTAGATATGATTAATATTTAAATCAATAGACTTTGAAGAAAGCAGATTATCCTCCGTAATGGGGGTGGGCCTCCTCCAGTTAGTCAAAGGCCTGAAGAGAAAAGACTGAAGCCCCTTGAGGAAGAAGGAATTCTGCCTCCAGACTACCTTTGGGCTCAAGACTGCAACATCAGCTCTTCCCTGGGTCTCCAGCCTGCCAGCCTGCCCTGCAGATTTTGGACTTTCCAACCCCAAAATTGACATGAGCCAATTTTTCAGATAAATGATAGATATCCTATTGGTTCTGTTTCTCTGGAGAACCCTAATATAGCCCCTTCCCAAAATGAGGAGGATTTTCCAGTCAAATCCAAAGAGAAGAAACCAGGTGACCAGATGTATAGCCTACAAGTTGCTGGGGGTACGTATGAGTATTTCCCCAAGTTTGCTCCAAGTGGGCAATGGCTTATGTTCACGGATGGTTTCAATCCACCACTATATACAACAACCTTCCACCTACTAGAGATGGACACCTTGGGAGACATTTTTCTAAAATAGCTCCCTTTCTCTACTGACACTGCCTTCTGCCCCAGTCCCCACCTGTGCACTAGGAACCAAGAGGACAGAGTCTGTTCATTGGAGATTATGACCTACCTCTCTCTCTCTCTCTCTCTCTCTCTCTCTCTCTCTCTCTCTCTCTCTCTCACACACACACACACACACACACACACACATCCCAAATGAGGGCTGTAGCAGCAAAGAGTTTAACACCTACTGCCATCTGCCAGACCATTTTTGTCTCCATTAAGGGTACATACATTTTTAAAGATGACATCCAATCACCCATTTAGGGTCCTAACTCCAAATATGTCAGCTGAAGAAAGGGTTATTTCCATTTCACCGACATAGAAAAACAGGAACCAGAACATAACAAGGCCTTCCAGGGACTAGCACTGCAAGCCTAAGAGCTGTGGCTACTCCCTCCATGCCTTCTAGAAGGGAACACATTTTCTCTCATCTCCTGTTTTGCTTACTCACCTTCCTTGTGGGCTAACATGGCTGCCAGTCCAAAGGTCTATCTCTCCATGCACATACCCAATAGAGTTTGCCAGAAGCCTCTGGAACTTAGGTCACATTCTCATGAAAGAATCTGATTGGTCACTGACCTGTGAGTCAGGTCAGGGGTCAATCACCAATGGCAAATAGGAAAGGGACCTTTGCATGGTCAGGCAACATCAGACATTTGTAGCACACAGTGAAATGGAGACATGCAAAGGTGCCTCCTTAGTTTAGCTTCTGACTCCCAATACTGACCCCCTGCACCTCAGTTTTCTTGTTTTCAAAACCAGAGCATCCATAGCACCCTTTTTCAGAGCTACAGAATCCCTATAGGAAGTACATTGTGAAGCACTTAAGGAAATTAAAACATGTTCTTTTTTACTACAAATGAAGGAAAATCTATCATCCAACCTCAAGAAGACTTGAGGAAAAATCCCTGGTCTTAGGTCTCTGGTAAGCAGATCAGGTCTGGTAGATTCAGCTCGGACACTGTTTTACATGTACTGGACATCACAGAGGTGGCATCGTAAGCACAGAAATGTTTTTCTCTCATGTCTTGGGCTGTCTCTGAATTGAACACAGGGCCAGTTGGTCAGCAGAGCAGAAATGAAGATGCGAAGTGGCCCTTTCCACCTATCTTTCTGGATTGGCGAACTTGAATTGTTTCGGGACCCAACTCGGGAATTTTCCCTAAAAGTCCTTGTCAGGATGGGTTGCTCCCTTCTCTGGACTCGCACAGCACTTTGTACTCCTTCCGCTCTTTAATAGCCCGTGCCACCCCCACCATAATCGTCTCTTTTCATGTTTATCTCCCTGACTAGTCATTCATTCATTGATCATTCACTCAATACTGCAACAAATTTTACTGCCAATTTTATTGACAATAAACATCCTGAGATGCAGCAGTGAGCAAATCAGGCACGGTCCCTGTTTTCGTGGCAACGGTGGAGGAAGAGGTACGACAAACAAATATTTGGTCACGATCATTTGAGAGAATAATTAGGGCTCTGCCAAGAATAAAAACAGGATGGTGTGACAGAGTGAGTAGGGGCTACCTTCCATTGGGTAGTTGTAAGAGAAATTTAAACTGCGATCTGAGTGATAAAAAGGATACATCTGTGCAAGGATCCAGAGGAAGCACATTCCAGCTGCTACTAGTACAAAGGCAATGCAGACGGCACAACCAGCATTGCGTGCTCACGGAGCAAAAGCAGCTCAGTGCTCCTGGAGGACAGTGTTCCCATCTGTGTGGGGACAGCCTGTGGAAACAGCAGAGACCAAGGAGTGCTCAGTCCTTCCCTTTTCTAGTCCCCTGCGTAATACCAGCTGTATTCTCACCCACCATATTTCCTTTCCTTTGAGACTTAGCTCAGTTTGTCTCTTCCATCACAACAAACGAACCTCACCCCTTATTCCCTCACCTCATCCTTTCCCTCCACACAGACCCCTTAAGTTTGTGGTATGTCTCTATGACTGTTTTCTTGCTCCTTCATTCATGTGGTTTATAGATTTTTTTTTTTTTTTGATTTTTTTTAAAGAGGACATAGCTCACAGTGGCCCACGCAGGGAGCGAACCGGCAACCTTGGTGTTACCAGCACCACACTCTAACCAACTGAGCTAACCAGCCACCCCTAGTTTACAGATTTCACTGAGTGCCTTCAGATGCCAAGAACTTTCATGTCTGTGCAATACGATCCCATTGACGAGAACACGCGAAGAAGCAGATCTCTGAGCAGTGAAAGAAAGATGACACAAAGGTTGTGTGATAAAGGATGTCGCTTCTCCAGTCCTCATTCAAGGCCTGTATGCTCTTGGTGTACTCACACTTTTAATGGGGCTGGTTATTCAGTTTCCAAGCCCACAGCAAATCAGAGGAGTGCACCGATCCCTCCAGTGGGCAAACTGACAGCTGTAAGACGTAAGACAGGACAATCTGTCAGCAAGAGAGGAGACCCAACCACCTACGAAAAACAAAACAAAAGGTCCAGGCAACCTGGGACCATTTAGTGAATGGGCAATCAGTCGTACACATCTCATCCATTTATTAAACCACATGGATCGCTCATCATGCTGACTCTGAATTCAACAAAGGTCTTATAAGACAGGGAAGATTTTAGTATGCTTTAGAAAGCTTTTTCATACAAATTGGCTAAATGGAATTTAATGGACAAACCCAGGGCTACGAAGAGAGGCAAATTGTCAAAAATGACTTGAATTCTGGACAGCCGATATTTTATACAGATAAAACTATTAATTACAATTTATTGAACAACTCAAAGATGTACCAGTTGAATGTTTTAAATACTTGACTTCATTCAGGCCCCACAATAATTCTATGAAGTAGGTACTATTATTATCCTTGTTTTCTGAAGGCGGAAAGGAGAGGAAACAGGCTCAGAGGGGTTGAGTAACTTGTGTTTGATCACAAGCTGGTTAGTGGCAGATATTTTACAACCTAGTCAAAAGAGAAAGAAGAACATAAGTAGTATGTATTTCTCTTTTTTTATTCCTCTTAACATTTAGCATAGATCTGGGCATATAAGTTCTCAAAGTGCAGGATCGGGGTTCATTCATCCAAGAAATTTGTCCCAGGAATTGTGCCAATGTCTGGAGAGACCCTGGAGAGGAAGCCAGGTTCATGCTGTCGTCCGGGTGCTACAGCATGAAGAATGGATGAATCTATTCCACAGTTTTGAAAAAAAAATCAATTTGCTGTGATCCTGTTAAATATGACTCTCATTCGGGATCTTTTGGAAGCAGCTGAAATTTCACTCTTGAAAAAAATAAGTGGCAGATAACAGTAAAGGTTTGCATATGAAGAAAAGCCATCAGCCCCTTCCCGCCACTCCACCCCACCCCCACACACCATGCTGTTCCCATTTCCGGGGCAGCCTGCAGTCCTCCTGTCCTGCATCTACCCTTTTGCAACTTCATTAAAGAATGACTTCATGGAAGTCACTTCAGTATCTTCATCTGCAAAATGGTGGTCGCAGGGGTGACAGGGAAAAGACAAATGGATTAGCTGTGACATTCTGGTTCTGTCTCCCTCCCGCCCCTGGCAGCTTCTCCTCAAACTTTTCCCCTTGATCCTTCACTCAGCCCCACCACGGTTGAGTTGCTAGAGTAGATGTAAGGAGCCTGTTTACCCCACTGATAATGGGTGGAGACAATGCCGCATTGTCTGAAATAGACAGTGGCAGGGGAGGAATTTATTGCCAGCTGGCAAGGGCTGGGGACAGGGGGTGGACTGGCTCTGGTTTCCCTGCCCCAGGTGGCTGGTACTTCTGCAAGCCTGGGAGGATGCTATAAAAACAGGACTGCTGGGAGACACCCACGGGTGGGTTGACCACATCAGTTGGGCTGTGGAGGAGTCAAATGTAGAGAAAGGGGAGGCACACTTTAGGCGGGTTGAAATGGGTAACAAGATCCAAGCTGTACGTTTATTTTAGTAGGCTCTTTTGGTTTTCGAAAGAAAATGCACTGGAAATGGAGTTGAAACTAAAATTTTAAAACAAATCCAATGACTGTTTCTTGAGTGCCTACTATGTTGTACGCATGTACTGTGATCACCACTGGAAAGACCACAAGGAACATACAGATATGTTTCCTTCCCTCAAGGAATTTATATTCTATCAGTGGAGCCAGTCATTAAACAAAGAAACAAATACATGATCTGGATAATTTTTAAAAAGGGTTGACTGACACAAAGGAAGTAAAACAGGATGATGTGATATAAAATGACAGGTTAGGGAGAGTAGCATTTCATAGAGTGACCAGGGAGGGTTTCTCTGAGGAGGTGACAATTCAAATTAGACCTGAAAATAGTAGCCAAGTGAAGGTCTGGGGGAAGACCCTCCCAGACAGTAAACAGCAAGTATGAAGAGGCCCTGAGACCACAATAGCGTGATGCATTCCAGGAACTAGTGTGGCTAGAGAATGGTGAACAACAAAAAGAGTGTTATGAGATTAGGCCAGAGAATTTTGTTCTACATTCAATGAGACGCTCTGGGAAAGTTTTAAAAGTTTTCAGAAGGTTGTTTTGGCTGCCTTGTCAAGACTGTGTTCAAGGGGGTAAAAGAGGAAGCAGAGAGACCAGTTAGAAGGCCACCGAAATCACCAGGCAAGACGTGATGGTGGCTTAGGGTGGAGGTAAGAGGACAGCTTTAGAATAGATATTTTAGAAAGGAGGTCTTGAGGGGAGCAGCAAAGTCAGCAGGCACCTCAGCAGCTTTAGGAACCACCTACCGCTCTGAATTTCTCTTGATTTAAGCTTCTCTTTGAACATCTGCTCCACCCTCCTGTGTCCCGAGATTGCCCTACTTACACATTGAGTTCCCTTGGACATCAGCTCACCTGCTGTCTTACCCAGACCCAGAGCTCCCTCCAGCCTTGGTTCCCACTGCTAACTGGGTCAGTCCACTTCAGGTGCCGGAAGGAGTATCTGATGGGGCCAGTTCACCTCATCATGCCGTAACCTGTGGGTTATCTCCTCTCTCAGTCAGGTGCTAACCTCTGGGGCATGTTGGAGAGTGTGGGCATGTTTAATCAAGGTAGGGCCACCGAAGTAGTAAGGGCTGTGGTGGGTAAGCTCGTGTGCTACAGGCAACACTGAGCAGGCCCAGCGGTAATTCCAGCTGGCGCCTCTATATCACTTATTGTTTCAGGCACTGCTCTAAGTTTTATATAACTAATTTAATCCTCACAACCATCCTAAAATTATTAAAAGATAGGATTATAATCGCCATATTGCAGAAAAGGAAACATGCACAGAGAGGTTAAGTAACGTCTCCAAGGTCACATAGCTGGTAAGGTAGAGAGTTGGGATTCAAAGTCAAGTAGTCTGGTCCTAGACACCTCGATTTTAACCAGTTAAAATCCTCTCTAAGTTCTAGATCAGACATTACTGAGAAGGGATCTTGAATATAGATGTTGAACAAAATAGGAGTAGATGTTGGTGCCGACACTGCTGTTGCTGTAGCAGCTGATGATGATATTTTATCTAGAGAAGCCAGAGGGAGATGTCGTGCACTGTCTGGTTTAAGCAGCAGCATTTCCGTCTGCGCTTTCTGTGATCTGGGTAAGGAACTACATCATTTCTTGGAGCCTCAAGTTTTTCACCTAAAAAACAGTTAATAACGTCTATCCTACTTGTTACCTAAGCATTGTTTGTAAAAACAATCATTAAGATGCCACGGGAAATGTGTGCTGGTAAATTAAGAATGAGATTCTTTGGGAGCAAAGGGCAAGAACAAATGAGAGGAGGGGTGGGCAGTTTGCTCAGTTGGTTAGAGCGTGGTGCTAATAACACCAAGGTGGCCGGCTCGATCCCCACATGGGCCACTGAGAGCTGCACCCTCCTTAAAAAAAAAAACCACAACAAATTAGAGGAAGAAGAGTCATCTAGGGGTCTTGTATGGAAAAGTCCGTGTCCAAAGGCCTGGAGAAGTAAGCCGAGGGACCAGCCAGGGACGCAGAAATGGGCAGCCCCAAGGGCCATGCCTCTGCCTAAAGACCACAGGAAGCCACTGAAGGATCTGAAGCTGGAGGAGGAGGAGTGAGGTGGTCAGATGAACTGTTTAGAAAGATATTTCTGATGACCAGTGTCAAGAATGGTCTAGATAGAGTAAGGAAGATTGCAGACAGGTAAACAAGAGATGGTTCTAGCAATGCAGGCAGGAGACGGTGAGGATATAGATTCAAGCAATGGCTGAAATATTCGGGCATGTCACCAAGAGAATGTGGGGAGCCCGGGATCCTATTATACCCAAATCTAGAGCAACTCTACTGTCTAAAAGAGAATGGGTATGTCCTCCTGTATTTTAAGTAAATATTTCACAGTGCTCCATATCTGAAGAGTATTTGTTTCTTGGGTGTGTGACTCTCCATTGACATTTTGTTGCTCCCAATTCTTCAAAGGGGAGGCTCTTCCCTTTGATGAAGAGGCCCACCCACCCTAGCTTCCTGTGTGTGGATCACGACCTTTCCTGGGAAGGCAGGTGTGGGGCTCCTGGCTTCACTGCTTTGCACAGCACATTGGGAGCATTTGCATTTCCAGAGTTTTGTTTCTCCATTGAAAGGGGGCCCCACTACATTTTTGTTTGTCCTGTGGCATCAGATGAAAGTGGAATGGAAATCAATGCAAATTCCTTTCATCTCACAATGTGTCCAGTAGTCTAAATGCTCAAAGCCCAGCGGCTGAGCAAGGACACACAGAAGAAAAGCCCCATTTTGATTCTTTTGAAAGTGTTCCTGGCTGCCTCCTGACTGGTGTTCATGCGCACGCATGCGCACGCGCGCACACACGCGCACACACACACACACACTGTACCCACTGAGCCACAGGGCCCACCCTCACAGCGGTCCTTCTTCAAGGCATCTTTGAAGTCTGGTGATGCCACCACTCCATGCCGTTGTCTTTTCCCCTGGGCTTGCCTGATGGAAGCCTACATGTTCCAAATCCTCAAAGAAAATTTAAAAAACTCTCTTCTTCCAAGGTCAGTAGGTTAGCTTTGCGAGGAATACCAAAGATGTATCCTTCATGAAGAAATCTGTCAGTATGAATGCTGATGCCATGAATTGCCTTCCTGTACCTGCAGAAGTTCCATGGGGATGGGATGCTTGGCTCTATGTGAGTTGTAAGCCAGTACAGGTAAGAGCATCCTGAGAGTCAAAGAATCTCTGAATCCAGAGATCCCAGCTCTATACGATCTTGTTCCTGATTAGCTTTAGTTCTGAGAATAGTTTTCAAATACTTAGGTCCAACTCCAGCAGCCTTACTAAGCATTTGGGGATAGAAGGTGGCATGAGGAGATCATTTTTAACTGTGAGAACTATTATGTTTGCTATCAGACTGGGGGAAAAAAGACATTTTAAAGTAATATTAATAGTAAACACTATTGGTGACGACATAGGGAAACAAATTCAACAAATATTTATTAAGAACCTACTCTGTGCTACACATTTCTCTAGGCTAGAGTCACTGTGGAAGAGTAAATAAATGGACAAAACCTTTGCTTCATGTAATGTACATTCCAAGGTAATTTGCTGTGCTAGAAATGTGTACACCTAGAAGGAAGAATGCATCAAAAGCCTTAAAAATGTGTGCACATGCCCTTCTGTTGGATAATCATGCACCCATATATGTATGTACAAGACTATAAAGCTGTGTGGGCTTTTTCTCCCTTGGAGCTGTGCTGGGCCTGCAGGACTTTGGCAAGCTGCAGACGCGGGTCTCTGTTCTGCATAGGGTTTGCTAAAGCTGGCAAGAGTAAGGCCTACTTCAGGATATACCAAGTGAAATTTAGAAGACAACAAGAGTGTAGAGCTGATTACTATGCCCAGAAACGCTTGGTAATCCAAGATAAAAACAAACATAACACACTCAAATACAGGATGATAGTTCATGTAACCAACAGCGATATCATTTGTCAGACTGCCTATGCCCGTATAGAAGATGTGATAGTTTGTGCAGCTTACTTCCATGAACTCCCCAAGTACGGTGTGAAGGTTGGCCTGACAAATTCTGCTGCAGCGTATTATACCGGCCTGCTGCTGGCTTGCAGGCTTCTCGACAGGTTTGGCATGGACAAGATCTATGAAGGTCAAGCGGAGGTCACTTAAGATGAATACATTGAAAGTACTGATGGTCAACCTGGTGCTTTCACCTGCTATTTGGATGCAGTGCTTGTCAGAACTCCTACTGGAAGTAAAGTTTTGGGGGCCCTGAAGGGAGCTGTGGACGGAGGCTTGTCTAGCCCTCACAGTTCCAAAGGATTCCCTGGTTATGATTCAGAAAGCAAGGAATTCAATGCAGATGTACATCGGAAGCATATCATAGGTGAGAACACTGCAGATTATATGCATTACCTAATGGAAGCAGATGAAGACGCTTACAAGAAATAATTCTCTCAATACACAAGGAACTCCAGACGTGATGGAGGAGATGGATAAGAAAGCTCATGCTGCTATACAAGAGAATCCCGTCTATGAGAAGAGGCCTAAGAAAGAAGTTAAAAAGAAGAGGTGGAACCATCCCAAAACGTCTCTTGCCCAGAAGAAAGATCAGGTAGCTCAGAAGAAGGCAAGCTTCCTCAGAGCTCAGGAATGGGCTGCTGAGAGCTAATAAACCGAACCACAGTTTTCTATGAAGATTTTTCATATAAAGACAATAATAAACTTATTGACTATGAAAAAAAAAGTCGTTAGGAAGAATAAAAAATAAAGGGAAAAAATAACTATATAACATTAAGGAACTATTTAAATTAATTATGGTCCATTTTTACAACCGAATACCATATTATATCAAAACAATGCAGAACAACATTTATGGATTTCAGAAAAATGATATATTACTACATAAAAAAAAATGTAGGCTACAAAACAGTAGGTAGTATGTGATTCCATTTGTATAAAATGAATGGAAAAAATAAAAGAAGGGTTATCACTTAATTTAGCAATGTTTACTGAGCACTTACTATGTGCCTGGGCCCCTGAGTTACAGAAATGAACAAAATCGGCCAAGTCCTTTCCCTTATGGAATTTGAGGTGGTTGTCTTTGAGGGGTAGAGTTTGGGTTAACTTCAATTTTTTCCATTTGTTTTTCTGTGTCTTCCACATCTTCTAAACTGATCAGATATTCCTTTTTAAATTACTTTAAAATTAAACATAATTTTTTTTAAAAAAAAACAACACTTTGGAGATATCACTCGTAGCTTGGAGGTGGAACATGGACCTTAGGAATTAAGGCCCACCTCTTATGTCTCCTCCCTCTGAGGAAGTAACCAGGATGGCCAAGTGTGATACAACCAGGGGTCAAGAACCACGGAGATAGTGTGAGATAAGAACCATCATTGAAAACAAGATGCCACAGCTCTAGTCAGAATCCAGATTGAAGCAGATACAAAGCCAAGATGGGGAAGTAGGCAGAGTCAGCACAAAATGGAAGCCGGGCATAAGTCTCACCTCTTTGACATGAAAAGGGCTCAAGTGCCTGGGCCCCGGAGTTACAGAAATGAACAAGAAATGAGCCATCTTTGTGCTGGCTCTCAGGTGCATAGGGGTCAGCAGAGGATAAAGGCAGGGGGTCAGCAGGGCATCTTCTGCCACCGTCTTAAACTCACCAACCACCTGATTGGTAGTAAAACACTGAAAATCATCCAAATGTTCAATAAGGGAATGGTTAAGTAAGTTAAGATTCTTTAAATACTTATCCATTTAAATGAGGCCAGGTAAAACTTTTATGCGTTAAAGTTGTTTGTTTGTTTGTTTTACAATTCCTTAGAGACTAGGAAATGAAATGAGAGTGTGAGCTATTGGTGAGTACTCTGAGAAGGAAATCCCATGCCCTCACCCACACTGTCCCTCCCCTCGTTTACCCCCAAGGCCAAGTCCTGGGAGGAATAGAAATAACTTTCTAAAACAGGATTGGGGGATTTTGAGAAGCAAGAAAACCCATGCCTCACTTCCTTAGGGAAGCTCAGGGAGATTGTCCCCACGCCCCCGGCCCCAGCATGCTTTCACATAGTAGAGTCAGAATGGTGTCAGGACAGCACTAGATAGAGCAAGCCTGGGGTGGCCCCTTGAGTCTCCTGTGTCTGTTCCTTCAAGAACATGAAGAATTAGCCAAAATTTGCCGTAACCTCCACCAGGGGTATACAGGAGTAGAGAGGGAATGCAATGGACCTGGAGGGGTCCAAGGGGGGAAAAGGAAAGTAAAGAGTCTGTAGAGCAATGACCAGAGGCCACAACTGGGCTATGGACATTTTGGTGGAGGCCAGCATGAATCGATGCCAGCCATCAAAGATTAGACAGGGCCTGGTTCTCCCTCAGCAGATGCCAACATAGGCCAGATGGTGTCAGGATCGGTCATTTGTTTATCTCAGATCCATTCCCCACCCACAGAGTACCCCATCTCTGCTATCAGAGGGAACTACATTTCCCAAGCTCCTTTGCCAACTGGTTTGGCCAATGAGAGGCACTGGGGGGAAGGCTGAATTGCAAGAGGAGGAGAAAGGCCAGGGTATTTCTCCCTCTCCTTGCCTGTCTCAGGTGAAGCTCAAGCTCCTCCGGTGGTTATTCCCTTGATTCTAGCTGCTGCCAAACGGTCCCTCCTATGCAGTCGTATAGCTCCAGCTAGGCAGCCTTTGCCATGGTTCTTGCCAGAGGGTCCTGGCTTCTGAGCTCTGTAACACCACCATCTCACTGTGTCCCTCCAACCCTAATGGTGACAATAGCTTTCCTGTAGCTAATCACTGTCCCCTTTGGCTTCTTAGCTCTCACATAAGCAATGTCACCAATTTCCTGTATTACGTTTGGTTTCTATTTTCCTAACTGG
This sequence comes from Rhinolophus sinicus, assembly GCF_057876585.1. NCBI lineage: Eukaryota > Metazoa > Chordata > Mammalia > Chiroptera > Rhinolophidae > Rhinolophus > Rhinolophus sinicus. The sequence goes on along the minus strand of NC_142514.1, from coordinate 154,470,498 downwards.
ACTTTGACCAATCAGTATCAGAAGCCTCCTTCACCCCAACTAAGGTCCTGATGCCATTTGAAACCTCTGGGAATTTATCACAATCCCAGGGGAAAGGAGGGAGGTCGAACATCCTGAATTAGCTGAATTTACCCAAAAGAGGTCTATGAAACCTTTGGATATTTAAGTTTCAATAGAATTGATTAAATTATGTGGGATTTTTGTTTGTTTCTTCGTTTTAGCCATCAGGTAAAAAGGGAGCTCAAAATAGAGTTTAAAGTACAGAAAACTAAAATGACCACCTTTGCACACTTGAATATGTAGCTTGTGAAATTCATACTCACTACATTAAGTGTAAACATAAAATGGATGTGTGCCATCACCATGACTAAGAAAAATTCATATACATTTGGACAAAAACAAAGAAAGGAACAGGAAAAATGAATTCCATATGATGGGGTGGAAAGAATAATATGTGATTTTTTAAAAATCTACGTTACCCATTTGAAAAGGATACATTTTCAAAGAAAACTCTTAAGGGTCATCTGGGAGCCTTAACAAAGCAGACATCTCCTTCATCCCAGGGTAAACGTCTGTGGGAAATGGTAAATATTCTTCCTCTGGAGCAGCACCAAGTGAACAGGGGAATTTTCACTGTATGGAAAGCTGACAGAACCCAAGGTGTAAAGTTAAAAATACAGGCAATCAGCAAAGAATATCAGAGGTGCTAAGATACAAGCCTCGAGGCAAGTGTTAGAACCTTCCTGAAGCCACATCATAATTAAATTAGGTCAGATGGAGGGCTTTGATTCCACAAGGCTAAGTAGGGGTATCCAGAGAAAATGAGGGCATTTTGTCCAATTTGAGGGTTATCTCCCTGCAGAGGTTGCAGGCAAGACCCTGCTTTCCCACAAACCAGTCCTTGGTACCCTCTTGAAAGGTATAGTCCTGGGTTAGAGATACCCATGTCCTCATTCCCAGAAGGATAGATGAAAGCTCTCTGCAGAAAATTTTGAAAAGAAGACTCTTAAGAAGTAATATGACCCAACAGAAGACAGTTCAGCATAGTGGTCATGGACCCTCGCAGACCAAGGTTTGGTCCCAGCTAACCACAGATATGTGATCCCCAGACGGCCCTTAAGCTCTCTGAGCCTCAGTCTCTCCATCTGTTTATGGGGATAATAATAGGACCTACTCTAGAGGATTTGGGGGAGTAGTAGATGAGACAAAGCTGATAAAATGCTTAGTACGTAAGTACTTGATCAATGTTAGCTGCTGTAATTATTTTTGGAATCAGAATCCCTAAGTTTAATTTAAAAAAATAAAATAAAAAAGGTATCTAATGAGCCACAGACCCTGTACTAGTCACAATGAAAAAACGTAAAATGAACATGCTCCTGTTAAACATTTCTTATGGTCACTGTTAACTGGAGGGGTGGCGGGTGAAGAAGGGAGGATGACAAAAGCACAAAGCCCAACCAGAAAAATGCAAGACCCAAGGGAAGGTCATTTACTGAAGTCGCATGGGACACACACTGGCTCCAGGCTGCAGAGGGTTTTGAACAACAGGTACCTCTCTCTGAGTGTAGGTTAGTCAGAGTTCCTCATCTACTAAGTTGGTGCAAAAGTAATTGCGGTTTCCACATATTAACTTTTTAAACCACAATTTCGCACCAACCTAATATTTTACAAGCAACTCTTTCCTCTATTATTGAGACAAAAAAAGACTTTCAGGTCCCTCAAAGCAAAGAGCCTGGGCCCTTGTCTGTGGCACAACCTCAGGTAAACATCCCTCCTGATTCAAAGTGCCCCTGTGGCTCTCTCACCAGGGCACCAACCTGGCTGGAGGGCAGCTGGGATTTGGATGGGGGGAAGGCAGGGGCTTCCTGGTTTCTTCAGGCCACACAGACAATCTCAAGAAATTAAATTCCAACTCTAAGCCTAAAGTTTCCCAATCTTACGATCCTTCACATTTTGGAAATCCAAGGAAAACTTGGAGCCCTTCCCCCCAAAATGCACACGTGCAGATACATCCACGATTTTATCCACTATCTCAGGATACTTATGAAGCTGCATAAACTTCCTGAGGTCTAGAGATAAACTGGTTACGGCAAGACTTTGTAATCCTCGAACAAGAAAATTCAAATGAGATCTATTTAGGATAAAGGATAATATAAAAACATAACCAAAGCATCCTTTCTGTAGCAAAGACCAGCTGCTCCCCTTACCAGAGATTTTGCATGTGGAAAACCACAGAGAGGACTCGTGTGGAAAAGCCCAATTTCCACTCACATTCCAAAATCCAATCACTGCCTCATGTCATGGCCTTCCTTCCAAATGTTTACCATCCCATGAGACCCCCAAGGCACAGCCCAGTTGTCCCCTCCTAAGCAGCTGGGCAGTCAAAGCCTCATTGCAAAGCTGTCAGGGCAAAGGCAGGAGGTTACATAATTCCAATTAGCAGAAACCCCACCGACTGGAAGGAGCCCCTCACCACTTCATCATCTTTTCCCTCCAAGGAAATAATCACAATTGTCACCAACATCCTGGAAACAAAAGCTGACAAAATAAACACAGAGCTCACCCGGCACACCCCAGTATTAAGATGTAATCTCAAAACAAAGTCTAATAACTTTCCTGCTTTTGAACACACTTAGAATAAAATTAGCATATAAATCAAAACTTAATTAGGACATTGTAACAATGAACAGCACTGGCTGGTATTAAAGGTTTCAGACCCAATATGATGCATCAAATAAACACCGTAATTAGAGAACAAAATCAGGGCGGTCTCCTGGTAATCAATCACCCAGCTAGGTTCAAGGCTTTCAACTTGAGGGTCACCTCTGTTTTCTGTCTTGTGAATCTTGCCTCCCGGCCAGTCTCTCCCAAAAGACTTCGTGCATCTTGCAGGCTGGTCTCTGGCACATCTCTCCAGCTCGTGGCTCTAGAGGGAATTCTTGGCACGAAGCAGGGATGGAAGAAACTTGCAGGTTGCTCAGAACAATAGCCTGTGGGCTTCCAGACTGAAGCGTTTATTTGTTATTTGAGCTCTACTAGGCCCTTTAGCTGCTGGTTTTATCCAATCCAGATAAATACCTGTCTAAGACAGAAAGCCAGGAATCCTGAAGAAATACCTCCTCTACTTTCACTATACTCCAGCCACACAGTGGCTTCCTTGGTGTTATACACACAACCCAAATTCTTGCCTCAGGGTCTTTGCACACGCTGTTCCTTCTCCCTGGAATGGTCTTCACCCACATGGCTTTCCCTCTCACTTCATTCACATCTCTACTAAAATGTCACTTCATCAGAGAGGTCTTCTTCACACCTCTTATCTAAAATAGCACCTCCTGTCACTCTTTAACTCTCTTGGCTGGGGATTTTGAGGGGTCATGAAATGGCACCCTTCTACCCCATGGTAGTTCTGATCCAACAGCAAAATAAGAAAAAAAGGCAAGGCAGACGGTAGAACAAAATGTCAGCTTTATTCCCAATGGAACAGGTATCAGCAAATGAGGCTTATAGCTGTGTGCAAGTGGGCTTCTGGGTACGGAACTGCAGACCAGGCAGATGGACCCACCTGGCCCGGCTCTGCTGAACCAGGTAGCAGGGTCACCTGAGGGGTAAGGCAGGAGGAACAGAGCAGACCGAGGAACATTCCCCGTTCTTCATCCCCAAATCACCAACAGTGATCTGGTGCCTCCACCCTAGAGGAGTGTTTCCCAAAGGTGGGCACTGCCACCCACAGGAGAGGTACAGGAGGAAGGGGAGATTCAGCTCCTATGCCCCTACCTGCTTTAGTTTTCTTCATAGCTCTTATCACCATCTGATGAATTACATCAGTATTTGTTTCCTTGCTGTCTTCCGACACTCAATGTAAACTTGGCGAGGCAAAGCTTTGCTTTGTTTACTGCTGTATCCTGAATCCCCAGGGCCTAGGACGGTGCCGGGACACAGCAGGCAATCAGTAAACAGTCATGGAATAAGTGAATGAGCAAGGGAGTCTTCACTTGCACCTTCAACGAGACACGGTATTCCTAGGCTGCAATGGACCTGTGTCGCTGTCACCTTTAATCCTGTACACTTGTGGCCTGTTCTTTTAGAGTTGCTTCTGAAGGGACCAGAGCTTTTCTTTTGGAAAGTCCTCGTATAATGATCTTCTTGTATACGGACCTGATTTCTCACCTTTTTACTAACCTCTAATGCCACCTCGTTTACACTTCATGAATGGAGGACTCCGTCCTCTTCATGGCTGTGTCCCCTGCACCACGCATGGTATCTGGCTGTAAATAGTGGCAGCCAGAGAAGAGGAGGGAGGGAGGAAGGAAGGAAAGATGGATCTCTTTTCTTACTAAGCTCCCCTCCCCCAGGCTGGTCCTTTCAACTAAAATGAATATGTGACCTAGCCCTCTGCATTCAAGGAGAAAAGACATTATGATCTTAACCTAACATCTGAGGCCAGAGGCCCAGAAAAGCAACCTGCACAAGGTCACACAGGAAGCAGAGGTCGAAGAGCCCAGGACACAGACCTCTGAGTCCAAGGACAGGGCTTATCATGATACCTGCTCTCGCAGGCCCACAGGTCATAAGCACCCGGGTCATGGCCCTGTGGGTCCGGAGAGGCTCTGATGAGGGCACCACGGCAATGCCTCCTCCCTCAGCGTCCCGTGAGAGGGGCCTCTATGTGGCTTGAAGCTGGGCTTGAGCCTCCAGCCACCTGGGGCTGGGCCATCTGCCTGAGGTCATGCTGGGGCATGGACAGAGGCCACCTCCAGCTTATCTGCCACCCCCCTCCTGTCCCCCCTCCAAGTATCTGCTGGCACCCAGACCACCAGAGCCCTGCATGGGAGCAAAAATCCCTACTCAAGTCACGTTTCCTGAGCATCGGGGCTTCACATAGACTCTGGCTTTGCTGGGCGTGGGAGGACCCAGATAAAGTGTCCCAGACTACGTCCAGAGGGACAAGCCTGGTGAGGGAGGCAGAGGCATAAACAACTGCAGTGTGGGCTCCAGATCTGCCTCTTCTGCATTAGACTAACCCAGTGATAGCTCCCATGGCGGGGTGTCCAGCATGGGCCCAACATGACGCCAAGCACTTCACACCCATCAGCTTGCTCCATCCATAATAACTCTACGAAGCATTTACTGTTACCAGTAGTCTCATTTCACAGATGAGGAAACTGAGGCTAAGAATGATCAATTACTTGTGGAAAGCCCTGCAGGTGTTAAGCAATGCGGCCAAGATTCAAGTCCAGGTCTAACTCCAAAGCTGGAGAGCTTAAGCTCTTCCTGCCCATCCCGTCCTCTCCTGGGTCCACCTACTCCCAGGCTGCCTCTCCCCATACTGGCCAAGAATGAGGGATGAACGAGCAGCAGCCACGCGATGCAGCAGGCCCCACAGCCTCCAGCCCTCTCTACCCAGGATTGCTTGCCAAACACACACTCTCATCTCTCCACACCTGGCTCACGCATAGACTCCACTTCCCCATCAAACCCTGCTCAGTTCATATGTCACTGCCTCTGTGACCACTCCCCCCGGAGTCACATTCAATCACCTTGCACCACCTCATCGCCATGCAGACAACATGCCTTTATTTCAGTGGTTCTCATAATGTAGCCCAGAGAGCAGCAGGGCCAGCTGCACTTAGGATTGATGAGAAACGCCAGTTCCTGAGCCCCAATCCAGAGCTGAGTCTGATACTCGAGGGGCGGGGCCAGGAATCAGTTTCAACAAATCCTGCAGCTCAGTCTGATGCATACTGAAGTTTCAAAACCACTGCTCTGTTTTCACGCTTTTTGTTAGTACTATTTGCACATGTTTGAGAAAAGCACTAGGCGGTGAGGACCTGCCAGGCCAGAAATGGATGTGTTCAGTTTGCCCCACACGAGGGGCTCTTTGACATGGAAAGTGTTTCCTTTAGCAGCCACCTCCCAGTAACCTCTCAGCTTCGGGATGTTAGCAATGCCAGGCAGACCAAGGCTGGAGGCATTTTGGTCCAGCGGGCCTTCCCATGTCCTCTGCGGCAGGCCGCCGCCTCCGGTATTGCACCTGCTCATGGGAGAACAGCTCCATGCTTGTTCATTCATTCCCTTCGCAAGAATGTACTGAGCGCCAATCAGAGACCAGACACCACGGAGCAGGAGGACACCACGGTGAGTAAAATGGAGACTCTGTCCCTGTCCTCAGGGAGCGTATGGTCGAGGGGAGCAGACACACATTCATCGGATAATGATAATAGCTCAATTCCAGGGGCATTTACGTGTACTGGCTTGTTTAATTCTTACAACTACCCCAGGAGTGGGGACTGTTATCTCCCTCTTTCTATGGATGAGGAAGCAGATATCGAAAGGTAAAAATACCTTGTCCTGGTTCATAGTTTGTAGATGGCTGAGCTGACAGCTGAGCCCAGCAGGGATTCGTCCCTGCTCTTCATTACAACACAATACTATCTTAAGAAAATTACAAAATAACATTATAAACTTTGATTATCACTATGAAAAACAGTACACAAGAGTGCATGATGGGAAACGGATGTGGTCTACGGGGGCAGGGTGGAGAGACAAAGGAACTTGCTAGAAGCAGCACCATCTGAGCTGGGGCCTGAGGAATAAGTAGGAGTCGATGAGGCCCATCAGTGAGGCGAAGGTGGGGTACAGGTGAGGCCTTTCCATGCAGAGGAACAGCACTTGCAAAAGCCCGGAGGAGGAGGCCTGGGAGAAGCTACCCATGGCTGCAGCCCTGAGAGCAGGGAAGAGGCAGCAGAGCCTACAGATGGGGTTGGATGTGTGGGCAGCAGCCGGTCAGTCAGGCACCTGTGTGCCACATCAACAGACCTTACCCTTGGTTCCACTTTTCCAAAGAAAGGTCGTCAAACCAAGGGTCCCTCATGGATGGACTGTCCACTGCGTGCCAAGTGCAGTTCAAGTCCAGAAAATCTCATCCTTCACTCACTGTGTCATCCAGAGACATTGAGCAAGTGCTTACCACGGGCCTAGCACTGGTGTGGGTGTTGGGGAGACCACCCCATCCTCCTGGGGCACGTCCTCATCACGCCTGCGGAGAGAAAACTCTCTGATAACCGACACTTTCTTTCCTTCCTCAGCACCACAGGGGCTGTGGGACAGGCACTCTGTTAGGTGCGCTATTCAAAGGCCTGGTTTGCATTTTAATGGACAAATCAAAGGCATATTCCCAAACCACAACTAGACCACCTCGTCACCAAAATAGATGTCTCTTAACAATTTCAACACCCGCGGATAGTTCAGAGGATTTGAAATATTTCTTAAGAAGCTAGCATAGGATAAATCACTTTTGGCCACTCTATAAAGTGAACTTCGCTAATAGAATCTAGGGCAATGATAAAAATATCTACAGACCTGTAATTCATTCTGCATAACATTTACACATTCCCCTCTGCTGAAATTTTGTTAAATGATTTTAGTCAGCAAAGCTCGGCCTGAAGAGGAGGTGGAGAATGAATACATTTGTTCACAAGGCCTTCAGAGAGCATTTTCAGAATCTGTCTTTATTGCCTTCTTTTTTTTCCCTGTAAAATGTAACAAGTGTATCATTTTGCAGATACTCCTGACAGTGTAACATCTGGTTTCTCATCACAAGGTACCTTGTTTCCCCAAAAATGAGACCTAGCTGGACAATCAGCTCTAATGCGTCTTCTGGAGCAAAAATTAATTTAACACCTGGTCTTATTTTACTATAAGACCAGGTCTTTAATATAATATTATAATATAAAAATAATATAATATGATATAATACCAGGTCTTATATCAATAGCTTCCAAGGTCCCTGAATCACTGCTTGGAGGAGAGCTGCCAGATCATCATGAATAATCAGTTTGGATTTCGCATGAGGTTTGGGGTTTATCTGGTACATCAGCAAGCATTTCCTTGACTCATCAATACAGTGTGGCCATTTTCTATCAGGTTGCTAGCACTTTCCTCATTGATTGGTAGGCATCTTTTATATCCTGGATAGAAATGCTTTCTCTGTCACAGATGTGGCAAATACTTTTTTCGTGGCCTGTCACTTATCTTTTACCTTTGTTTATGGTGTCTTTTGTTGTACAGAAATTTTATCCAGTTAAACCTGTCCATTGGAGACTTTGCTATTTGCTAAGAAAAGCTTCTTCTACACCGAGATTATAAAACAATACTCTCAATATTTCCTTCTGTATTTTTAAAATTTTATCTTATTTACATGGATAGTTCCTTGTCACAATGATGTTTAAATTAAGTATTATTGTCACCACAGATTTAAAAGGGTACTTTTATTATTTGCTGGATTCCTATGTATTCTCTATTCTGTTCCACTGGCCCAGCTCTGACTGCACCAATATCACACTGTTTGAATCACTGAGCTTTCTAGTTTGTTAGTATTTGGTAATGTAAGTGTTCCCACACTGTACGGTTTTCCCTCAGTTTCTCAGCTGTTCTTTCATATTTACTGCTCCAGATTAATTCTAGAATAAATTACGTGATTTTACAAAAAAAACTTCCCATTGGTTTGTTTTATATTAGTTAAACTTATACACTAATTTGAGAAGAATTATCTTTACAGTGTTGAGCCTTCCCATGCAGAAACATGGTATGTTTTGCCATTTATTCAAGTCTTCTCTGGCATACATATGTAAAAGCTTGTGATTTTCTTCATATAATTATTCCTATGTATTTTACAGGTATTATTGCTGTGAGTAAGGACCTTTCCCATTGTGCTGCTTAACTAGATATGACTAATATAGAGGAAGGCTCCTGGGTTTTGTGTACTTCTCTTGTATCTAGCATCTCGACTAAAACTAATTTTTAAACATCTTCCCCATTTGATTTCAAAACAGGAAATAACATTTACAGAAAAGTTTACGAAATATTTGATACTGTAGAACAGGAGTCAGCAAACTATGACCTGTGGACCAAATCCAGCCTGCTGCCTTTCTCAACTACACTTTCTTAATAGTTGATCTTAACTAGTTCAGCCACACAATCTTGAATCTTCAAATAAATGTAATTTTGTCTCTTTTCCTCCAATATTTGCACTTCTCATTTCTTCCTCTTATCCCATTGCTATGGCTAGGACTCCAGCGCCATCTTCACGACTCTCAGGAATAGTGGGATCCTTGTACTCTCCTCCTCTTTACTAGAACGGTCGCTATTGTTGTACCATTAAATAGGATGGTTGCTGCTCACTTCTTATACTCTTTCTGCTTTCAAATGCTCCTCCTCTTCAGAACTTACTAAAGGTTTTAATGAGGAAAAGATGTTGAATTTTCTGAAATGTATTTCAACGCTCATAAAGAAAATCATATGGTTTTACTCCTTTAATCCATTAGTAAAACGAATTCATTAAACAGATTTCCTAATGTTGAGCCACCTTGCCTTTCCCCTGTCATGGTAGATTGTACTTTTAATACTTTTCTGGATTTGATTTGCTAACATATTACATAGAATTATTTGCATCGTATGTGGCCATTCAAGGCCAGTTCTCAAGAATGTTAAAAAAAAAAAAAAAAAAGTGTGGAAAATTTCATCTCATGAACTTGGTGGTTTATTAAAAGGATACATGGCAGAAGGTAACGGAATTAGTAGGCATAGCTGAGACCGGTGGCCAAGCGCTCTGCCCTCTCCACTTTAGAGGTGTTACCCTGTCCTGCTCAGCTTCTGGGATTGGACAAGAAAACTGGAACATGTGACGGATCTGAGGTTTGGTGAATTTAATTTTGGAGGTGCTGAAGAGGTGTCCAATCATTTCAGTAAAAGATCATAGAGGCCAAAGAGACAAAAGAAGAAACCTGGGTTTCATCCAAATATCTGAGTGGGGCCTCTCCAGCTGAGAATGGACTTAAAAAAAAAAAAAAAAAAAGAACCACAGAGGAGGAAACTGTGGACACTTTTTTCTTTTGAGATTTTATTTGAAAAGTGAATTTCATCTTGAAATTTAATTTCTCAGTGCGATCTTAATAATGGAAGACAGCTCATGTTCTAATTTGGAACGTTTCATATTATGTTAATTTGGTTCATTGTATTTTTTTGTGCTAGGGGAGATGATGTCACTGGGCATAATTTGAAAGGAAAAATAGAATATAGAGCAAATTTTTGGGTAATGTACAATTACCTGAAGTATTCCTAAGCAAGAGTGACACAGAGTTAAGAAATGCTCAAAGCATACGTAACTGCACTGCCCACCTGGGAGCAGAACAGAAAGGAACAGGAGATTTCAAGTGAGCATCCTTACAAAGGTTGGCCTCGGGCCTTCCTGCAGATGACAACCCTAGCTGCCCCTGGGCTCGGTTACTAAGACCAGGGGATTAAGACAGAATGAGAGGAAGGGAACGCAGAGCAAGGGAACTCTTCTTGCCACCTCCAACCCTAGGCCCAGTCCAAGCTCTGCCAAGTCCCTCATCAGCCTCACCACTGCCAAAGGGACTGTGAACTGGTGACCTGATGGGGCAGAACCCAAAATATTCAGTGGGAAATTTTTTAAAGAGTGACTTTTCAAGTTACTAGCTATTTCTTCTGCTTCTCACCTCCACCTGGGGCTTCCTGTCCTCAGGAAAACCTGGCCATAGCTTTCTTTTCTTCCATCTTCTCTGCACTTGCAAAACAATATACTCCATTCTGCAGATATCTCAATAGATAAGTACAGGGATGGAGGGAGGGATGGATAGATAGGTAGATAGACAGACAGACAGATATAGATGATAGGTAGATAGACAGATAGGTAGATAGATATAGATAGGTAGGTAGGTAGATAGATAGATAGATAGATAGATAGATAGATAGATAGATAGATAGATAGATAGATAGAGCTAAGTAGCTAGCTCTCCACTCTCCAACACAACTGAGCTTTTGAATTTGGTATTCTCAAGATTTACATCTAAACCGGAGAAGTGGAAAAACCCCACTTCTGCAACTAAGCCGGACTCTACAATTCAGCTTTTGCCAGAGGCCCTAGCTATGCCAAGCAGCTGCACAAATATGAATAAGGTTATGCTCTGATGCTCATTCCTCTGTTTCTGGGTAGTGCATGTGTCCTCAGTTGCAAAAGAAGAGGTCAGGGGCCAGACACTTTCTGACTCCCCAGCCATCACAAAGACCAAACATCCGCAACTACAATAGGACAAGAGTCAGGGTTTGAAACCAGGTCTGTCTCCCACCAGAGCCTGCTCTCTCAATCACCATATTAAACCATAGCCGTGTTTTGTGGGTTTCGTCACTCACTACTTTCTTGTACACTGTCCTCCTCTGTGGAGTGTCTGATGCTAATTCTTTTTCAGTTGGCTCAAGAGCTTCCATAAGGAGTTATTTTTCAAAGGTTATCTGGGTAGCATACTTTCTGATTTTGATGCAGTTTGGCATGTCATTTCCACCCCCCTCCCCTCCACTGTTACTCACTTCCATGTCCAAGCTCAATCATCTTTGGTCCAGACTTCAAGGCTTGGCTCAAATACCACCTCAAAGGCAAATGTCTCTGCCCCTTCCTTTGTGCCTTCATCGCTTAACTATCTCTGGCTTGTGGTAGGCTATAAACTCCAGTGTAAGTGAACGAGTTTACAGATACATGAATCCCTACTAAACTGTGAGCTCAAGGCAGGGGTCACATCTCATTCAAGTTCATATCACTAGTGACAGTGCAGCTAGCACAGAACAGCCAAATTCAATTCTGAATTGAGGAACACACAAGTTAGGGTATTTCCATATGATTTTCAGACTCTAGGAGATCAAAAATTCCTACGGTGGTATCTCAGGCACCATAATCCCCCTTAGAGCTAGGAGGGAGAATGAAAGGAAATTCCCTTTTGAGTTACCTAATATATACGCCAGGCCCCGTACCAGGTGCTCTCGTCATCACAAAATGGGAGCAGGTATTTACTGCTTACCTATTGTCGAGCAATGTTTTGAGCATTTTACATATGAAAACATATTTGACAGCATTATGAGATGGGTATTATACTGTTATCCCTATAGTTCATTAGAATAACTCAAACCAAGAGTTGATGTAATTTGTTCAAAACTACAGAGCTGGAAAGTGGCAGAGCAGGGATTTGAACCCAGGCAGTCTGATTCTAGAACCTGGCTGGGCTCCTGATTACTACTGTATATCAGCTCCTTCACCTAGTGTTTATACTAGCCCTGATCGGTACTACTCCCCCATTGTAGAGAGCAGGAGACTGAGGCTCACACAACATCCAACTGCCGTTTATAGAGGGCCGAGGTTAGACACCGGCATGGGGTTGTCTGCCCTCCTTCTAACCCCACACTACCTCCCTTCCTGCCTCCTCAGCATCACACCACAATCCCCACCTGCTTTTCATGAGGTGGTGCCAGGAAAGCCAGGGTGCCAATGATATCCTTGCATCCTGGGCAGTACTGAACAGATCGGGACTTGGGCACACAGACACTTAGAGATATCAGGGAGCTGAAGACTTGGCATTAAAACGGCTTTTCCATTTACTAAGGGCTGCTATGGGCCTGAGACTGTGTACATTTGCCATCTCTGAATTCTCACTCCAATCCCATAAAACAGCTATTACCCCATTTTACAGATAAAACTAGGGCAGGAAAAAAGGAAGCTCCTGCCCAAGGTCACTTGGCCAGGGAACAGAAGAGCTGGACTTCGATCCCAGGTGCGTCTGACACAGTGTATCATCCTGACCAGGAAGATTGTTCCTCTTCCTGCCTCCTTCCTGGAAGGGCATCGTAGCAGGGAGGCCTGGGCAGACACGAGGTCCAATGTTCGCTCAGCTTCTCCTTAGCCATGTGATCTGGGGCACGTTATTGAACCACTCTGGGTCCCTGTTTTCTCAGCTGTAAACGAGAGGTTCGCCTACTTGAGTAGTCTTTGAGAGAATGAGAAAAGGGTGCATTCATACAGGGCCTGACACCTCAGAAGGGGTAACCGTCACACTCTTTTTTCTCTTCCTATTCCCCAACAAAGGCTTTTGCCCACCTGAACCCCAAAGAAAGTCTCCCTCCCTCTGGCTTTTCTCGTTGTGGTCTTGGACCACACTTGTATGGTCCTGTGAGTCCACAAGGAGTCACCTTCCAGAGGAATACAGACTGGAAGAGTTTTCCTGGGTGGAGGGAGGGCTGCCCAAGCCAGGCTGGCTCTTCTCTGCTCTCTGCTGCCCCCTGTTGGTTCACAGCCTGAAGAGCCCTTTGCCCACTTGACCCACAGAGTTACACCTTTTATGGAGATGAGAATGATGATAACGATGATAAAGGCAACTCTGAGCAGTTAAAAACCAAAAATAAAATCAACGAACAAAAGAACTCCGGTGGTTTGTAGACACAAGTCCCAGAGCCAGTCCTGCCCTTCCATGCTTGGCTGCTTTGGGGTGCTAATGGCTCAGGTGCCCTCGTGATCTGAGGCTTTGACATAAAGGGGAAACCACTTGGGAAGTCCTCACTACGTTTTCCAGAGAGAATGCATGTGAACAAGTTCTGCAAGAACGTGGCAGGAGTGTTGCCTCTTCCTCCAATCTCAGGCCTGTGTCAGGCATTACCAACCAACCACTTTGTTTCTTTCCTGCTGAGCACAGTGCCAGCCTCGGGATCCTAACACAGCCGCACTCCTAGTCATTTGTCAGTGTGTGCACAGGATGAAACCTGTTTTACCTGCAGGGGGCAGGGCTTGGAGTTCCAGAGCTGGGCCTAGCAGCCAGGGAGAGGAAGTGGATCCAAACTCCCTGCTCTATGTCTGTTCCTTCCTACATCACCTTCTCCAAGTGACTGGGTACCTCATAGCTGCAATAGAGCAGCTCTGAGCTTCTGTTCTGGAAACGTATTATTTTACCTAGGAAATTTATTAAAGAGAAAGGACTGGTAAGTTGGGGCTTAAAAACATTTTGAGCTGGGGATTGGCACATCAATGAGCATCTGAATACTAACTGATGTACCCCGGTATTTCTGGCTACTTCCTTGGAGCAGCTAACCTGGGCCACAAGGCACCTGTGGCCTCCTGATTTGGTGATGACAGAAGAACAGAGAAGAATCGTAGAATCAGATCTTTGACGTTCTGAGGTTTCAAAAGCCTTCAAGGCTCTTGAGTTATAAGACCTGGGCTTTTGAGCATCAGATGCCTGAGTCCTGCAAGAGTCAAGGCGTACATTTGATGCTGTCAATGACGGATCTGGAACAAAATGTGACCAGTCCAAGCCACTCCTTCCCACACCCCACACAAAATATAATTCCACATACTGTTGTACGAGGAGGAAGGAGAGGGAAAGCAGAACGCTCAGGTGTGGGCAGACTCTAATTAGGTGCCCTGCATCCTGTCCACCCGTGACCTATGACCCAGGCCAGGCCCCAGGGTAGGATAAGTCAGGCGTCTGTGAGCAGAGGCCCAGAGGCTCACTTCCAGGGGAAGCCTGGGCAGGTGATGCATCTGGCTGAGTTTTCCCCTCCCAGAACCCAGCAGGGAAGGGAAGATTAATGAAATTGTTGCAAGAAATATAACCTCCTGTGTTTTTCTATACCAGAGTGGCAGAAATATAATCTCAGACAATTCAGTGAAAATTTATTCAGTCTGGGGTTCTTTTGTGTTGTTTGTTTTGATTTCATTTGGGGGTACCAAGGCCTGGGGGGACAAGGTGTCTGCTCTCAATCATCATCTGTCCAACTCATCCACTGGGATGTCAGACCACACACATGGCTGCTCCAGTGGCCTTGGCCCAAAGCCTGCTGGCTCTTCATGACCTGGTGCACAGGACCACATTCTACTACTTTCCATGCTTTGTGTGGCATGTGACGCTGTCTCTGACCACTTCCATTTATCACTTACTCACGCACAGTGTAACTTTAGGCAAAGTACATAAATTACACAATCTTTCCATGCCTCAGTGTCCTCATCTGTAAAATGGGACTAACAATAGTATTTACCCCATAGGGCTGCTGTGGATTAAATGTGTTAACACATGTCAAGTGTCTAGGACACAACAAATGTGTCTATATTATTTGCCATTACAAATAAAGGGGTGACTGTCAGAAAGCCTCCACATACAAATAACAAATATTTACCACAGGCATTCTGATGTACCTTGGTGGGTGGGAGAGAAGGTGGGGTTACAGCCAGAGCTTTAGAAGCAGCACATCACATAACACTAGAAAATGCTGATATTCAAACTCAGACCCAACAGAACAGTCCTGGAGGCTGCCTCTGTGCCAGGCATGACCCCTTCCGTTGCTGTACGGTGAAGAAGACCTGGAGGTCCTGGGGTAAAAGGGCAGGTGGCCAGGGCAACATGCAGGTGAAGAGAAGTGGGGACCTCCAGGGCCTCAGAACACTGGCTTTTTAACCACCAGTGTTGAAATCTTCCACTCTTTTCACAGCCCGAATGTTCTTACCAGGGTGAGCTGGCTTGCTCCTGACCCTGGCCACGCCCACAGGACTGTCCCACGCAGGTGAGCACCACTGCCATGAGGCCAGGCCCAGCAGGTGAGAGCAGGAGGAACCTGGGACTTGTCAGGCCGCCCCGTGGCTAACTGCTCAGCCAGGGTACAAGGTGAAGGGAGAGCACAGGCTTGAATTCAGGTGGCACCGGATGTCGGCCTGACCAAGTGCCTGGAAGCCAGCTTACCTACCCCCTTAGTGCAGGGCCAGCACTCACTCTGAACAAGCCCCTGGAAATGGGGCTTTTTCCTAGGCCCCTCCTGAATCAACTGAACTTAGCCCACCTCTGTGGCTCTTAGATTCTACAATCCTCAAACCTACCCCTTGGCTTAATGTCCACGGTGCTACACTGGCTGAGCCTTACCTTCTGTGCTTTGTTTTCCATTTGCAATTGTCCCTTGAGTCACATTGACTTCTGGAGAAATGTCCCAGCCAAAAGATGGTAAATAGGTGTTACCTTTTGTACCAGCTTATACTGATTGCTAGTGCTTACCTGGAATTCAGCGGAAGGTGGCCAACTCAGGTGGGGGGATCATTTAGCACTGTCTGCCCCAGGGTCAGGGGGTAGAGAGGCAGTAAGTATGCATTATATTCATCATGTCTGCCCCCAGCCCATCTTTCCAAATGAGGCCTCTTCAGTCCCTATGGGAGACGACTAGACGCATGGATAATTAAGGGGAAGGGTCAGAACGGGACTCTGGGAGGCCCAAGTTGTTGCCAGAGGTGGTGTCATGCCAGGTCTCTAGTCCCGCTCCCCACACAAGAACACAGGACATGGTGAGGCCAAAAAGGAACACTCACAGAGCCATAGATAGGGGCGTCATACTACTATATCCTCACTGGCAGCTGGATTGGAGACACAGGAAGCAGGAGCCACACGATCCGCAGCCTGCCGTCCACTTCTCTGCCAACCAACCAACCGCTTGCTAACTGTAATCCGCACTTACTAGCTCAGCCACGGAAATTACACCAGTGGCCAATGGCTAACTGCTTACAGCTGATGGCCAACTAGTCACAGCTGAAGGCCATCTACTACCCGAGCCAGCACCTTTCCACGTGAGGCCAAGAGCCTGGAAACTGCTCTCTGGGACTCTGTCCCCACAGGTGGGTTTACCAAAATTTGGAAGCAATCATCAGAACCTCCTTGGAGACTATCAACAATTTAGCAGGTGGTACGTCGGGCTCCCTGTCTAGCCCATTGGTCCTTAAAGGCAGGGTGACCAACCGCCCCAGTTGGCCTGGGACTGTTCGGGTTTGAGCCCTGAAAGTCCCAAATCTGAGGAAACTCCTCAGTCCCAGCAAACCGGGATAGTTGGTCACCCCCCGGCAGGAGAGATGAATGCTTTAGCTGCCCCCAAGTCCCCTTCTGGGACCTAGAGCTGAGCCTGCAGCTTAGTAATCAGGCTCATACGCTCCTCCTTAAAAAGACAGACGTGCCAGATAGCCCTAGAAAGCCTGGCTCAGGTGTGCCCGGTGGCTCCTACATGAAATGTTTACCGAAGGTCCTAAGAACTTTCATTCCCCTGATGCTTCCCTGTGGGTGAAGAGGAAGTATGGGTGACGGGAGCGGGAGCCGTTTGGAACCAGTGTGCTTAGCGGCCCTTACCTTCTCCAGGAAATACGACCCATGAGATGGCGTCCACACAGTGCGTGTGCTCGAGACTGACTACTCGCAGAGAAAGCACAGATAAAACTCCTAGCCCTGAGTTCCAGCAAGTGTCTCTCCCCTACAGGGGAGGATACTCTTGGAGTGAAACTGGTTTCCCTCATCCTCTCCTCCTTTCTCCAGCTCTGCAGATCAATACAAGACTAATGCCTTAAATTCCCAGCTGCCCTCACCCAATAGGCTAGCGGCAATTCACCAGAATCCTTTTCAGGTGCTCAAAAGACCCATTTCTGTGGCAACCAGGAAAAACCCCCCAAAACATTACTTCTTGCTTACCTCTAAAAATGTACTTTGCAAAGCCAAAAAGGTGGGGAGGGGGAAGAAATCAGGGCACAGAGTAAAATCACTTGCATTGGTCAAACTTTGAAAATAATCATCCAAAGGAAAGGAGGAAATTGAAAAATTAACTGCCTCTCCGTGGTTTGTGTTCTTTCTGCCTGCAACTTGCTAAGAAGAATTTCCACTTGTACTCAGCTGTGTCGGCTCATGGTGACATCTGTCAACCTGGGAGTTTAATTGTTGGTGATAGAATTTCCCTGTTATTCAGACACCACGCAAATAGCATAAATATGATTTAACCACCCTTGCCAGAAATCACAAATTTGTGTCGTGTATGCTGAACGCTAAGGCTGATTAGCACAAAATTTAATTTTCGTTAATATCAGCCCAAGACAAGTAGAGCGTGAAATTAACGTGATGTGTTAATACTGTGCTTCACAGTTCCAACGGCATCCGGTAGATGCTTTCACTAGAGACAGGTGCCGTGCTGCTTGGGGGAGAACTCGCGCAATCAGCTCTGTCTGGGGGGCAGGGCGAGCTGACTCCGGAGGTAGTGTTCCCCGTGGCTGCAGGAGTTCAAGAAGGCACTGGATGATACCTGGATACTATGGTGGGAATTAAGGGCCAGTCGCCTCTCAGGTCCTTTCCAATGCTGGAGTTCCAGGATTTTAAATCTTAAGAAAACCACTCCCCAGCTGTTATTATCTAAGACATGGGTTGGCAAACTCCAGTCTATGGGCTAAATCCAGCCCATTGCCTGTTTCTGCACAGCCTTCGAGCTAAGAATAGTTTCTTACATCTTTAAATAGTTGAAAGAAAAAAAAATCAAACGAAGAAGAATATGTCACGATGTGAAAATTCTATGAAATTCAAAGTTCAGTATCCACAAAGTTTGACCAGAACTCAGCAATGCCGTTCGTTTTCATATTGTTTGCAGCTGCTCTGGGGCTACAAACCGCAGAGTTGAATAGTTACAACAGAGACAATCTGAACTGGAAAGCCCTGAATATTTACTATCTGGCTCATTACTGGAAAAGTTTGCCAACCCCTGATCTGAGACAATAAATAGCTTTCAAATGGGCTCTTTGGAGACGGGACCAAGGACATTAAGGAAGAAGGGGGGCTCCAGGCTTTAGCTCTTTATCAGGTTTACACAAATGCTTTTGTTTGAAGAAAGGGAGTGTAGCTTTAAAAAAAAAAAAGAAAAAGTTCAGGATGCATAAAGCAGTCCAAAAGGTTTTCTCTCTGGAGAGGCACCCTGTTGTCTGTGAACGGTGGGCTAGCCCCTAGGTGGCTCCAAATCTCCAGAAGATCCCACACTAGGCCAAAGGGCACCTGAAACACAAGGTGTGTGTGTGTGTGTGTGTGTGTGTGTGTGTGTGCGCGCGCGCGCGCGCGCACACATGTGCATGAATGTACGTGCTCCTCCAACCAAGAGGTTTGGGATAAGGGGCAAGCATAAAGTGAAATACATTCATCAGGGCACATTCCAGAAATTCTCCTACATATACACCCTGCCCTTCCCGCTGGGCCTGACAAACACCTACTTATTCATTTGTAATAAACAGGCACATATTATTAATTCAGTGAAACCATTTGTGGTAGGCCAATGTCGACATCAAATCCCTGGAAGCTCCTTATTCGGGAAAAGCGTGCTCGCGGATGTGATTAAGTTAAGGATTTTGAGATAAGAAACAGTCCTGGATTACCTGGGCGGACCCTAAATGTCATCATAATAAGTAGCCTTATAAAAGAGATACATGGAATGCAATGTGACAACAGAGACAGAGATTGGAATGATGTGGCCACAAGCCCAGGAAAGCTGGGGCAGCCACCAGAAGTTGGAGAAGCAAGAAATAGGTTTTCCTCAGGAACCTGCCACATTTCTGACATCTGGCCTCCAAAACTGTTAGGGGACAAATTTCTGTTACATTAAGCTACCAAGTTTGTGTTAACTTTTTATAGCAGCCTCTGGAAACTAATACCACATTGCAAAGGGTTTTATTGTAAATAGTCCCACAATCCTGACATAATTATTTTTATTACTTTGTGTTGAATAACCATGTATCACTCAAAGCTTTCCTCTCATAAATTATGATATGGTAAGAGCATGCAGGACTAAATGAGGTAACTTTTTTTAAAGTACCTAGCACATACTAGATACTCGCTACATGTGAATTCCTTTCTTTTCTCGCAGCAGAAACTTTTGCCCCTTCCTTTGAGACCCCATGGCACTTCATAAATATTTCCAATTAGCACTTGCTTTTCTCTACTTCTGTGTTTTCTATGTCAGTCACTCCCTACGGCCTACCAGTAAGCTATGAATTTCTTGCAGGCAATGATCACACCTCATTCCTTTTTTTTTCTTTTTTTTTTTTTTTCTTTTTATTGAGGTTTAACTTAGATACAGCTAAATAGCTATATCTTAAATGTATGTTTCAAATGTTTACATGTGGGTAGCCACCACCCAACCCCAGAAGGCTGCCCCTCCCCCTCCCAGTTAATACCTTCCCATAAGAGCAGCTATTATTCTGACTTCTTTTACGATAGATTAGTTTTGCCTTCTCTTGAATATAATATAAATGAAATCATATAACATATACTCTTTTGAATATGGCCTCTCTCATACTGCATCATGTTTTTCAGATTTACCCATGCTGTTGTGTGTACAATAACACATACTTTTCTGTTGTATGGAATTTATGTATCCATTTTATTGTGAATGGATGTTAGGAAGTTTCTAGTTTGGACAACTGGTGCTGCTGGGAAGATTCTTGGACATGTCCTGTCATGGAAAAGAACACTCATTTCTGTTGGGTATTGACAGGAGTAGAACTTCTGGATCACAAGGTATATATAAGGCCAGCTTTAGAAAATACTGTTCAATAGTTTTCCAAGTAGTTGCACAAATTTTCATTTACTCCAACAATGGATGAAATTAGGAACAATGCACCAAATCCTCACCAACCTGTCAGTCATTCTGTTAGTAGCTAATTCATCTCTTTTTTAGCTTCACTGAGGTATAATTGACATATAAATTTGTAAGATATTTAAAGCGTGGATCATGCTGATTTAGTATACATGCTCATACATATTGAGAAAGGACTCCTCCCATCTAGTTAATTAACATATCCATCACTTCACATATTTCTCTCTCTCTCTCTCTCTCAATGAAAACATTAAAGTTCTACTCTCTTAGCAAATTTCAATTATACAATAACATAGAGTTATCAACTCTAGTCACCATGTTATACATTAGTTCCTCAGACTTTATTCATTTTATAACTAAAAGTGTGTACCCTTTTACCACTTTCTCCGTATTTCCCCCACTCCCAAGCTCCTGGCAACCACTTTTCTACTCTTCTGTTTCTAGGAGTTTCACAGTTTAATTCTTTTTAGACTCCGTATTAAGTGATACCATACAGTATTTGTCTTTCTCTGCCTGGCTTATTTCACTTTAGCTAATTTATCTTTACATCCCTCATGCACTAGGCCAAAATTGTACTATGTGACCCGCCTTCCTTCCTGACCAGTAGTAATCAGATACAAGCATTTTGCCAAAATCCAGGTAAACCACAGGCCAGCTACCAAATGATACCACCTTGCGTGGGGGGTAGGGGGAGGGAAACGAAAAAAGAAACTGAGCAGGACCAACTAGATCCCCTCTCTTAGAAATTAAAGCAACAAAACAAAGAATAGCATAGTCTTCAACAGGAGCAAATACTGAAAAGCTGGAATGGCTATGAGTAATCAATATAAGCAAAAGATATGAGAAATTAAGGAAGCAGATGCTATAACAGAGAGAGAATAAAGGGTAGGAGGGAGGAAGCCAGTTGAGATCAGGACAGAGAGAACCGGGTACCATGAGAAGAGCAGTGAACCAGAGCATAGAACCCCAGGCCATTTCTGAGGTCATTAGAGTGACCTTGGATCCAGAACCACCTTCCAGCCCCAGCTCCATAAGGCACTGAGGTAGGGCCTATTTATCACCATTTTCTCACAATATAGACCCATAGCATAAACCCCTCTTCATTTTAGTTGAACTAACCTGAGTTAGCCTCTGTTTCTTACAACCAAAAACATTCAACTGTCTTACCTGGTTTGCAGTATCAGTGGTGTGCTGGTAAATGCTTAACAGCCAAATCGCAGGGAATGTAAAGCCCCGTTTGAAGTGCTTGCCAATATCTACGGTGTAAATACTCCTAACACGGTCAATTTCAAGCTACCATGACATCACTGAACACAGATGGGAAGAGATGGGAAATGGCACACCATTATGCAGTATATTCACTACACAGCTCCAATAAATGCAAATAACCTCAGGAATATAGAAAATAGTAAAATAATTAGTTGACTATTTATACTCAATGTATGATTATTACCTTTGTCTTTAATACAATTTATTCGGTTGTGAGTCTATATAATTTAAGTTTTTATAATGGTTGTGTTTAATAACTAGCTTACAAAATTCCTGAAAATTTAACCATCAAGCCAGCTCTGGCATTCTACCAAAGTATTTGGTTGGTGCAAAAGTAATGCACGTTTTGCAATTATTTTTAACCTGTTAAACCACAATTACTTTTGCGCCAATCTAATAGATGCTCACTAAATGTTTGAATCCTTTCCTGCCTTCTGTGCAAACTGCATTATAGCAGACTCTCCCTGTGTACGGTTCAGCTGCCTGACTCCTAAGCCAGTGGCACCTCCAAATATGAGCAAAACGAATCATGTGATGAAAGTGTTATACTCAATTTTCCACTGTAGATTTCCACTGCTGATATTCTAAACCATGGAAATAGACATGTCATGGCTATATTTACCCACACAAAAGCATGGCAGCTTTTTGGTTTGGGAGTCTGGTTGGTTTCGTTGTTGTTTTGTCTAACAGCAGAACACAAGCGTGTCGTATGTTAAGTGGTCACAGGAACTTTCAATTCACTGAACTGACCATTCACAAATCCAGCAAATACCCAAGCTCATTCCACATGCCTACCACTGTGCTGGGCGCCAGGCTCCCAGAAGTGCAGTGAGGGCCGTAGTTTTTGCCTTGAGAGGGCTTTCAGTAATAATGAAGCTGATGAGAGCTGACATTTATTGAGTGCTAACTCTATACAAGGTCCTTTTCCAAGTACTGTATGTAGATACACCCAATTCATCCTCACAACCCTGATGGTAGTTTCTATATTGACGTCCAATCATACAGATAAGGAAGCTGAGGTACAGAGAGGTTCCGAAGGAGCCTAAGGTTACATATAGGAACACAAGTATCCAAGCTCAGAGGCCCTGCTGCTAACCACTGGGCAACCTCACCTTAGGAGAGTCACATACAAATGTTGTGGTCCAAGTAGATAAAGAAGACATGGAGAGGATACATATAAGGACATGAGGATCAGAGAAGGAAGTGGCAAGTGTGGGCTGGATTATTCTCAAAGGATAACCTTAAAGGTCCTGTTAGCCATTGGAGGGGTTAAAGGATACATTTGGAAGAAGGGCAGGATTTGGAGATAAAAAGGATGAGGTGGGCAGCTTTGGGAAAGAAGAATTCCAGACTGGGAACAAGTACCACGTACCAGGGCAAGTGCGGAGCTGTGGGTAGGCTCACACTAAGGGAGAGGATGGTGGGGCAGGAGGTTGAGGCCAGATGACAAAGGGATACAGATACAAGGCCAGATACAAGATAAAAGGCCAGATACAAGGAGCGTGAGGACACTTTGAGGGTGAGGGCTGTGTATCCTATCTTGATTGTGGTGATGACATCATAAATGTACACATATATCAACATCTATTCAAGTGTACACTTTAAGTATGTACAGTATATAGTATGTCAATTATACCTCAATGGTACTATTTTTAAAACTGAAAAAGAAAGGCTCTAGGCTGTATGAT
Organism: Rhinolophus sinicus; assembly: GCF_057876585.1. NCBI lineage: Eukaryota > Metazoa > Chordata > Mammalia > Chiroptera > Rhinolophidae > Rhinolophus > Rhinolophus sinicus. The sequence continues at coordinate 154,447,285 of NC_142514.1, read as the reverse complement.
TCAACTTATATGACATTCTGGAAAAGGCAGAACAGAGGGACAAAAGAAACTCCATCAGTAGTTGCTAGGGACTGGGAATTGAGGAAAGTGTTGATGACAGATAGCATGAGGGAATTTGGGAGAGGAAGGGTGATGAAAATGTTCTATATTTTGTGTTCTATATCTTGATTGTGGTAGTGATTACATGATCATATTGTTGTCAAAACTCATAGAACTGTTATGCCTAAAAAGGGTGAATTCTACTGAATATATATATATATATATATATATATATATATATATATATATATCAATAAACTTGACTTTTAAAAGAGAAAAATTATCACACACACACATACACCTATATTTGTTTGTTCACAGAGGTCAGTAGACAAATCTCCCTCCTCCTACCTTAAATGCTGGAAAATCCAGTGCAGGCTTCAAAGACTACCTCCCCACCTATATCTGCCCTTCACTGGTTTTTAAGTCTTTTCATATCCAATGTCATTTGATCTAGTTGCCAACCCTAGGAGGAAGGGAGAGGGCAGGATTATGTACTGATTGGTGAACGAGGAAACCGAGCACAGGGAGGTTTAAAGACGCTCACTGAACATTACACAATTCAGAAGTGACTTGCAATCTGCAGCTCTTCCCATATGTGCCCCCCTCCAACTCTGTGGGATCCTTCCTGACCAGCAGTTCATGGTCTTGTGTCCAGAGGGAAGGAATCCAAATCAAGACGCCCATCTGAAGGAGCCTCCTCAGGGCCTGCCCACTGCCTTCAAAATCATGGTGGAACCAGGGATATGTCATGCTGCCAGCATGGGGGTACATCACACCGGATGTGATGAGTTGTCAGAGATGTGGGGGAGATGGAGGGCAAATGGGTGAAGGGAGTCAAAAGGTACAGACTTCCAGCTGTAAAATAGGTAGATTATGGAGATTTAATGTACAGCATGATGACTCTAGTTAATAACACGGTATTGAGAGTAGATATCAAACATTCTCATCACAAGAAAAAAAATGCGTAACCATGTATGATTTCAGATGTTAATTAGACTTACTCTGGTGATCATTTTGCAATATGTACAAATATCAAATCATTATGTTGTACACCTGAAACTAATATAATGTTATTTGTCAATTACATCGCAATAAAAAAATTTTTTTAAAGGATATAATGAAAGGGACACTTCACCTCAGTGGTCTTCCTCCCCAAAACGCAAACCCTAGTCTAAGCGTGAGAAAGACATCAGACAAACCCAAATTGAGGGACAGTTTAATAAATACCACCACTCCTCAAAACCATCAAGGTCATCAAAAACAAGGATAGGCTGAGAAATTGTCACAGACCAGAGGAAACTAAAGATACGAAATGGCTAAATGTAATATGGCGTCCTGGATGGGATTCTGGAACAGAAAAAAACAAACATTAGTGGACAAACTAATGAAATCTAAATACAAACCAGAGTTAACATTAGTAAGGTGCCAATGTTGGCCTTAGTTGTGATGAACGTACCATGGTGACGTAAGGTGTTAATGACCGAAAAAACTAGGAGAGGAGTATATGAGAATTCTTTGTACTGTTCTTTGCAACTTTTCTGTAAATTGAAATTATTCCCATAAAAAGTTTACTTAAAACAAAAAAGTCACTGCTTTTATTCTTCCTGTGGAATCGCCTCCCAAGAAGCAAAGAGTATATTTTATTTTTTAGCCAAGAATCAATTTCCAAACCAAAGACCAGAACTTCTCTGCTTTGACTCATAAAACCCTCCACAAGGCAGCCTGGTGTGGGTGGTCATCCAACTCTTCCCACCACCACGTCGCTTCTGCCTTTCCCCCATCGGCAGCACCACCTGACTGCATTGAACTCAATAAAGGTATCCTGGTCACATTTGGATCTGGACAGCCAAGGGTCAGAGGGCAATGGTGGCCTCCTCTGCTGCTCTCCTGAAGCCCTACTGGTCAGATCTGGGCAGGACCACTGAGGCAGGAGTGTCCCATCTGAAGCCAGGGGATTTCCAATGCTCCCTGTGAACAGGAAGTGTGTGTGTGTGTGTGTGAGAGAGAGAGAGAGAGAGAGAGAGAGAGAGAGAGAGAGAGAGAGACAGAGAGAGAGACAGAGAGAGAGACAGAGAGAGAGACAGAGAGAGAGACAGAGAGAGAGAGACAGAGACTCACCCAGAGTCTCCACAGGGCATCAGGATAAACATGAGACTCCTAGCATCCTTCCTTCAGAGCAATGTTGACACCTTCACTCACCAAATCAATGTGCCCTTCTCAGCTGACTTCTTTTGGGAAAGTGAAGTTTGCGTGTGGTTTCAGACAGGGTCCAGTCAGGAAACAGAAACTACATCAGTAATTTTAACAGAGAAAATTACTGTAAAGAATTGTTCACATTGGGGGGTTATCACTTTGTGAGGGGTGTAAATGTCTGACTATTACACTGCTCTGTACACCTGAAACTAATAACAAATAAATAATAAGAAAAGAATTGTTCACAACTTACTGTGGTAACCACTGAGATATTATGTTGTGCACTTTCTGTAACATGTCAATAATGCTGACACATAATGGTATAGGTAGATTATATCTCAATAAAACTGGGGGTGGAGGGGGGGAGAATGGTTCACCAGGGATTAGAGAACTGAGAAAGCAAAAAGGGAATGCTGAAGTCTCACTGAGATGACTGCAGGAAGCAGCTATGGTCACTGCCATGTCTGGAGGAACAAAGAGTGTGAGGCTGCTGGGACCAGGAAGCATGAAGGATGTCCCCACGGAGAGAGGGAACCCAGCCCTCTGAGGAAGGCATACCAAGTGGCCGGGGCTGTCGTCCTCAAGAAGGGACAATGAGACTGGTTTTGAGAGTGTGAGGGGGAAAAAAATGAAAACCAGAGTCAGCTGCTCTACTAAAAAAAACTGCCACTACCAAGGTAAGTGGCGGTGACGCTGGCAGGAACGGGAAGCAAACAGGAAGAAGCACATCTCGTCCCTCTTCCTGCCTTCCAGTCTCCATCTAGCACCCCCTACTGGCAGAGCCTAATATCCAGCTGGCAAAAGAGATAGGTGTTTGCAAAGTCCCTGCCCCACCAGCACAAAGCAGAGCATAAAAAGTAGGCATGAATTTGAGACACAATATCATAATAACCAGTAAGCTAATAGAAACGGAAGGAAGAGGTATAAATTTACAATCTATCTAATGACTATTCCATAGACAAACTGTGTGTGATAGAATACACGTGTGTGATACGTGTCTCTGAATAGGAAAGCATCGTGTTTCACGGTAGCACCCCCTTTCTAATCATAGTATCTAACATGTACGAAGAGGTTGACAGGTATGAGGCAAGTGCCAAACTCTTCATATCAATGATCTAATTCAGCACTCACAAGGACCCAAAGAGGTAAATAACAGAAGAATTTTAATTTTATAGATGTGGAAATTAAAGCTTAGAGAGGTTGAATATCTTGCTTCTGATACTCACATAATTAGTAGATCCAAGAACAGATGCCATGGAGCTCATGCATGGTCACTGCATACTGGGCAGTTATTTAAGTAGCTGCTGGGTAGCTACTCATGGCTCTGAAGTCTGCCACCTTCCCGTCTCCGGTATCATTAAGGTTGTCAGGACCTCTTCCAGCGAGAGGGCTAACAGATTCCTTGGCGCTCTCCACACGGATGCACCATACAGCTCCAACTCCATGGTATATAAAATCACAGCACTAAAACTCACACGGCACTGAAGTGTACATACACAACCACAGGACCAAAGGAAAGCAGAGAAGGGTGCTCACATACCAATACAATAGTATAATATGAAGACAATAAAATTGTGATGTAGAAATACATGTATTCACATGGAGACATGATAATGGCTATCATTTAATGAGAGGTTCCCATGTGCTGGGCTGTTTTGTATTAATATATTTAATCTTCACAACAACCCGATGTAGTAGATCCCATCACTATCATGCCCGTTTTACAGATGAGGAAATTGAGGAACCAGAGAGGTTACATAATTTGCCCAAGGTCATATAGCTAGTAATTGATAGCATCAGGATTTGAAACAACAGTCAGGCTTCAGAGCACGTGATGTTGACACCACACTATTTTGACTCCAGTGGAGTGTAAAAGTCTCCATGACAGCCTATCCTGCTGAAAAGAAAGCAGTTACAGAATAATGTGGATTATATTTTTGCATGTTTGTGATCATATGTACAATTTTTACTATATACTTTTATTAATATATATTTTATTAATACATATTCACATATCATATATGTTATTAGTATCATGTACAATAATTTTATTAATATGTATTAGTATATATCATATGTAATAATTTTATTAATATATAATTACATGTAATTTTATATATATATGTACAGATATATAAATTTTTAGTCCATAAGGGAAAGTCTGGAAGGGTTTATAATAAAATATTAACAATGGTTATCTCAAAGTAGTGATTTGATTTTTTTTTTTACTTTCTTATTTTTAAATAACTGTATTTTATTGTTTTTTCTGCAATAAACATGTTTTTTTATAATAATATTTTTGAAGATTTATTTTTTTTTAAATGAGTGTCATTTCGAGGAAAATGATCTGGCAATTTGAACAGCTTCCTAATATGTCGCATGGATAAGAAAAGGAAACTTGTGTTCCCCAAAGACATGTATAATAGAAAAGAGATTCGCAAGCATCTACTTCATCCTGGCAAGGTTAATAAAACACTCCCTGACAATCATCCTCATACCAGAACGAAGCCCGGGAGCCAATCCCCATGCATTGTTTTAAGCATGCTCCCTTCTCCACTGCACTAGAAGGAGGGTTTGCAAATATCCTGAACATGAGCGCGATGATACCACTTTGAAACTCATGCTGCCTCGATTCTAATCAAGATGACTGGGTCCTGCCACACACCCAACATTTGTGCACTGGACAGCATTGCTGTGGTAGCTGTGATGTTATCCCTTTGCATAAAGACTATTCTCTCCAATTTCCCCAAGCCATGTGTTGCCTTGGAAACATCATGATTCTTAGAGAGATCTAAGCAAAGGGAAATAATAAAAATAATAAAATCTTACAGTTGAAGTCTATCTTTCATGCCACCAAGGTGCGCTGCTAAGCCCTTCTTCTAGATAAAAAGACAGACAGGCGGAGGGGCTCCTACCATATGTCATCCTGATAATTACCAATTAGATGAAACACATTGATCTCTGTTCTCCAGATAATTCAGGTCAAAGTCGTTTTCCACCTGAATTAAGAGGATTGCTAAGGCCGACAATTTCATGAACAGGAAGATTTAGTCCCATTATCTAAAGACACTGGCATGAAAGGGGTCTCTGATCTGGGAAGCAACAAAGCCTCTTGCCATCACAGCATCAACTCACGTGAAAAAAAGGTGTGACGTAATGCAGGGGGTCTTCCCTTCAGAGCAGTAGTCAGCACACTTTTCTCTAAAGGGTCAGATAGTAAAAACGTTCAGCTTTGCAGGCCACATAGTCTTTGTCTCAGCTACTCTGCTCTTGTAGGGTTAAAGCAGCCATCGATAATATGGAAAGGGATGAGCATGGCGTGTTCCAATAAAACTTTATTTATAAAAACAGGTGGTGGATAGATTAGACCCACGGGCCATAGTTTGCGGACCCTTGCTCTTAAGTATAAACTGAGAATCTTCAAGGTGTGTCTGCAATAGTCAAGGATTACCCTCAACTATAAAGTTGGCAAAGTTGTTCTCATGCATTGATTCAATAAATGTGTACTGGCATACCTCGTTTTATTGCGCATTACTGCTGTTGCACAAACTGAAGGCAAGACCCTGCACCAGCAAAGAGATTATGACTCACGTTATTGCGATACTGCTTTATTACCGTGGTCTGGAACCAAACACGCAGTATCTCTGCTAGATGCCTATATTGCATTCCTTTAGTGAGCCAGGCTCTGGCTGAAGCTCTGCGAATCGGAAGTAGAAAAGCAAATCAAGTCCCTAGAGTTTACATTTGACAGAGGAGGACATACTAAACAAGTAAACAAACAACAAGAAACTTTCGGGTAATGAGTGATATAAAATGATAAATGAAGGTAATGGGTTACTTAGTAGAGAGGGGAGACCCCAGTTTGGGCAACGTGTTCAGGGAAGATCTCCCAGTGGAGGTGCTTTTGAGCTCACAGCAGAGTGAAGAAAAGGGGCTCAAATGCAAAGACCCAGCAAAGGGCAGGCTCTCTGGAAGCAAGAACACAGATGAAAAGCACCCTGTAGCCAGAACAGGCTTGATGGTTTTGAGGAATGGAAAGGTCTGCCTGTCGAGAACAGAATAAATGAGGAGGGTACGGTTTGACATGAGGCTGCAGAGGTGGTCAGGGTTCTGGGCAGGCAGAGCATTCCCTTGATCTTGCCTCGCCATGGTCGAACAGTCCTGCCTCTCCCTATAACCGCCATGGACTCCCCGAAGTTCTAGACCTTCCTCAGTTTCCCCCACTTCCATCAACTGTGGGTGGTCCCGGAGGTGTTCTAAAAACATTACGATGGAACAGGCTCCCCTACCTAGGAAAACACAGCTCTTTACACTGGTGCCATTGGAAGACAGACGAAAGTAAAATAAATGAATGCAGTAGTAAGATTTTAGGCATCTGATCAAATGGCTTCTTAACATTCCCCTTTCTTGAAGTCAACGTTTAAACCGAGAAGAATAAGGAAACAACTGGCTGAGTGCTTCAGGGCCATGTTCACAAGTGGAAAAAAAAAAAAAAACGGAAAGAGAAACTACGTTGCTCCTTTAGCCCTGTGAAAGACAATAATCTTCAAACTACAAAGCATAGGACATACATGTTTAGGAAGACACTGAAACACAAGGTAAAGACAACTAACAAGATGGTCTTAAGCCATTTTAAATGAGATGGATGGGCCAGGCCCACAGCAACGAACCCAGGGCGGGGATGCATCGCCAGTACCAGCGATACAATGTACCAGGACCTGTGAGACCAGGAGAGGAGCCAATGAAAGGCAATGTTCTTCTTCTCAGAAAAGGTAACCAGGCACATTTCAGAAGCCACAGCCCATGGAATGAATACCAGTCCCTAGAAAAATCCTATAAGAGATAATTAAATAATACCATTTCATGAGCAAGAGGGAAGTGGTGAGCGCTGTGGCCAGCATGGGTTGCTAGGAACCACTTTCATAGGCTCACCATCATTTTTCTTTGATATGATGTTTATATTCAACGAATGCTTATTATACAAGTAAGTTTTCACGCCGGGCCGATGGCAATGAACAAGGCAGACAGTGTCTGTCTCCGTCAGTGGAAGAATATGCCACTGGGCTTTCTACTTGACCCCATCATGTTCAACATTCTTATCAGTAAGTTGGATGGAGACATGGAAGGCATGACTATCAAACTGTGCATCACACAATGCAGTCCAAAATGGGCAGAAGCTAATGAAAATAAGTTGAATCTGAATAAATGTTCCATCTTGCACAAATTAACTCTAAAAGTACAGGATGTAGACTTTCAGTTTAAAATAGTCAATCGTGGGGTGATCAGGTAGCTCAGTTGGTTAGAGCGTGCCAGTTCGATCCCTGCATGGGCCACTGTGAGCGGCACCCCCACTTAAAAAAAAAAGAAAAGAAAAAAAGTCAATTGATCATAGAGATTTATCTCCTTCCCATCCCAGGCAAAGAGAACAGGAAAGGGGACAACAGCAGATGAGAGATTTCAGTACATTTTTGGAAGAGAAAATGTTATTGGAAGAGTGATAAATGCTGTAGCAGGTCAGAGAAAGGCATGAAATAAAATGTTTGCAGAAGAGGCTAAGGCAGAAAGACTGCCAGTTTGCCCTATAGAGCCTTGGAGAAGCTCAATACTTGATCAAAACTGCCATGGAGAAGGGGAAGGGCAGTGCAGAGCTGCAGACCATCTGTATCTGAGCACTGGACCCCTTAGTCCTTCTGTCCCACCAGGTATGCAGAACTCCGGCAGATGGATATGCTCACCACCTTCCCCTGACACCACCCTTCCTCAGGGAGGAGACAAGGACATTCTTCTTTGGAAAATCTGAATAGTCCCAAAGAAAAGACTGTCACACACTGATACTGGGATTTCCCCCAGTGCCAGCCTCCCATCCAGTCACCTAAGAGTGAAGTCTTCCACTTGACAACCCCCCATATTCATACGCAGACACAGAGCTATCCATCAGCTTTTTAATGTCTTATTATTAGATAGGAATGAATAACCAAGATATGTGAGAAGAATCATCAATGTAAAGAGAGACTAGACTCAATCAGCAGGAAAAAGGAAACTTAACGGAAACAGATATTGCAACTGACGGTCCTTATGACTTTGATTAAATTTAGCTTTAATCCCTAGCTCTAGAAATCCTCTCTCTCTCTCTCTCTCTCTCTCTCTCTCTCTCTCTCTCAATTTAGCTTTAATCCCTAGCTCTAGAAATCATCTCTCTCTCTCCCCCCTCTCTCTCCATATATATATATATATACATATATACATATATACATATATGTATATATACATATATGTACGTGTGTGTGTGTGTGTGTGTGTGTATATATATATATCTCAGAGACCTAGCCATTCCCCCAGATAATCAGCAACCCCGAGGCAGCAGAAGACAGCAGCTGTGACCTGACTAATGGTCACACAGTCCTGACCTCTGGTAGGATAAAGATAACATCTTGACCTGAGTTATGTTTCAGCTCCGGAGCCCTAAGATGGAATGACCCCTGGCTTGTTCCCATGAAACCGCACAGAGAGACACCAGAACAGACCGAACTGTCCTCAAGATGAAGGCATAATTTATTACCCTTACCTCACCCTCCACCAATCAGCTCCCAGCTGGACCCCAAATCCCTAACCCACAGTGTCCTGTGATTTCGCCCTATATAATCTGTAACCTACACGCCATCGTGGAGTTCAGGCTTTTGAGCATTAGTTTCCCATTCTCCTGGATGGCATCATTCATCATAAAATAGCCAATATTTCTCCACTGCAATTCTCAGTGTTTGGTGTTTAACAAACTTTCTGTTCAATAACAACATAATGCAGGAAGCAAATATTTAGCAAAAAAAAAAAAGTACATCTAGTTAGTTTCCTCAAAAAAACTGATAATTGCATACCAAAAAATGACTATTATGAAAAAGAAATAATCAGAGTTTTTGAAATTAAAAATTATAGTATATACAAATGATAAATGATAAGCTACATAAATACATGACACAGTTGTAAGATAGTTGAAAAGTTTTACAAGAAGTAAAAAGAAAAAGAAAAAGGGACTGAAAATATAGGGACAAAATAAAAGATTCAACCTATGAAGCAGGAGGCCCAATATCCACCTAACAAGAATTCCAGAAAAAGACAACAGAGAAAAAAGAGAAGGAAGAAATTCGTATGAATGAATCAATTAGTCTCTACGTTGAAGGACCCATTGTGGACCCAGCACATTGAACGACAAGAGACCCTCCCTGAGACTTCTAGTGAAATTCCAAACCATAGAGATAAAGAGAAAACCCTACAAGCTTCAGGGAGAAAGTTTCAGGCTACTTACAAAATACCAAGATCAGACTGAGAAAGGACTTCTTAAGAACCCAGTATTCTAGAACAGTGCTTCTCAAAGTATGTGGGGAAGAACTTTACTTGGTTTTCAATCTATTATGGACTGCTACTTCTATCAAATAGAGTACAAAAGAATTACTAGGAAAAATAAAATTCAAAAAAGCCATACAAAGTAAATGCTTCCCCCCAATTTTATTATCAGCTTCAATAGACATAAAATGACATAGTCAACTTGGTATAAAGGTTTGGAAATGCTTACTCTCAGTTTCCTCACAGATAAATGACAAATAGTTTCCATGTTGACACTGGTCCATGGACCACACTTTGAGTAGCAATGTGGTAGCAAAAACGCCTTCAGGATTCTAGTTCTCAGCCTAGAATCCTATAATCAAACTATCAATCATGACGAGAGCAGAATAATGGAATACAGAGACTTGCAAAAATGGAAACCATTGATCTCCATGAATCCTTTCCTAGGAAGCTACTAGGAGGTATTCAAGCAAAATGAAGGAATAAATCTAGAAAATGTAAGACAAATCCAGGCAAGGGGAAGTACCAATGGAGTCCTCCATCCTCTCCATTCCAACCTGGACCCCTCGTGCGAGATTTGCCCCCTGCACAGCCACTCTGTTTCCTCCCTTTCAACAAGCCACTGCTGCAGCCCTCCAAGCCCACAGGTGTGAACATGCGATGTGGCTGTACATGTGTGTGCATCGGAGAGAAACCATGACAACCAGGCAAGGCAAGTGCCAGAGAAAGGAAGGCCTTGACTTCACCTGCCATTTTGCTGGGCTTTCTTATCTGCGTGAGTCTACCCAGTGACTCCAATGGTCGCCATCCCTCTCGCTAAAATCCAGGTTCAAATCTCGAGATTGTTCCTCTTTGAGATTGTGGGAGGGGAAAGTGACTGTGAGGTTCCCAGCTTGGTGTCATGCTCTCTCCCGATGTCTGCTGAGGCTCACTTCACTCTTTTCTTTCCACGTTGGTGGTCCTGGAGAACAATACAAAATCTAAAATATTTGCATTCTGTTTGAATTAACACCACATTTTCTGTAATTATCCCCGCTGCTAAAATCATTTTCTTGTGTGCTTTTAGAGCAAAGAGGGAGGGGTGGGGGTGGGATGGGACCAAATTAATCCATTGGCAACAAAAATCTAATTAATCAAAAACTGTTCTTAGCCATCCAGAGCCTGTTCAGCTCATGGAAACAGCAGCCAAAGGGCGCAGGAACGTTTAGCTTGGTAGTCAGAAGGAAAAAAAGAAAATCAGATGCTTCTTTAGGCAGCGGTTTCCATGGCTGTGCAAGTGGGAAGCCGGGTAGCACACGAATATGAGCAGGGGCTTTGGAGTCAGACAGAGCTGGGCTTGAATCCCAGCTCTGCCACTTCCTGCTGCGTAACCTCAAGCAGGTGATGCCGTCTCTTTGGTCTTCAGTTTTCTCATCTGTAAAATGAGGATATTCATACTCTCTCATGAGATCAGCAGAGAGCTTGAGACGATGTCCATAAAACCTTTGCAGAATTTGTCACCTTGAAAACACAAAGTCTTGATGGCGACTTATTAACATTCCCCCAAGTACTGCTGCTGTTATATAAATTATATAAATTATACGCTTTTGGGAGACAGTTTTTTCAGCTTTTTCAAAGCTGTTTTTAAATAGCTGCTTTAACTAAATGTATTATATTTTCCAGGAGCACATACTAAAGAAATAATAGGAGATGTACGAAGACATTTAGGTGAAGGTGTGGTCATCATGCCGTTGATTCTAATAGAAAAAAGAAAACTATCGAAATGTCCTAAAACAAGAATTGGTAAAATAAATAATGGTACACCCATAAAATGAATAATTACTCTGCGGAGTGGATGTCAAACGGTAGTTCATTGATGAGAGCATGGACGTGGGGGGTGTAGGAAGCCAGTTACCAGTTTGTAAAGTGTAAACCATATTTATTTTGTTCTGAATATTTTCTACCTGTGTTTATACATATGTACAGAGAAAATTTTCTGGAAGTATGGTTAAGGTGGGTTTTATTTTTCAATATGTGTTTTCTTTTGACCATCTATATTTAAAATTTTCTTCATAATGAGCATACTCTTTGTGATTTAAAACTGTTGAGATTTTATTTTACTTCCTATAAAGAGAACCATAGATTCCCTAACTCCTCTCAACTTCATAGCTCTCTGGATGTGACCCTTGAATGATTTAAAGCCAGCCCAGAGGCTCTGTAAACACAGAAGATGTAGCATTCTGGGTCCCAGTTGTCAGCCTGGTTCCCTGCTAATTTCTGCAGAAGTCACCAGTGCTGTGCCTCCCCGGTTAATAGGCAATAGCTCCTATGAAAGAAAGAATCCCGCTGATGTTAACTGGGGTCACCAGTGATGGAGTGTGGGGGTCGTTTGCTGAGCCCTATCTGCTTGCTTTTGTCTTCTTTGGGGAGGACGAACAGGGGACTGTTTGCCTGCCCTTTGCTGTCCCTTTGCTCCTCCTCTGGGGAGGCTGTCAGCTCCCTGTGGGCTCTAAGGCAGGATGGGGCTGCTAGCCTGCCTGCTCCCTCTCCCCAGCCCTCAGGGGCTACCTGCGCACACAAACCCAGTGCTGCTGGAGGGCTGCAGCACCCTTCTCCCCTCAAATCCTCCTCAGGCAGTGCCCTACGTTCTGCTCAGGAACCAGCCATCCCTTTTCCTGCCCCCATACCTCCCTACACACACAAGAAGAAACCACCCATTCCCTCCTGGGAGGGAAAGGCAGATCTGACGTCAATGACTTATAGCCACTATTGCATGAATTATTGCTATCTTCCACTGCAGTGTGCAGGTAGAAGTTCTGACTCTAAAGAGTAACCTTAGACTTTTATGCAACTGTTTATAGTTTGCAAAACCCTCTCCTCTCCAGGCTCTCCTTCAACCTTTACAACAGCCCTTGGTGGGGAAGAAGGTGGTGTTCTCTCCCCATTTTACAGATAAGGAAAGTGAAGTGAGGCTGAGAAGTGAAGTGCAGGCTAACCCAGGTCTCTTAATACTCAGTGCCAGCCCCTTACCACTGAGCTAGGTAGGCTGCCAGGTCAGAGTTCCCGCCACAGCAGCTCTCACTAGCAGCTCACTGTCCTGTAAGATAGAAACAAGTTGTGATTTTTCACAGAATTTGGGATCGGTTTGGGGAGTACTAAGCTATAAATAAAACCTGAATTGCACAAAAAGAAAAGGAAGGAAAGGAAAGGAAAGCAAGGCAAGCAGAAAGCAGACAATGGGCAAAGCTCACTACTCAGGTCTTACCCATAATATTCCTTTATGATTCAAGCCCTAATCCCATGACAAGCTTCAGGACTATGGTTTCAGGGTCACATTACCTCCATGCACAGTTAAAAACACCCGGGGCTGAGCACGGCTGAGCAAAGCAAAAGGTGGTGTCGTCCTAAGAGTCCTAAGAAGGTTCTGATGGAAGTTTGAAGACATACGTGCCTGTGGGGCTTTTAAGAGTTTTTCTCCAGCCACTCTTGTAAGACATGAAATAGGTGTTATAATGAAATACCATCCTGTTGACTCTCCAAATCGAAGAAATAAACCCGGAAGCAAAACAACCATGAAATGGAACATTTCAGCTGCAGCGGTAAATAGGAAAGGTGGAAGAATGATAACAAAACCCCCACAACTGCTTGACGTGGATATTCTGTATTTATTCATTTCATCCAACAAACGCTACGTGTGTCTCCATGGCCTGAGTCTGTGAGTGTTACAAAGATTAAGATAAGACTGGCCCTTGTGGACTCACCGTCTCTTGGATGTTGTTTCAGTTTCCTTCATGCGACAGACTGTATTTTCCAAAAGCAGCTAGACGTGGTAATAGTTCGTTTTGCTCATAATTTCCTTTTGAAACCCTGCTAATCCTTCATCAAAAAGTGAAGCCTATTTCCCCTCCCTCAGGGAAGGAGGGGCCTTTACGATGATGGTGACAGTAGGATGCAGCAAACTGACACTGCCCATCTGCCAAGGCTGGGTCATAACAGCCCAGGTGACTTCTGCCTGCTTCTCGCTCTCTTTTCTGGACCCTCACTCGTGGGCTGGGGGAGGCAGTATCACCATGTTGTGAGGAAGCCCCAGCTGGTCCACGCAGAGAGGGTTCACGGTGAGGCCCATGTGGAAAGGAACTGAGTCCCAGCCTCGAGCCAGCCTCAGTCAGCAGACATGCGAGTAAAAACGCCTTCCCTCTGATTAGTGCTGCCTTCAGGGTTTGAGCCTTTCAACTGAGGCTCCAGACACCGTGGAGCAGAAACAAGATCTCCTTGTGGTGGCCTCTCTGAATGTATACATAAGCCCCATATATGACTGTTTTATGCCACTACATTTTGGAGAAATTTGTTTCTCAGTTATAGTGACTGCAACATGTTGGGTTTTTATGGCCAAGCTGCCCTGTTTTTAAACTCCAGCCCTGCAATTTCCCAGAGGAGGGATGCTAGTAGAGTTACTTACTGTGGCTGAGCCTCGCTTTTCCTCTCTGTAAAATGGGAATAACATCTATCTCACATAGATGCTTTGAGGAACAAATACTACAGCTAGCCCAGTACTGTGGGAACAGAGGGAAGTTGCTGTAAGCATAGGGGTCATCCACAGGGTTAGAGCCGTTGGACAAGCATCCTGAAAGAGATGAGATAAGCACAGCCTTGAACAGTCTGGACAGAAGGAGAGTCAGGGCTTCCAGGTGGGCCCACAGGGCGATCTCTGGAGGCACCCCTTCCGCAGGCCAGGCCTGCATGGGCCTGCCTGGCTCCCTGCCCCCACAGCCCTCCAGTCCCTGGTCCAGGGGCTACTCGACAGTCACCTGGAGCTTCTTCTTTGCCCTAGAAACAATCCTGCCCACGCCAGGGGAAGAGCAATTTAGACACCCCAATTTAGATGTCCCACTTCCTGTCCACTCTGTCCAACCTCCCGGTAGACAGCCAGTCAAGGCAGCTGCTGAGAAATCAGAAAAATTCCTGGCAACTACTGAGGGCCTCCCCACATCTCTGACCTCCCCCCACTCACTTCTGACCTGAGCTTTGTCCCACTTTCATCCCTGTGCCTGTTCTTTGCATTTGTAGAAAGAGCAGGGTTTCCCCAGCTTGAATGGAAACACTCTCTGAGCATTCTGTCTCCTTCCCATTTTCTGGGTCTTTCTATCTGACCCCCACCTCAACACCATCCTAACCACAATGATAAAATTACCCACCATTTATTGACCTCGCATGCGTGGCATGTCCTCCCATTACCTCATGTAAACCTCCGACAATCCTGGGCGGTTGGTCACTGGTACCAACCATTTAAGATGAGAAAATACGCGCCACTCAGAGAAATTAAATCATTAGCCCACGGACACCAACAAGCTAGGGGTGAAAGCGCTAGGATCCCTAAACTCTGCCTATTCTAGATGAGCTCCCGATACCGTGTTACCTTACGTGGCCTGTGTGGCGTGCACACATCCACCCTGCAGCCTGCAGTTGCACCACGTCATTCTCCACTGACCCCTCCCTCCTCCTGCCCTAGAGTCCTTCCCTGAGGTCCCACAGGCAGCTATCTGGATACAGACCTCTCCATGTCTGCTTGTCTCAGCTCCCTACTCAGAAGCCAGGATATTCCCATTCCCAATGGCCAGGTTACCTGGGACAATGCAGTCCTTGCAGTGGATCAGCCGCAGGGAATGGGAAGAAGATGGGATGGGATGAAGGGACTCATAGTATCTGAAGAATGTAGAGGCAGCGGCTGGGGGTGGCTTCCCCAGTCCTGGCCTTTCCTGAGATAACACTCCGTGGTCTGTTGGTCAGTCAGACGTAGTGATAAGGCTCTGGCCCAGAATCTCTCAGGACCATGTTTCCTGGGGTGGATGAAAGTGTGTCCAGACAATCCTTTTCATTTACTGCTACCAATTATCAAAGCAATCGTCAAGCTGTTTACTGAAAACTGCCCCCCTCAGTTCAACTAAGCTGGAACAAATGGGTCAACTAGAAAGTCAACATGGTAGGTGACCAATAAATATTTGCAGAAGGAAGGGGCAGATAAAAGAAATCCTGGGAAGAAAAAAATGGCAGACTAGATGATAGATTTGGCATGGAAGGCGGAGGAGAAAGCAAGTCCAGGATGTCCCTCAGTGTAGAGCCTGGGACACGGAAAGGCAAAGGAGGCTGTGGCCCATCGGGCAGCGGAGGAGAGGGGATGCTGATGGGAAGGGCGTGGTCCCGGTGCGACTGCTCAGTGGACAGCTGCTGTAGGACAGGCAGGAAGCCATGCTGAGCTCGTGAGACGGGAAGAATCGTCAGAGGAAAATGTCGAGCGGGTAGCTGGCTAGACAGGAGCCATCCTCCAGGGAGTCGCCTGCAGACGTGCTAATTGAGGCTGGTGGAAGGGGGAGTGGGGAAGGAGTCACTGGGGAAGGGGTGGAGTGCCCAGGAGCTGGGTTTGTTTGGCCGGGAGGTGCACAGGAGGCCTTGCCATGTGAGTGAGGGGTCTGGTATGGTGCTCTCGGGGGAAACCAAGTGACCCCAGGGTTGCAGAATCTCTAACTGAGGCTACGGGGACACCAGGGCCACAGGAGCAAGAAGAGACGATGGAGAGAGACCCAAAGGGTAGAGGAAGAGGAGTTTGAAAAGAAGTCAAATCGTAAAGGCAAAAAATCAGTATCACAACGGGTGAAGTGGGGAGTCTGGAAAGGACAGGGAAGCCAGCTCTGGAAATCAGAGGGAAGAGCTGGACGACTGTCGACGAGGCAGGAGCTCAGAAGTCCAGAGCAGGCATGTGGCCTCAAAGGGAAGAACCAGGACAAGAGACGTGAACCACAGGCGTGCAGATTTCAGCCCGGCAGCACATATTTCTCACACTCAAAGATGGGAAAGAGTAACTGGGAAGATGTGAATTTCCCATCAGTGCGGGTGTTTGACCCAAAGGCTGGATGCCCCATGGAAGGGGCGGACATACACATGAGTACACTGAAGCTTCACCTAAGGCATGGACCAAAGGACCTTTAGGCTCCGTGCCACCAGTTCTCACCAGCCACCCTGCCTCTCTGCACATGCCACCCCTCATTAGTGCTCAACACTGCCTGATGCCCAGCTGGTATTTTCCTTCTTCACTTGTTAGTTTATTATAAGTGCCTCCCCATATTATTGTCATTCACAAGTTGTCCCAAGACTTAGTAGCTTAAAAACATGTATTATCTCACGGTCTCCGCGGGTCAGGAAGCCAGGGGCAGCGAGCTGGGTCCTCTTGCTCTGCGTCTCACAGGCTGCAGCCCCTCCAGGCGCAGCTGGGAGGATCGGCTTCCTGGCTCACTCAGGCGTTGCTGGCAGGATTCAGTGCCTCGCAGCTGAGACCGAGACCTCAGTTTCTTGGTAACTGGTAGTCAGAGTCGCCTTCAGTTCTGCCATGTAGGTCTCTCCATCGCGCTTCTCGCAGACTGGTGGCTCGCTTCATCAGACTGAGCAAGAGGGCAAGGGAGAGAGCCAGCAAGACGGAAATCACACTCTTTTGTAACCAAATCATAAGTGACATCCCACCACTTTGGCTGTATTCTGTGTCTCAGAAGGGAGTCACTAGGTCCAGCCCACACTCAGGAAGTGGGAATTACACAGGCTGCAACGGTGGGCATGGCTGCCACATCCCTTCCCCCACCCATCTCGAAGGCCAGGTCCACGACAGCACGAACCTCATCTGCTTTGTTCACCTCCCTATTCCAGTGCCTGACA
This sequence comes from Rhinolophus sinicus, assembly GCF_057876585.1. Classification (NCBI taxonomy): domain Eukaryota; kingdom Metazoa; phylum Chordata; class Mammalia; order Chiroptera; family Rhinolophidae; genus Rhinolophus; species Rhinolophus sinicus. The sequence goes on along the minus strand of NC_142514.1, from coordinate 154,430,032 downwards.
CACGGTAGATGTTCAATACATGTATTTTTAATGAATGAACAAGGTAAACTGTAAGCTCCGCGAGCTCCCGGTACTGCAATGTATATACAAGCTTGTTGAGCGAATGAATGATCCAAATGTCCTTTGGTGAACGTTTGACACAGTCCCTAAATCACCAGCTAAAATGAATGTGGGAGATTGAGTGGCTTAGTGGGTACCATGAAAAATAAAGAGTTCTCAGGCATCATTACCGATAAATCCTGTCTCCCAAACATGTGTCCATGAGACCATTTCAAAGATGCTTAAACAACTTGGGGATTCCTCCGGAAGACATGTGGCAAGAGGGCCTGTTGCCCCTAGAGAAAGGGATGGAAGGCAGACCTTTATCCTTTTGCCAGGTTGTGGCAACGGCTCCAGAGAGTTTAAATTTGTATAATTGTTTCCCCTTGACTGGCTCCCCTCCCTGCTAAGGCTGATGTCCTGGAGATGCCTTTCTGAGTGACAAGTGTATTGTCAACACCAGGCCTGCTGATTGGCAGGCCTGTCAAATCATAAAGGCCCCAAATGGGCAACTTTGGGGACCTGGAGGAGGAGGCTGGTAAGAACATGTTCTTTCCACCTCCACCCCCACCCCTACCATGGCTGTTAATTGCGAAGGGGAGCCTTGATAAATGACACTGAAAACAGATAAACAACTCGAGCTGTGTTTATTAAAGAAATAACAAATGGCACAATGCCAACACGGATGAGCTCCACTGTACTCAGTATATTTATTTCACTCCCCCCCCACACCAAAAAAAAGCCTGTCTGCGCTTCTTTTAAGACTGATAAACTCATTATACTAAGTTTCAGCCTTCATAGAACTGAGGCTTTTCTATATGTTAATTTCTTTTCGTAAATAATTATTCTGTTTGGCAGAGAGAATGCGTGTCTGTATAATTTAATAACTGGGAGGGTTATTACATGTGATGAATAGGAATCATAACCAAATACTAAGAGTATAATAAAGAGGGTCAGTGGGGAGGTGGGAAAGATGCTGCATCCCCCACCCCACCGCCTCCTCCTTTTCTTTTCAGAAGTAGGGATTTGGTACTTGGGATAGGAGAAATCGCCTTGCTGGTCCATCTGAGATCCAATTCTGATACATGGCACGCTTCTCTTCAGCACTTTGAAATGTGTCTCTGTGTATCTGTATGAAAGAGGTGAGAAAGGGAGAAGTGGGGAGAGGAACTAGAGAGATCAAGAGAGGCAAGAACTTAAAACCCTGGTTCTTCCAAGCCAGAGACTCCCAAACGCCCATCTGGGGCCCTGCCTGTCCCTTCAGGGTTGATCACTGAAGATTCCCCCAGTCAGTCCTCAGCAAAAGGAGAAATACAATCATGTAGTTGCTTCCCCACAGAGTCAAAATGTACCCCAACTTTTTAAAAATTCTGGCATCACCCTTCACCCAGTGGGAGGGTCAAAAATGCCCTTTTGTGAAATAATGATCATTGGTGACATCTTTCTCCACCTCCTTACTTGGAAAAATGAAAATCTGGCAACTTTTGACCGCTTTCCTCTAATGGTTTTTGGCATTTTCAGTTTAGAAATTTCTCAGTCTGCAAAACCCCCGAGTCTTAGAAATTTGCTTTAAACCAGAGCCTCAAGAGTGAACCATCGGGGGCCAGACTTCCAAATCTTATTTTTCTGGATTTTTTCCTTGTTTATTAAGTGGTGAAACTGATTAACCGATATAGTAATACAGCGATTCAAAAATATTGAGCATCTACTATGTGACAAGAACTGTTCTTAGTATTGATGATAATTGACTGATGCATTTTAGTAAATAATTGATTTATTTGAAGGAGTGTAACCCCTATAAACGTAGAGATTTTCTGTACATAACTAAGCCAACAACTACAATTCCTGGTTCTTGGTAAGTGTTTGCAGACTGATTGAGTGAATGTACTACACGTGGTTGTTATAATACTAGATATGAAGGTACTTTACATATTTCCACATTGTTGTTGTCATTGTTCTTGCCAGGAAATGGACCCTTCAGGCCCAGCCAGAGCCAGCGGGGAAGCTCTAAGGTACCAAACTTACAAGGAACCACGTGAGGGGCATCCCATTATCATTCCAGATATGCCAGCTACCCAGGTTCCCTTCTAGTTGGCTCTTCACAGCTGCTTCCCCTCCTGGCCACCCCCAATCCCCATACCCACTCTCAGAGCCCCACCTTTCTGATCCTGATCACAGCTTTCTCAACCCTGACCTTTCCCAGCCCCCCACCCTCACCGGCTCTGGCCTATGGGTCTACCAGAGGGTGCTCCCTCGACTGCCCCTGCCCCGCTGGAATCTACTTCCCAGACTGGGACACCTTGGTTTGGGCAGAAGTTCCTGGGTCTGGGGCTGCCTCTTGCCAAACTAGGCCTCCTCTCTCCTAGGGAGCCAGTGAACCTAATGAAGTACAAGTGCCAGGCCTTGCTGTCACCAGCGAGCTAGGCCAGGACCACTGCTCCTGTGAGGGTGGCACACCCAGAAGGTGGCACACCTAGAAGCCGCAGAGAGGTAAAGGCTTCAAGATGCACTAATTCGTTCAACAAATATCTTCAATCACTTATTTAGGTCAACTTTTTAAAAACTTTTTATCATGGCCATCAATTGAAAAGTTGTATGTGACTTGCCATAAATAGAAGAGACACATTAAAATGCATAACTATTAAGTTTAAAACTCAATATTTCTCAATGTGACTCCCGAGATCACCTCTGAGACCACTGGGGGACACTCAGGGACACTGGGAGGGGACACCCGAAAGGCCTTTCCAGACCCATGACACTGTGACTTTCTGTCACTTCCAAGGACCTGCAGGTTTCCCAGGGAGGAGCTGGGGGCCAGACAGCCTTCCCCCTCTCTGGCTCTCCTCTCCTGCCCACAGGAGTGCCACTCAGTCATGTGCACTGTGAGGGCTTCCAGGGAATTCAGCTGCCACCAGCCTGGGGCTTTGATGACTCACCTACCTCCTCCCCTGTGGGTGCAGCACCCACTCAGGGGGCGGCGCCACCCCAGCCTTTGCAGTCTGCTTTCTCCAAAGACAACCCACTGGAGGGGTGTCCAACCTCCTGCCAGAGTAATGGACAATTCTCCTTTGTCCCCAGGGCCCTTCAGGGAATGCCAGCAGCAACTGCAGGTGCAGGGGTGGGCGAGGGTGGGTGCTGGCATCACTGCCTGGGCCCCTGCCAGAGAGGAATTCTCAGGATAATGGGCGTTAGTCACGCTTTTGCTGCTGCAGCTCTTTGCAGAGTAGAGTGTCTCCCACCACTCCCAAAAGCCCCTGTACCAGGCTTTTATACAACCCAGGGTTTTCTTGCATTGGCAGTGGAAGGGAGGAAACATGAGGAATTGATGACATAGGACAAAACGGCCCCCATCGAACAGTTTTCTCTAACTTGGAGTACAGATTCATTTGGTGAAGATGGAGTTGGGGAACCACATTCTGCCAATGCCAGGGAGCAGCAGGCTGGCTACTCGAGGAGCCCAGCTGGCCATCGTTCAGAGGACACAGTTGAGTCACAGATACAAGAGAAATTGACTTGGAATACCGAAAAAACTTAAGTTTGAATCCCGTCTCTACCACGTGGACAACTGGATGAGTAAACTTGGGCAGATCATTGATCTTCTTTTGGCCTCCATTTCTTACCTTTAAAATAGGGATACTATCCTGGGCTGGCCCAGCTCAAAGGGTCATTGCTGGGACAGAATGAGACGGTGGCTTTGAATGTGTCCTGGAGGCCACAAAGCTCCCTGTGGACGTGGGAGTTGGAGATGACAAGGCGCCGTCACCTGGTGACACCACACCTAGTGTCAGGGGCGAGGGCAGTTGCTGTCAGTTACCCTCTGACAATGCGGACACAGTCCCACCCACCTCTGCAGCTATAGCAGTATGTCCATGAGGCATCATTTAACCTGTAAGGTAACCAGACTCTCAGCAGGACAGGAGAAAATGAAGTTTTGGCTTAAACAGGGTTGAAAATATTTTCAAACTCCTTATTTTGTTCTAGAATGAAATACAGGGTTGATTCCCATTGTAACTAGTTTACCAAGTGAAATTCGGCTTGGTTTGGGGTAGGGGGAGAAGACAACTTTATTTCAGTTGGAAATTCTAATAGATGGCAGATACTTGGGTTCAGTTTGGGTTCTAAGCAGAAGGGTTGCTTGCCCTTCTCTGGGTTTGGAGTCTGTTACATTTGGGGTTGCGTGGCCTTTTGTAATGGGGTTTGGCTGAGCAAATGACATTCATCATACTGTGCTTTTCCAGTATGTTTGCAAGTCAGAATTAATTTGATAGATGACATTCAGATTTGGCTATAAAGGGAGCAACCACATACTGCTTCATTCATTCACTCACTCGTTCATTCACCAAACATTTATTAAACTCCTACTGTTCCAGACCCTCTCCCTAATGCTGGAAAAATGAAGATCAGACTTAGTCTTTGATCTGAAGAAGCTCACAGGTGAGAAACAAGCCTGTAGAAAAATATCATGTTTCCCCGAAAATAAGAGCCAGCCAGACAATCAGCTCTAATGCATCTTTTGGAGCAAAAATTAATATAAGACCAGGCCTTATTTTACTATAAGACCGGGTCTTAATATAATATAATATAATATAATATAATATAATATAATATAATATAATACCGGTTCTTATATTAATTTTTGCTCCAAAAGACGCATTAGAGCTGACTGTTGGGGAAACACCAGTTTATTTTCGGGGAAACACGGTATATTACAAAGTAGCATGTCAAGAGCCAATGTCAATACTTATCAATAGAACAGGACAAGGACAAAGGATTGAAGCAGCCGTGTGGTCCAGGGAAGTCTTTGTGGATGAGGTGGCCCCTGGTCTGGAATTTGAAAGACAAGCAAAAGTTTCCAGCTGCATGACATTTACTGCATTCTGATTCTGATTTACTAGCAGATGTGTTTATTTCTATACAAGCATGCACACACATGCACGCGCGTACACACGGCTTGTTCACTGCTATATCCCCAGCACCTAGAACAATGAATGGCACGTATTTGCTACATATATGATCAGAAGGAGGGATTCCCGTCAAAGAGCACAGCACGTTCAAAATGGTCACGAAGAGGAACGAAGTGAAAAAGGCTAGAGAAGGCTTTTCCACTGATAGTAGAGGAGGACCCCTGTGGGCTGGCTCAGGAACCGGCAGCTGCTCAGACATTCCACCAAGGCCCTGATGGTGGATGTAATGTAGCTGAGGGTTTCAAAGTGGCCTTCTTTTTAGAAGAGTTCAGGTCACTCACCCCACCCACGCTCACACAGACTCAAGTTTTGCACTAAATTTGCCCAGAAATTGGTAGGCAGAGAAAACTGACACCAGCCATGGGGCAAGAGCATCAACTAGACAGTGAGAAAAATAGAGCAAAAGAATGACTGTTGATACCGCACATAATCTTGCCTCCCCTGATAAGCCAAGTCCCTGGGAGGAGCTAAGGTGACAGCTACAGAGCCAAGGAGGCCACTGTCATAGAGCTGCCATTCGGCAGGTAACGACATGAGCAAATAAAGTTCATTTCAGATGCTACGCACTTAGGACAGGGAGCCTTGGGACAACCCAACAGCCATGTCTTGGAGGGAAAGCAGAAAGTCTACACCTTAATACCACGCTTATCACGTATTACTGAGCCAGAAAGGTAACCAGGGCATTCGGTCTGCGAGTGTCAAACAGCAAAGTGATGTACAACCTTGCCCAAGGGTTCGGGTTATGTCATGAGAACGTTTTAGACACTGGGAGCTTGATTGGCACAGGATCAGAGGGGGAGGTTAAGGAGGGAACTTAATTCTCCAAGGAAAGAGCATCTGGTAGAGGCAGCACATTCAGCAATTGGGTCGCCCAGGTGGCTGCAGATAGAAGATGGGACTTGCCTAATTGTTCAAAGCAACTCCTGGGGAAGACTCCTTTACTGAGGCTTCAGGAAAGACGCCAGAAAGGAGCAAAGAGGAGGAAGAGGAAAGCATGCACTGATTCTGTTCACAAAGGCAGGCAAAAGAGCCTCCAGCCAGAAAAAAAGCCAGTGCAGAGATAGCAGCTGAACGTCACTTACTCTGGGGAAACTAAGGGAGAGGTGACATTCTGAAGGGGTTAGCCATCAAGGAGCAGCGTCAACATGAGTTTGTAGATTTAACCAACCATGAAGATGCGCCTGCCATGCAAATTCGGTCCCTAACCCACACCTCTTCCCTTTAAATGGCCACTGACCTGTAGCCGGCAGGGGCTGGACGGCCCTCCAAACCAAACGAAACCTCACACCAGAGACGATGGTGATGTGGTAGGAAGAGCACAGGGCAGGAGTCGAAAGCTCTTCCTCTCATTCGCTACGAGGCACCTCAGCCTCTAGGCTGCAGCTTCCGCCTCAGTAAAACAGGAACATTAAAGCTGATGTCTCAGGACTGCTGTGAAGATTAAACAGGACACGTGAGGATGCACTGGAAAAGTTAGGCATTTGTCTATATTTTTAACAAGTAAGAGCACTGAGGTTCCAAGGGGTGAAGTGATTTAAGGCCAGGAAATCAGCAAATGGAAAGCAGAACTAGAATTCCTGCCTCCGCATCCAGTGCTCTTCCTACGAAACCACACCCACCAACATGCAAAAAGCTCTGATTATTTCATGGGTACACATGTTGTCTCCCCAACAGGTTTCTCCGGGACAAGGATCCTGTACTCTTCTCCATGGTTCTTGGTACTTAGTAACAACGGCCAACACATATGGAGCCATTACAATGGGCTGGACTTTGTTCTAAGTGACTTCCCTGCAGTAACTCATTTTATCTGCACATTAACTCTATGGGGCAAAGTAGGATTATCATTGTCTCCATTATTACAGATGAGAGAACTGAGGCACAGATTAAGAAACTGACTCAAGATCACCCATCAGGAGGTTGGTGATATTTCTTTACCACCCGAGGCAGTCTGACTCGCAAGCTCTGCTCTAACCACTATGAGTAGAAGCACTGACATTGCACCGAGCTGGCTGTGTCCCCCCAGGGAAGCCTGGCGCAGTGCTCATGCATGCCAGGGACTCAACTATGGTTTCCCTGCCTGCAGAACATCCCGTGGTTTTGCCACAGGCAGCCCTGGCTTCCTGCAATCAGGAGAACCTGGCAGCACTTCCATCCTTTCTTCCTCATAGAAAAGACTCAAGGAAATGTGTCCTGAAATGTGATGAACAATCATTAACCAACTAAGGGACATTAACAAATGAAGGGACATTAACAAACTAAGAGACACCTTTGACCTCGCCAAGAATCAGAAAACACAAATTAGAATTAGATACTCTTTTCACCTGTCAAATTAGAAAAGACTTTTTTAAATGATGATTTCTAATGCTGGCAGATGTGCAGTAAAACAGGCATCCTTACACCCTCCCTGTAACAGTAGGTATTGATTGTACTTCCCTGGAAAACAGTTCGGCCACATACAGTCAATTCTTGTCATTCCCAGTAGTTAACATTTTATAAAGTCACCGCAAACACTGCATTAGCAAATACTGAACCATTGCTCCGAGGGGAAATGCAGGGTTAGGTTCCTATGAGCCTCTGGTCACAGAATTTTTGTCAACCAATCAATACAGCCCGTGTTTTACGTGTGTTTCTGTTTAAAGACACCTTATTTAAATGCTGTGCATTGTTGATTCGTTAACATTGAACTCAAGGTCAAAAGTACTATAACTCAGGCCTGAACGAAGCTTATCAAACACGCATTATTTTCTCTGTGAGGCATATCGCAGCCTTCTAATGCTTAGAAGCACTACACAGCACTTTCAGTACGATGCCTGGGGGGCATTTTAAACAGTAAAATCACACACACATGAAAAGCACAAAAAAAGGCCCTAAGTAGACCTCGAAAGGACACTTGTTTACGGTGTAACTGAAATAAGAAAGCAGAGCATCTCCTTGTCCCACCTCAGCTGGGAACATGCGTGACGGGCGACTCAAATTTTTCCACTCTGCACATGTCAGCGAACGACCGTGAAAGTCCAGTGCGTATTGACTTGGGGGTTACAAATACATTTTAGCAAGTCGGTGAATTTTTCAATACAGAATCCACACCAAAAAAAAAAAAAAGAAAAAGAAAACGAGGATCAACTGCATCTATTAAGAATCTAAGCTCTTTCCCATCTTGCAAGGCGGCGGGTGAAAAAGCTGAGAAGCCAGCCGATGAGGAGAAGAAACCTGAAGCCAAAACAGCTGGTGCTGGTGGCAGGTTAAGAAAGGTAATAACCTCAGGGCCAAAATGCGTAAGAAGGGGAAGCCCCACTGCAGCCGAAACCCTGTCCTGGTCAGAGGAATCGGCAGGTATTCCCGAAAGGCCATGTATAAGAGGAAGAATTCAGCAGCTACAGCCAGGATTGAAAAGAAAAAGAAGGTTCTTGCTACTGTCACAAAACCAGTTGGTGGTGACAGGAATGGTGGCACCCAAGTGGTTAATACTCTCCTACTGAAGATGTGCCTCGAAAGCTGCTGAGCGACGGCAAGAAGCCCTTCAGTCAGCACGTAAGAAACCCGGGGGCCACCATCACTCCCGGGACCATTCTGGTCATCCTCACGGGGCGCCATAGAGGCAAGAGGGTGGTTTTCCTGCCGCAGCTGAGCAGTGCCCGGCGACGTGTGACTGGACCTCTGTCCCTCAAGAGTTCCTCTGTGTAGAACACACCAGAAATTTGTCACCATCACCTCCACCAAAATATCAGTGGTGTGCAAATCCCCAAACATCTCACTGGTGCTTCCTTCAAGAAGAAGAAGCTGTGTCAGCCCAGACACCAGCAGGTTGAGATCTTTGACACAGAGAAATACGAAATTACAGAGCAGCGCAAAATTGATCAGAATCTAGTCATGGACTCACAAATTCTGCCAAAAACCAAAGCTGTTCCTCAGCTCCAGGGCTACCTCCGCTCTGTGTTTGCTCTCACAAATGGGGTTTAACTTCACAAACTGGTGTTTTAAATTTCTTATGAGAAACCTAATGAAATGCCTGATCTGTGAAAAAAGAGAATCTAAAATGCTCACAAACGTTGAAGGGGACGTGTGACACAAATCGAGACATGATTTCACAAGCGCCCTTTGAACTGGTCCTATTACAGGTGAAAAAGATTCATCTGAGTCTCAGAGTGGGGTCTTCCCTAGTAAGAACCTCTGTGTGTTTCAGGCTGAGAACAGTAGCAAAAGTTAAAGCTCTCCCACCCACCTGGACTGGGGGACAGAGAGCTTCACAAAGCCAGGCATAGGCTTCCCTCCCCTCACAGACTCAGGGCTCGGTCCTCAGGGAGAAAATTCCCGCAAGGACTAAGTCCTTCAAAAGTTTGTGCTGAACCCATGGTTCCGGGATGGCCGTGAAGTCAAGCCCCTTCTGTCACTCTGACTGATCTCCTGACCCTCTCACTTATGTCTAACTTGTTTCTGTCACATTGTTATCTGCAATTCAAATTTAACTGGATGTTCTGGTTTTCTTTTTTTCCTCTCAATCTGCTAACTCTACACATTTCACAGATGAGAAAACTGAGGCTCAGTGAGAACAAGTGACTTAACTGACGCCCCAAGGGCACACAACCAGTGGGAGAGCCAGAATCAGCTGTCCGACAATCAGCTAACTCCTCCTCCCCTCTCAAAGGCCCTGTGCCTCTGTGCCTAAGCCAAGACCTGTAAATCTATCTTAATCCATGTACTCTGAGAATTATCTTGCAATTTAAATGTCTCCTTGGCCTTGAGCAAGGAAGAGGTTTCCATGTCTATATTTAATCATTTTTAGTAAATATTTTTCTGATTATAAAAATATATACCTGTAGTATATTCACACAATAGAATACTATACACCAATGAAAAGAACAGACTTCTGCTACACACAACAACAGAACAGATTGGTGAGTTTTTATGTATTTATACACATCAACTTAAAAAAATAATATTGAACAAGAGTCCAAATACAAAAGAAGGTATTCTGTATGATTCCTTTACGAGTATATGAAGTTCAAGAATAGGCAAAAGGAATCTATGGTGATAGAATAATCGTTCCTGGGGGCCAGTGAGGGTGAGCAGGGAGGGTTCTAGGAAGGGACACAAGGGAATTTTTTGGGTTTTGATAATGTATATCTTAATCTGGGCAAAGGTTATACATGTACAAATACATAAATCCAACCTGCTTGCTTAAAATTTGCATGCTTTTCCATTTGTAGATTATACTTCACTGAAATACTAAAAACAAACAAGCAAGAAAATTAATACATGCTCAGTGTAAAAAATGAATAAAGTGCAGATAAGCATAAAGAACAAAACAAAAACCATCTGTATTCCCACCACTGGGGGATTCCCAACTAACATCCTAGAGTGTATCCTTCCAGATCTTTTCCCAATAGCATTAACTTCTCATGAGCATTTCCTGAGAAAGGAATCTGGAACCTAGTTTCAATCAGCTCAGATGCTAATATATTTAGGAGTCTGAATTTCCTGGACATGTCTTTCACTTACCCAGAAGGCCCCAACAAAACTAGATTTAATTTGAGCATTTTTAGAAGAGCATGGAACAATTAAGGGCAAATAAATAGAATTAAAATCAAATTGAATACAGCCTTTCAATGATATGACTTAGAATTTCATTTTAAATACAGTAATGAATATAAAACGAAAGCTTGGCGTGGAAGGTTGAAAAGGACTCTGGAGCCTCCTGGGACCCAGAGCGCCACCTACTGGTGATGGTCTGCAATGACATCCTGCCACCCCATCTAAAAGAATAGTCTTCCTACTTTAAGTCTCAAAAGCGATAGCTCCTTTTATTAGATGAGTTTATATATGTCCCAATATCTTGCCAGACATTTTTGCTTCCTAGTGCATTACACAGATCCTAGCACAAAGAGGCAGTTTAATAAAAAGTTGCTGAATTAATAAAAGGATGGATGGGTGGATGGATGGATAAATAGACAAACTGACAACAGGATGGAAGGGCATTCTTGTATGTCATTGTGAAGTGAGGGAATAATCTCTGCCCTAATTATCTTTTTTGTTTTTCATTAAAATGATGATTTGATATACATATACATAATGAAATGATTACTGGTCAAGCTAATTAACATATCTCCTCACATCGTTAGTTACCTTTCTGTGATGAAAATACCTAAATTCTACTCTCTTAGCATTATTTCCAGTATTCTATACAGTGTTATCAAGAATAGCTATTGTGCTGTATATTAGATCTCTAGATAGACTCAGGCATCCTACATAATTGCAACTTTGTACCCTTTGACCAACGTCTCCCCATCCCCCCACCTCCCCACCCCTGGTAACCACCCTTCTACACTCTGCTTCTATGTATTTGACTTTTTTGATTCCATAGATGAGTGGCATCACGTAGCGTTTTTTTCTTCCTTCACAGGCTTTTTTTGGAAGCGTGGATTAGATAACCACTGGGGAGACCAGATGGAGGTGAGGGTTGTTATAACAGCCCAACGCCAGGGGGTAGAGGAGTCAAACGGTGACCCGGCTGAGCAGTCAGGCGGCAGAGTCAGGGACTGTGTTCAGAACAGGAAACTCAAATACATATGAAATGTCTTGAGCCAGACACTTCACAGGCACCTGACAGATGTCAGCACTTTTCCCTTTCCTCTTCCTCCTTCACAACCCAGCTCACAAATCCTTTCCACAGGATCTGAGATGCTAAGAATGGAGATTTGTCCTTTTCGGGGCTCACTCAGAGGTGAAGTGATGTTTGATCATTTCCTGTAGTCAGTTCTGAAACAGGCCCGGTCACTGTGCTTATGGGTACGAGCTGGCCCGTCAAAGCTCTCCTGAGTTAGGAAAAGTGGTTCCTGCTGCATCACTGTCGGGCTGCCTGATGGCGAAGTGCCCATCTGAGCGTGTCCACTGTTGACAGCACTTGATAAGCATTACGCTGGCCTTGCTTTTAGATGCTGCACAGCAGGGGCTCTGGTCCACATAAAGGCAGCATGATATAGCAGAAAGAGTATGGATGAGGGGTCAGAAAGCTGGGTTCTGACACTCGCCAGCTAGGTGACCTTGAGCAAGTCGGCTTGCCCTCGAGAGTATATAAGCCATCTTATTAGGACAGTGTAACAAGATGATGCCTAGGAAAACACTTTGTAAACTAAAGCACTCAACCCAACTTAAGGCTGGCTATTAATAGGACCCCAAATAAACATCATGCCCCAGTTGTGACCTGAGAGCTCAAAAACTATAGGGAGTGTCACCTGCATTGATCTGGATGCACCTTCTACTTATGGAATCCAACCCCGTTTTAGTAGCAGCTACATCACAATCTTATTTCACATTGAACTAATAGCCCCCTGAGACCTTTAAAATATGGACTGCACCCCTTCAAGTATCACCCACTCTTTGAGCAATCGCTTTCTTAAAACGAAATATAGACTTTGAGTTACATTTGTACCAGGTAAATTTAATCGTATTGCTTTGGTCCATCTATATAGGCTATTAAAATATTTTAATTCTACCTTGGCCATTCTATATGCTCTCTCCCTACTGACTTGATGACACCACACATTTCAAGAGTGTACAAGTACAAACTATCCATTCATTCCTTCAATATACATTGACGGAGTGCCTACATTCCCTGGACACTGTGTTAGGAGCCAGGACATAGAGAGCATATCTGACAGAGGGTGGCAAGTGCCATTGCAGAGGTGTGCCCTGGCTATGTGGCCTCCGAGGGCGGGGCATTCCTTCTGCTGTCTGCTGCAGAAGGTTTCCCAGTTCCGGAGGTGTGGCCCAGGCCACCAGTCACTGTCCTCTTCTTGCTGAGCACACCACTGGACTGTATTTTCCAGTCTCGATGATTCTCACTGCTTCCACATTAATGACCAGGTCTTTCTTCTTGGGCAGACGAAGAGATGAAGTCCACTGTGACAGGTAGATTCCCTCTGTCTTCTAAGCAAAGAAACTGCAGGTGGCAACAACTAGCCTGCTTTTATCTTTCTAACCTCATCACTCCACTCTCATCCCCTTGCCAATGAGAACATTAATTCTGCAAATATCAGGAGAGTTCCTACTATGTGCCAGTTCTGTGTTGGGACCCACTGCCTTCTCTTAAATCCTTTGAATCCAAAATCTCCACCATGGGGAGCAGGTGCCTTCTTCATGTGGGTGGATCCCCTTCCCTAGCCCTTTTGTCTGAGCCAAGATCAAGGTCTGGGGCGCTGTGTCCCTACACCCCTGGTGTAGTTCTCCCAGGCACTATGCAAAGGTGCCGAGGGAAGGAGGGAGTTCGAGGAGTCGTGGCTGCCTTATCCTCTTGGTCTCTTCATTAGCAGAGCACTGGAGTGAGAAAAACCTGGACTGCAAGTAAAGACCCACAGACTCGAGTCCCAGATCTGCAACCAACCAACTTTGTGGCTTTAGATATGGCCCTCTGGGTCTCATTATAAAACAAGCTGAGTAGACCGGAAGGTATTTGAGTTCCCAGTCAGCTCTTAATATTCTGATTCTTTCTATGCTAATCCCTAGTTCCTGGGTGAACCTTCCACTTTCTTCTAATCTAGGTTTCTGGAGGAATAAAAAAATGTTATGAAAAGACACAGAAGGAGGGAAAGGTTTAGGCCAGTCTTCCTTATAATGAAACATCTGCTGGCAGTCAGCAGCCCAGAGCTGGTGCACAATGGCTCAGGGTTACAACTTTGGAACATCCTAAGATGCTTCCTTGCCTGTAACCTGATTTCTTTTAAGGCCAGCCTAATCTTGAGTCGAACTCAATCTCCATGCTAATTGTCAAGGCCAGTTTGAATTATTTATGGAATTTCTACCCTGGGATGGTTTGAGAGATATTATTCACAGATGTATTCATCCTTTCACATTTTCAGGAACTTTTAATAATGAGCCGTTTGGATAGGTGAGTCCCTTCACTTTCCTGGGCCTTCATTTCTTCACCTGTAAATAAGGAAGACAGTTCCTCCAGCTCTACGTTCTCTTTGGCTCTGTGACTGCAGGTGCCTCAGCCTGAGATTCCACAGGCAGCTCACAACCAGCAGCAAACCACGTGGGAGAAAAAGGAAAAAAGATGCCATCTGACGATTAAACGCAATTTAATCCTTTAAATGCAAAGGATTATGCAATTAGCAAAGGACGTTGATCACACAACATGTGAATCTAATTATAGCACATTGAAATGTTTGTTAAATTAGATAAATATGGGTTTGCAGTCACTCTGGTACACATATTGAGTTGCAAAGGTAAGGAAAAAATATAAATTATGAGATGGGAGCGATAACCATAGGGTTTGTACACGAGGCCAATGAGGACTATTAACCAAGTAATCACCTCACGCCTGACGTGGAGTGTTGTAGGCATTCCAGGCCCATAGGCTGACAACTGTGCAATGAAGTTACTATGTTTCATAAGACATGGGAAACATACTTCACTTTTATACAGCACCTGTCACTCGGGGAGCCCCGCACTTGGGGCAGGTTATATCGGCTCACCAGTTTGCCCAGTGCACATCGCCAAGGTGGCAAGTCTTCGTGTTCTGGCTGAGAGGCAACGCTGGACCCTGATCATTCTCAGACTCTCCTAAACCTGCCTCAAATGATAAACCTATGAGCCCAGGAAGTAGCTCTTACGTGAGCGCACCTGTAGCCTGCAGGGCTTCCATGGAAAGGTAAAAAAAGTCCTGGAGAGGCAGCCACAGTGAGAACCGAGGTTCTGGAGGAGGGCTGCTTGGCTTTGAACCCTGGATCCATCGCTTATTCTTTGACAAGTTAGTTCAGCTTGATGTGCCCTGGTTTCCTCATCTCTGTCATGGGGACCATAATATCACGTATCTCTTGGAGTAGTTGCAAGGATTAAAGGAATCATTACTGACAGAAGCACAAAGAACGCTGTCCAGCACAGAGGAAACACTCAATAAGTGACTTATTGCTTGCTATCTGGTTTTCCCTGTTCATTAGTTCATTCATTCAACCAAGTAAGGACCTACTACCATGTTTCCCCGAAAATAAGACCAGGTCTTATATTAATTTTTGCTCCAAAAGACACATTAAGGCTTATGTTTCAGGGGATGTCATCCTGAAAAATCATGCGAGGGCTCATTTTCCGGGTAGGTCTTATTTTCAGGGAAACACGGTATGAGCAAATCACACGCACGCACATGTTCCATCCTCGCATTAGGATTAGGGAGGACATACACAAATAACTGCAGTGAGATGTGCTATGTGAGATGTACTGTTTGAGAGTTAAAAATGCTCACGGGGGCACCATTCCTGCAAAGCAACTAGAGAAAGCTTCACTGAAGACAGGCCCCTTCGGCTAAGCCAGGATCAGATTTTTAACAGAGGGGAAGCTGAGTAGAAAGATGTGTAACATTCTAGGCAGAGGATACCTTATGGGCAAGGACGCTGAACTCAGAAAATCCAAGGCAACATCAAGTTATTGCCGGAAGTGATAGGTAAGGCTGGAAAGCAGCTTTGGGGTCACCCATGGCTGCTGGGTGGGGGCGTGGAGGGTCAGCCCTCAAGGATTGACTTTATCCTGTGAGCCACAGAGAGTCCCTGGGACATTGTAAATGAAACCATTTAGGACAAAACAGTGTTGAAGGAAGATGAATCTGGCAGGAGGAGCAGAAAGAATGGAAGACTGGTGCCAGTGTGAGCTGGGAGGCGACTGCAATAGTCCAAGCGTGCAGTAATAGGGTAAGAATGAAAAGAAATGCAAGGGACATGGGAAAGACAAACTGACAGGACTCAGTGACGAAAAGAATGTGCACAGGCTTGCTAGTCAACCCAAGATTCTGATTCCTAGTTACCCAGCACGTTAGCCGAAAAAAGCTCTACCAGTCAGAGGCAGCACAGAGTAATCGTTCTGAACAAGGGCTTCAGAGTCACACAGTGAGGGGTCCCTGCTATGCAATTGGCTAGCTGTGTTACCCTCGGTCAGTTTTAACCTCCCCGAGTTTTCCTCATTGGCGAAACAAGAATACAAATAATATTCTTTTAGGGATGTGGTGAAGACTGAATGAGAGAACGTGATAATAATGTTGAGCTCTTGCAAAATGCTAACCTCACAGGGAGCTCTCAGGAAATGCTGAAAAAAAGATTGCCAATGGCCCCAAATAGAGAAGAAAGAAAGAAAAGAAAGAAAGAAAGAAAGAAAGAAAGAAAGAAAGAAAGAAAGAAAGAAAGAAAGAAAGAAAGAAAGAAAGAAAGAAAGACGTAATACTCTGTACTCGAATTCTCCTGAATGTGGTTGATTCAAGTTTTGATGATTCACAAGCTCTTTCCAGATTTTGCAGAACCACCAGAATCCCCAACAGACAGTGACTATGCCCCACAGACGCACTGGTTGACACATATTTGGGTCAGAGTAAAGCAAACCAACTCGCTGTATCAATTTGGAGCCAGAAGGAGAGAGAGCAATGAGGAACAATCCCCAATCCTACTGGTGGAATTGGACGATGAATTTGGGTAAATTTCTCCCGTATTTTCATCAATGACCTCATTATTTTCCGTCTCTCACCTCTCAGGCAATGCCAGCTTCCACATACCTTTCCTGATTTCCTGTGACATAGGTTGTGGAGATGATCCCAGGGGCTGCTGACCAGTTGGCTGGTGCGTGAGCTTCAAAAGCCTATTGACACAGCTGCACACCACCCGGCTAGGGGCCAGGGGGGGCAGGTCTGTCTGAAATGCCTGAGCCACACCTTGAGCAGCAGAACCAACAGCAGGGGGACCAATAAACCATTGCAGCTTTTGAAGCAATGAGATTTCAGCAACAGAAATTCAACATGCAAAAGCAACCTGGTTCTATCACATGAGTCACTAGAGTTTGGAAATCACAGAGCTAAATCTTGACCTGACCCGTTAGCCCTCAATACAGAGTTCTGCTCACAGCTAATGTCTTATTGCAAGCAAAATTACCCTTCAGCCAAACTGCCGTTAGTTTTCAAAAATACCCAGCACCCTCTGAGACAATCCTTTATGGGTCCAGAAAGACAAAAAGACAGCAGGGATTGACCCATCTGTCAAACTTCAAAGCCTGTGCTTTTTCCAGTTTCCAAGGGAAGCTCAGCCTCAGCATAAAATTATACAATGCTGAGAGGTTTGAGTAATAAGTCTGCTCTCCCATATCACAGGGGAGACAGCTGAAGCTCAGAGGAGCTGAATGGCTTGTCTTAAAAGATCGCACAGCACATGACAGTTTCTACTGTGGAAATCAATAAGTTACAAGAGATTTGATCATATTAATAAGATAATTTCCTGATAATCAAATAGCAATTAATGTTTTCAACCTCTTTTTCTTTACATACGTTGCCTTGGTTGATCCCACACCATTAATGATGTCTTTATGTCACAGACATTAGCAGCCCCTTTTCACAGGGTAAGAAATTGAGGCTCAGAGAGGTAAGTGGCTTTCCTAGGTCGCAGAGCCCACAGGTGACACAGCCAGGGCTATAGCCAGAGTCCTTGGATTCTAAGCCAATTGGCAAGTATTAATTGAATCCAATTCCACGCGCAGGCCTGTTCTTAGCACAACTAAGAAGTGTGCTGGGAGCAGAGAGACAGAAGAACGAAGAGCAGGAGAGGCACCATGTACCAACAGAGCCAATAAGCTAGACAGGAAACCTCAAATTATGATGCACTTACTAACTCGCCTAAGAGATAAGAGTATGTGATCTTAGAGTATTTCTCCTCTTCAATGCATCTTTCTCAAGCATTTCTATAAATTAAGCCCTAAAAAGAAGAAAAAGAAAAAGCTGGTCTCTAGTGGTAAAGCTTCCAAAGACACTGGACGTCTTCCCCCACTGCGGAGCACAGCCACACCTGCAGCGGGGGTGGTAGGACAAAGGGGCGAAGGTGCAGACTCAGTTGGTCAGGAGAAACAACTTCCTGGCCAGCGATCTGGCTACTGGGAATCTCTTTCCCCAGAATGACTAAAGCCAGGAAAAATACAAACAAAAATGAATATTGATTTGTCTGGATTATGATACATAATAACTATTCCTCAGTACTTACCATAAGTGCTAACATTGTGCTTTCCATCCTTTATCTCATCTAATCCTCACAACAAACCCCTTCAAGATGGGTATCCCCATTTTAGTGAGGAAGAAAAAGGTGAGGCTCAGAGAGGTTAAGCAATTTGCTTAACAACGCACAGCTGTAACGATGAGGCAAGCTTTGGACCAAGGTCGAGTTCACTCCCAGTCCTAATTTTTATCTACATCTTATCCTCTACCAAGGAAGATAACTGACTAGAAGATGCCTCTCCATCTCTAAACCCCGAGTTTCTCTAAGAAGCAGCCATCTATGATATGACACAGATATGACATTATTCTAACAATGATGCCAAGATAACCAGCATCTAAAAATTTTAATAACTTTGCCTTTTTTAATAATATTATTTCATATTACTCAAAATAACTTGAAAACAAGTGTAGACTTTTACTTCAAAGATTGAATTTGCCACAAAGCTTAGCACTATTTAACAAGCACATGTAGAACTATCCATTTTGTGGGCAGATTCAAACACAGTTATTCCAACCAATTTCCATACTGAAAAACACTGTGAGCTTTAAGTGAGCATTTGCAATTAAAGCTCCGAGGAGAGCTATCTACTTCTTTTGGAAGATCCTATGAATGTAACAAAATTAAATATGTACGTCCTAGTCAGTCTCTGTGCTAGATGGTAAAGCTGTACAACGAGCAGTTATACTCTACCATAATAGACCTGGGTATGGTGAGGAATGGTAGGTCAAACCAGCTCCTGAAAACCTCACGGGGAATTCACAAGTGCCGAGGAGTAAGAAGGAACATGTTTGAGGAAGAAGTGCATTGTTAGAGGGTGTGGTGACTGCCTATAACCCTGGTCCTTACTTGGTGTTCAGTAATGTGGACCAAGTAATGTGGGGGTTCAGTAATGTGGGGGTGCCTCCCAGCCTGACTGGGCTGCTCAGGAGCCTGCTCTGTCTCCCTGGTTCCCAAGTCCAACCAAGAGCCATCCACAGTTTAACTAACCCACTTAAGCTGACAGCAGTGACTACTCCAGGAGAAACCGGGCTGCCTCCAGTGACTTTGAAGCAGCAGTTGGAAAAACTCGGAAGAGCAGACAACTAGTCCAGATGAAGTCCATGTCCCTGGAAAAGAGAAAGAGAGAAGGGTGGGGAGTGAAAGGCTGGCTTGATCGCTGTGACCCAAGGGCAGCCACCACGTCCTGTGGCTGGTGCCCAGGACTGTCCCCAGGCTCAGAGCAGGTGAGCCACACACGTGGGCTGAGAGAAGGAAAGAACCAAAGTTAGGTTGCTACAGAAAACTCAAAAAGAAGTACTACAGAGGTAGGACATAGAAAAAAGACTTTTGCTAAAGGGAGTGTCAGAGAAGTCTCACATTTATAGGAAGAAATGAAGAAGATAGTAGGAATAATAATAGCAGTGAACACTGTGCCAGACACTGTTCTACTGCTTGATAGTCAATTCCAAAAGGGCAAGAACTTCGCCTCTTTCACTCACCTGTACCCACTGTACACCTAATTCAGGGCTTGGGAGCAGAGCAGGCATTCAGGATACTATGTTACAATGAATGAACAGATAAAACACAAGTCGTGGGTCGGAAAGAGGGGGTAGAAGAGTACTTGGCCAAAGCAAAAACATTTTTAAAGGGATGGTAATTATGAGATCATTTTTTCTAACATTACTGAACACCAAGTAAGTACCAGGCATTGAACTTGGCCCTGAAGATAAAGAGGTTAAAAGACAAGATATCTTTTGGGCTTGGTGAGATGGCACCCACGATTGATTGATTGTTACTTAATCAAGTAACATTTATCAAGCCGCTGCTCTGGGTCAGGCACTCCAGTTGGGCACTGGAGGAGAAAGAGATAAGGAAGTCCCTCTCCCTGCCCTCCAGGAGCTCACAGGGGTGTAGGGGGTTGTCTGTAACAGAGATGCACATCCAGAGTTATAATCAGGACAGCATGTGAGGACCCTGCCTGAAGAGGGTCAGCAGTTACACTTTACCACCAGACTAAGAAAAGGACAGCAATTGCTGATGAGGAAGGTTATGGGATTCCAGCCCTGACTGGGACTTCTTCACGGAATAAATTCCTGCCCCCATTCCCTGTATATACACTTTTGTAATGTTCTGGAGCCTGGAAAAAGGAGTTCTTCCAATTCACTAGTAAGTGCTACGCCTGCGTGATCCTTAGCTCTCCGACAATTTTAAGATCAGATGATACAGTAAGTTGGAGGGCAGCACTCACTCAGACTCCAGTTCTACAAAAGGGTCCTCAGTATTTGGTGTTCTATAATCCCCAAAGCATTTTAAAAAATCAGATACAGGAATTACTCAATAAATGGTAGCAGCTGTTGTACTGCAGCTGAGTCCAGGGTTACAAATACCCAACCAACACTCATCAGTTGAGTGGAGTTCCCAACAGGAAGTTGGTCACAGGAGTTAGGAGGACCTTACACACAGTCCAACTGCAGCCATCCGCAGGCTCTGACCAAGCCTAGCTCTACAGACAGCACAAGGCAGCTCCCAGGCACTCCCACCTGCTGCATGCCTTGTATTCACCTTCTTTAAACCCAGCCCAGATTGGACCCAGCACGATTGGTTTTGGGGCAGAGTAACCAGCTAGCTAAAAGGACCGGGGAAGGCTGGGCTGAGATACAGGTGTGAGCAGCTGTGAGCTAACCCAGCACATGGGGCTTTTGTGTAATTTAAAGCTCTAAACAGCTGTTTTGTGGTGGCTGTGCCTACACGTGCTGTAGAAAAAGCACAGCCCTGCATTGCCCCAGTGGGTCAGGAAGTAGAGCTGGTGATAGATAGAAGCCCTTGGGAGGCGGGGGTGGCAAGAGAGCAAGAAGGAAGGTCTAGGAACCCACTAGCTAGAGCAACTCATCCCTTAGCCCCTCAGCCACCCTTTCAGCAGGATCATTTCACATCCATGTGTAAGGCTCTGATGATGAAAATGGACATGATTCCGAAATCTGAAAGTTACCATTGAATCTAGACACCTCAGTTGATGCCCATCTTCCCCTTCATCCTAACACCTTTTTTCATTGTTTAGTGCTGAATGTGTTACATAACACCTCAGCCCTGCAACAGTGTTGAAAAGGGGTCTAACTCAATGAGACACGGATTACACAGCATGATGGACAGAAGACCAGAAACAAAGGCACAAATATTCCCTTGGACTATATAACTAATAACTGAAAAACATGTTTGATGGGAAAATAAGAAGAAAGATTTTCAACCTGTCCCTTCATTCTTCTTTCTTGGCTGTGCAGTAAACATACAAGTTTTCAATAGATTTGTATCTTTCTTTTACACTCATGCTGAATTTCAAATAGACACACTACACAATGTTGAGTAGAATTGTTTCAGCTCGCTTGCTTTTTTCATTACTTTTACCTGAAAGGGTTAAAACTTCAAAACTATATCGTTTCACTCTCAATAGAGCCACTTTTCATCACAGTGAGTTGGATTGTAATTTCACATGCTTCAGTAAGATCTGACAATTGCTATTAAAACAAGAATTACAGTTTTTCTGTATTTTGCTGTGTTGGGAGAGGGGTTGGATGGTTAAGGGCTGATCTACGATGTCAACAGCAGTGCTTCCATACGAACTTTCAGAGACAGTGGAATGGGATACATGAACTGGGAGCAGGTAGACCTGGATTATGATTCTGACTCTATAGCTAACTTGGCCATCATTTACAGCTCTTTTGTGCCTACGTTTTCTTCTCTGTAAAATGGGCACCACTATCCTGCAAAGGAATTGAGGACCAGCACCAGCGCAGTGGAGAAAATGGCTTTCAGTAAAAAGCCCTTAGGCATAAACAGACTTAGCTTCAAATCCCAGTGCTGCCACTTACCCTGAGACCTTGGGTTTGGTACTGTAAAATGCTGTTTCTCTTTCTGAATCATAACCCATGGTTAACACCTGGGCTGAGTATTAAGTGAGATGCCATCTGTTCAGTGCCACCAGAGATGGCTGCTCCTTACATTATTTGCCGTACAAGTACCTGGCACTCAGACACCTGCGGCATGACTGGCCCTGTAGACCATAGATGTGAACGCATTAGTCACCACCTCTAAACAGACCAGCTGCTTCTGAAGAGTCCCTTTACAGAGGACTCCGGGGCTGTAAAACTTAAGGTAGTTGGGGCAGAGTTGAAAGGGGTCACTCCTATAAGCACCGGGAGGAAGGAGGGGCAACATATGGTGCATAAAGCAGAAGCACCAACTGCCCACCTTTTGTTGATGCGTTTATAACCACACCTTGCCCCAGAAAAGGTGTAGCGGGGCTCATTAAGAACCGCTGTTGAGTGCATCGGTGGTGGGGCCCTGCCCAGTGACCCCGGCTTTATTTTAAACCTGAGAGCAATAGGCGGCGGCTCGCTTCTGCACGGCATCACGCCAAGAACCGGCTTTCAGGTGGAAGTGCTTTCTTGAGCAACACTTGCCTGAAGCCCGTGTGGCCCGCGCCCGGCTGGCTGGTAGCGAGGGGAGGACAGAGACACCACCGCGCTAACCGTTCGGAGTGGTCACCCTGAGCGTCCCGAGGTCACGTACCGAGGGGTAAAGAGCCACTGCTTGCCACCCGGACCCCTGGCCCTACTGCCGCTCGCGGCAGCACGGCGATCGCAGCCTCAGTATCACAGTTTCCCCGCCCTTATATCGCGTCCGGGAATATAAAAATGTCCTGGGCAGCAAGTCAGCACTGGCTGATTCATTGACACATAAGTATGAGATGGGACTGGGGGATCGTAGCCCTGGGATTGCTGTAGTTTAGAGACGAGAGATTACAAAAAAAGGAGGAAGCGCTCAAACCAAACATTCCATAGATGGGCGCCCCGATCTGGGTGCGGTTGGGCAATATATGCGGTCCCGCAACTCCAATACAGGTCCCCAGAAAAGGGGAAATGCTACAAGGCCGTGAACAGCGGAGCAAGTCAGCGAGGGGGCAAACAATCCAGCAAAAGGCAAGGCAGCGCTGCGGCCCCGGGTCTCGGTTTCCCCGCCTGGTGAACAAAACGAGCGCGCTGGACTCCAGCATCCCCCAATCCTATTAATCTAGCACTCTACAATATTCCATGCTGAAACTGTCCAAGGCCTGGAAACAGGAAAAAGAGGGAAGGCGACAGGGAGGGGAAAGGGGGAAGCGGTGGAAGACCTGGAGAGGGAAGGCGGACGCCAAGAACAAGCTTGGGGTGTTCACAACCGTAATCTTTCTCCTCGCACACCTGAGTTCTCACGTCTCGGCCAAGACCCCGCGCCCACCGAGTTTGGGTACCATTTGGCCAGTCCTCTCTCCCCACACACCAATTCTAGAAGGCACGGGGCAGATGGTGGACAGCACAATAATGCATGCCAGGGATGGAAGGTGGAATGGTCCCGGCTGGGGTCCGGAGGTCAGGTGAGTGGATCTGGGGCTGGACAGGGGATCGCAGAGTGCGCGCGCGTTTCCCAGCCTGCGTACCCGGGAGGGCCACACTTCATTCCCCAACTTTGAGCCGGGAGAAGGGGGGTGTTTGCAAATTGAAAGGAAAAAAAAAAAGGAAAAAAAAGTTGCTGAACTTTTTCCCCCAACACCGTCGTAGAGGCGGGACCGGAGGGCGGCGCCTGCATCGTGATTCGCCACCGGCGCCTGTCTGGAGACTCGGATTGGCGCGCGAGGTCCCGGGCCGGGAGGAGCGGGCGTGGGGGAGGGGAGCGGCCCGCCCCGCCCGCGGGATCAGCTCGCGCCGGGAGCGGGTTAATTTCAAATCGGGGTTTGACTGCTCCTGGACAGTCACGCTCCCTCTGCCCGCCCATCGGACCGTCAGTCCCGGTCCCGGAGTTTCCCTCTGGCACCCACCTCGGCGCGGCGTAAGGACCGACTGACCGCCCGACTCGCGGGCTCTGGAGCCTGAGCGGGGAAGAGGTGCCAAGGAATTCCCCCTCAGCCTCCGCCCGCTCCAACCGTCAGCTGAACTGACAGGTCAGCGGGACGCAGAGGGAAGCGGCGCCTGGCCGGCGGGCACCAGGAAAAGACTCGGGAGGGCAGCGGCAGCGGCGGCCGTTTCCCGCCTCTCGCTCCGCTGGGGGCCGTGGAGGGAGGAGCTGAGCTCCCGCGCAGAGGGGAGGGGGCAAGCGAGGGGGAGGGGCGGGGATGCCGCGGTTCCGGGAGCGGGTTTGCCCGCGCTCAAGCCCCGCGCAGCTAAGGGGCGGCGCGGGCCAAGGCCCGGCTTTCCGCGCCAAATTTTTAAATCGAAGGCGGAAGGTCTGGACCCGCCCCTGGCGCCGCCAACCAATCGCAGGCTCGCGGCCTGCTCTCTGATTGGTCAGCGGTCGTTGCCCTGGAAACCCCGAGGATGCTGTCGGGGAACTGCTAGGCGGGTGGAGCTCGGACTGGGCCTGGGGGGAGGGGCAATTAGCCGGCCCAAGGGGGAAGTACGCGCGGGGTGCGCAGCGTGTGGCGCCAGGAGGACCGTACCTGATTGCCTTACTTAGCAAATGTAGTCTTCCGTGGTGAGGTCCAACATCGTGGCGGTGAACTGGCCGCCAGAATAACGAGTACATAGCACTTTGCATCTTTAGGGAAGTCTTTATAAAAAGTCTTAATCATAAGAGGTTCTTTAAATGCCTAGAGTACGGTTGGAGCTTAAGGACTGAATTTGGAAGTTTCCTGAATTTGGAAATTTCTTATCAAGCTATTTCCCAAAACTACTCAACTGAGCGTATGCACGTGTGTGTCAGAGGAGAAATTCAGGCATCTAGATGCAGACTTTTATCCAGATACGTGGGGTCGTGTCTGTTCAGCCGGAACCTGGGCTCGCGAGCTCAGTCTGTGAACAGGTGGGTGCTTGTACTTGCTACAGTCCATTCGGTGGGGTCCTGAGAATGGCCTGCCTTCTCTTAAGGTGAGAGGACTGTCACTGGAAATTCTGTGGGTTGCTTGAAGTCGCGTGACAGCGAATCGGTTTGCTGAAGGAATTTACTGGCGTTTGATGTAGTTTTCCGCCCAGTGGGGCTATCTCTGGTCGGGAATAAAATGTAAATGTAGTTTGTCAATTTTCGTTAGTCTTTGTTTCAGTAGACTGGCATCCATGAAGGAATTTTCAACAGATTTCCTTTTTTTTTTTTTTTTTTTTTTTAATTTTCCTATTTCCTTTTTTCTTTAAAGATATTAAACTTTTTAATAGAATTGATTGGACTCCTTGAACCAACAGGATATTGGGAGAAACTTCAGATTTTCATTTTTAAAGAAACTCTAAATGTATGAGAAATCTACAGGATGGAGAACGAGAAGGTACCGTTTTAACTTCAGTATTCATCCTTGCAGTTTTAAATGCATTATCATTCAGATTTACATCCATAATTTTTCAATATTCATATCTTATTAATGCCACATCTCCTTTTAGTTAGCCTCTGTAAAAACCTAGAAGGAAGGGAAATTTAATTTTTGAAGAGGGGCAGAGTTGCCCAGAGTTAAAGTAATCTTCCCAGAATTAAAATTTTTAATGGTTTGGTGGAAGTCTCAAAGAAATAAACAGAGAGAAAAGGTATTTTTAAGAATTGTAAAATTTGTTAATTGCATTATAATATTTTTGAGAATTCTTGAACAAAAGGAATTCAGAAAGTGTGTTTGACATGATTTGAGATTGGATTCTTTTTAACATAATTTTCTACCAAATTACCAGCTTCTTTAACTATGGGTGTTAACACTCTGTTTGAGAAGAAAACATTTTGTAAAATTACAAAAGAATTACCAGTGGGGGTGTCTTGATTGGTGTCCAACTACTGCCAGGTTACCTCTCAGGTACACATGCTCAGGAGGGTACCCCCCTTGGGTCCCTCACACTGACTTCCATGTAAGAGCACCATAGCTGGATTGAGGAGATTTGGGTTCAAGTCCCATTCTACCTCTCAGCCTGGCTGTCCTCTTCTGCAGAATAAAGAGGATTATAGAATGTGGTGAAAATACAAATGGAAAAGCACTTGATAAATCCTAAGGAATCACAGGCGTATAAAATAGCCCCATTAATGTTTGTTTCTGAAGTCACTGAGGAATTAGTGCTTTCTCTATTCTTTCAATTATTGCCATTCCAAGCATTTTCTTTAAAATAGATAGGAAGGATGTGTGAAGTCACCAGTGTCCAAAAGTAGAAGAAACGTGGTTTCCACTCGCCTTCTTTATGAACTGCTGTTAATTCACCCTTTATGTCTCAGTGGCAGTCCGCTTACCACCAGGAAGTAGCTTTGTGACTTTGAATCATTAATTTTACTTCTCCATCTGAAAGCAAAGGGATAGATATTCAAAGGGCAGACTTTTCTGGTCAGAAATCCTACCCTTTGGCACTCTGGATTTTGCTCCCTACTGGATTTTGCCAACAAGACTGACCATATGCTAGCCCTCTCCCTCGGCTCTCTGACTCATCTACATCAGTAATGTTTTATTGAGCACCTACTGCATGCAGCCATTGTGCTAGATGGATACACAGATGAATGGGACATGGTTTCTGCCCTGGAGGCTTTATTACAGTGTCTTGAGTAAAAGTCACTCCTAGGAGTTTGGGATCCCTTAAAATGATCTCTCCTATTAGGGGAAGCTGAGTGAAAGGTATATGGGAATGCTCTATGCTATCTTTCCAACTTTTCTCTATACCTAAAATTATTTCAACATAAAAAGTTTAAAAATTATGTTTTAAAATTTCTTTAATCCTTGGAACAGAAAGTGAAAAAATTAAGTCCATGGTTCACTGCAAAATTAAAAATGGGAAATTTAGCTTTCAGAGTAGACAAGTGTCAAGTGATCATTGGAATATAGTTACTAATTTAATCACCTCTGTAGGCTCATTAGGCAATCTTTTCCTTAGTAACATTCTATTGTATAATTTCTAGAGTCAAAAGCTGTGTCATGAATCGTGTTTTACAGTGAATTTAATTATATACTTGTTTTAAACCAGGAAAATCTCTTTTTTGAGCCACATAAAAGGGGACTGATGAAAACACCTCTGAAAGAATCCACTGCAGCAAATACAGTATTGACAGAGATCCAGCCTGACTTTGGCCCTTTAACCACACCCACCAAGCCCAAGGAAATCTCCCAGGGAGAACCGTGGACACCAACAGCCAACCTGAAAATGCTCATCAGTGCTGTGAGCCCCGAGATCCGCTACAGAGATCAGAAAAGGGGGCTGTTTGACAACAGAAATGAATTAGCTGAACCCAAAGATTGTTTACATGTAGGTTTGCAGAGGACTGGGTGGAGAGGAGATTTGGGGGAGAAGGGAAGTAACTGTCGCAGCAGTGCCAGCAATATAAAGCATCGCCACCCTCAGACTGTTAGTAACTTCCTCCAGCACCCCAGAAAGGTTTGGACCCCGTCAAATATCGCTCTCGCAATTCTGAACCTTTGATTTATTTTCAGTTCAAGCTTCCCTTTTAGATCTGCCAAGCAGTTTATTCTGGCTTCCCACCATTTTTCCCCCCAAAAGTTCACAGCTATTGAAGTGAAGCACATAGTATTAGTCAGTGTTAGTCATAGAGCACAGACGCCCCTAATAAATCTGTCAGACTTTATTTTAGAATAACACATTATTTACCTCTTCCTTTGTAGGAACACTTATCTGGAGATGAATATGAGAAATCCCAACCAAGTCGAAAAGAGAAAAGTTTAGGCTTGTTGTGCCATAAGTTCTTAGCACGATATCCTAACTACCCCAACCCTGCCGTGAATAATGACATCTGTCTTGACGAAGTCGCCGAGGAACTTAGTAAGTATGCTGCAAGCTCACTGAAATGGCTCATAGGTAAAGTGATTTTGTGCACTTACTCCTTCAAACCCACACTCATCTAGCCATTGTTTGTAATGACACAAATAAGCCCTCAGGGAATTATAAATCTCTAAAGCCCTTTTAATTTAAGAATAAAGGCATGTATTTTCCAGTTTCGGAGCTTAATACAGAAGTTAAAAATCACAATGGAGATTGCTTCTGACTGCATTTCAAAAGCTCTGAAGCTTTAGAGGAAGGCAGCGTTGTTTTATGACTTGGACCATCACTGCTACAACTTTGAACTTCTCTCTTGGCTCTCGCCTGTAAGAGCCAGGCTACAAAATGGTATCTCCATAGTTTATAACAAGGTTCAGCCTCTGTGGGGGAGCAGGGCCACTCAGAACTATTTTAAGGACCACTGCATTTTCTGAGTGTTGGGCAAAATTACTGTGTCCCCTTTTACTCCTTTCTTCATAGACTCGAATCTAATTATAGCCTAAAAGGTGTGTGGCAAATTTGAGATACCTTTGGAGTCATGAACATATCATAATCTGAAACTGAACTGATATGCAGGATATTTTAATATATAGCTATTACCCCATGAAGAAAGTTTTGCCCTTCTAATGCATGTTTAGCAAAGTCAACATTATTTCACATTTTAAGAATATGCCATTTAGATTCATCTATTCATATACACTTCATTGTAGCTATGTAGAAGGTACCCGATAATTCAGCAGGTATCTATTGATCCTATGTGGCCGGTAATGGTATAACAGCTTGTGATAAAATCAGTGAACAAAAGGACAAAATCCCTGCTCCCGTGAACCTACATTCTAGTGGGGGCAGTAGACAATATGCAGAGGGCATAATAAGTAAGTAATTATAATGTTTGTTAGAAGAAAATACATACTGTGGGGAAAAAAATGTAGACTATGGTAAAGGGGGACCAGGAGTGCTTTGCAATTTTAAATTAAATGAGATTGGGCCTCCTTGAGAAGGTGACATCTGAGCAAGGACTTGAAAGAATCGAGAGGGGGAGCCATGAGGACATCTAGGAGAGGGATTCCAGGCAGAAGGAAGAGCCCGGCACAAGGGCCTTCAGACAAGGGCATATCTGGCAGGTCCCAGGAACAGCAAGAAATCTCAGTACCTTGTACCTATCATATGACAGCCGTGTGTGAGTGTGTGTGTGTGTGTGTGAGAGAGAGAGAGAGAGAGAGAGAGAGAGAGAGAGAAACATAAGAAACAAGTTGTGAATTGTGGGGTTTAGAGTATTAAAGACATGGTTTTGCCACTTCCTGGCTCTGCGCCTTGGGGTGCGCTACTTAGCCAGTGTGAACCTCCATTGCCTCATCAATAAAGTATAGATAATAATACCTACCCCACAAGTTTAGGGTAGAAATTTTCTAAAGCTGTATGGCATATAGTAGCCCCTCAATAAATGTCCCCTCTCTAATTCATATTAACTGTGTGTGCCCTTTGAGAGCAGGCACATGTCTTTCTCATCTTCACAGTCTTTGTTGAGCAATAAGAAAGTTACTCAGATCTCAGTGACTAATAAACCATAGAAGAAAAAATGATTCAATTTTTTGACACATTCTAAAATCCGATCCTAGTCATGCATAATTGCTCCTTCTTTGTAGATGTTGAGCGTCGGCGCATTTATGATATTGTGAACGTCCTAGAGAGTTTACACATGGTGAGCCGCCTCGCCAAAAACAGGTACACGTGGCACGGGCGACATAATCTCAACAAAACCCTTGGGACTTTGAAAAGCGTCGGGGAGGAGAACAAGTATGCCGAGCAGATTATGATGATCAAAAAGAAAGAATATGAACAAGAGTTCGACTTTAGTAAGAGTTACAGTATCGAGGATCATATCATCAAAGCAAACACTGGCCAAAATGGACACCCAGACATGTGTTTTGTCGAACTCCCTGGAGTGGAATTTCGGGCAGGTGAGAGATGGCATCGAAAAGCTCAGGTCTAAAGAAAAGGTTCCTTAGGGAACCCTGCTCTAAAGCTACCGCTGTCTTTAACATTAAAATGCTGCAGTTGTTAACTCTCTGACCAGGTGGTGGTATTTTTAGCCTTGTTACTTTAGAAGTCACTTGTCCCTTCATGAATTTTAATTCTCTAATCCTTACCCTTCTTCAAAGCTTCTGTAAACAGCCGCAAAGATAAGTCTTTAAGAGTGATGAGCCAGAAATTTGTGATGCTGTTTTTGGTGTCAACGCCTCAGATAGTAAGCCTAGAGATTGCGGCCAAGATTTTAATTGGGGAGGACCATGTGGAAGATTTGGACAAAAGCAAGTTTAAAAGTAAGTATCACGACTGCTATGGAGTTTTGGATCTATTCTTAACAATAAAATCTCAGTTACAGACTGACTTCCTTTGCTGTATAAACAGATCTTCTCAAATTGTGCTTTTGTAGCTTTACTTCTCCCCAGCAGTCATGATCCAGCTGCTTTAGCTAACCTGTAGTATTCAAAGATATGTATATAACTATTATTTGTATGACACTTTGGGTTGTAAACAGTTCCTTAGAAGTTACCTCCTGTGAGAGTGTAACATTGTCCTCGTTTTATTCCTATACCATCTATAGTTGCCTGAAGTCTAAATGAGCAGTAAATCATAAAGTGACGGCAACCCAGGTCTCCGCTCTTTCCACTATCTCTCATATGTGCGAGTACAAATAACTCTTCTGACATTGTCCCCAGAAGTGACCTGCAGCACAGTTGGCTTGCTACTTTGAAAGAATGGTTGCAGCCAGCATATTTGATGAAAGTTGGAACAGGATTATATACTTTGGGTTCCTGAAGCAGAGGTCTGCCCTCGCCACCGTAACAGACTTGACAGGAACCTCCACGAGTAGAGAGAGGGTGTGGGAAGAAGTGCTCAGCAGATGAGGAGGGGTCTGCTGCATGCCCATCTTTCCTGGGGGCAGTTGCAAACCTCCAAGGAGGGAATGAAGTCTAGCCTGAACATGGGACACTTCGGGGACCCAGCTGTATGGTGAGGAAGAGCTTCCTCAAGCAACAGCAGAGGCTGTGGGAATGCCTGAGAGCTGTCACACAGACTCCTTCCCATCCCTGAAAAGCTATACTAGTCCCATAAAAGTAAATGCAGACATCCCCAGGTTGATAGTGTCTCTATCAAGACAAAATTAAGTAGAGAGAAAGGCTGTGATACCGGCAATTGGCTTGGGAGATGTGCAATTTCAAAAAACACGTCCTGAGCCTACTGATGGGCTGCGTTGCTTTGAGAAGTCACCAGACACAGTTTTCAGCTCTCCATTTCCCTGGTTACTCACAGCCTTGGAAACTATTCCAGGAACTGCAGATGTGTAATTTGCTGAATCCCCAGGGAACTCAGAACCTTCTAGCACAGCTATGAAGAATGGGTTCAATTTGTAATTTTATACTATGAAGCTAGAAGTAAAAGCAGACTTTTTCTTAAAAAGAAAAAACACTTTAAGACATGTAAGGTCTGTAGAATTAATAAATCTATGCTTTGCGTATTACATAAGGATAATACCACAACTTACAAATTTTGATGGGCTATGGAATTTTCCATGCTTATGATATTAAATCAATCTTATTGATGTAACCTATCACAAGCAGGAAAGCAATACATTTATCATTGATGCTTTATTTCTTTTGTTCATAAAATTCTTCTGACTCCTCATTAGAAGATGCCCAGCAATGGTGACTTTATCAAAAAATCTGTTACATAGTTTCCAGCAGGGCAATCTCATTAAGTAAGTTTTCCCTTTTCAACTTGTGCTTTTGTCATTTCAAAATTCAATACCAGCAGTAACTGAGTCTTCAATATTTAAAACTATTTTTTTGTTTGTTTTAATTAAAGCCGTATCCCTAGAATAATTTTAAGAGCCACATTTTTCTCTATTTGACATTGACGGTTAGGATAGCTCTTTGAATATACATGAAATCCTTATGAAGCAGAGTCCTTTGATCTTTCATTATTCCATTAAGTGGTATGTATGCTTTTTTTTTTCCCCAGCAAAAATTAGGAGGTTGTATGATATAGCTAATGTTTTGAGTAGCCTGGCTCTTATCAAGAAAGTTCATGTTACAGAGGAAAGAGGCCGAAAACCAGCTTTTAAATGGACAGGCCCAGAAATCAGTCCAAATCCCAGTGGTATGTATTTGTTTTTTCTAATTCTTTGCTTTGTTATTTGGAATTAATGCACATTTGAAGATATTCTCCCTTCCCCTTTTTACCTACACTCCCACATGGAAAGAACATATATAAGTGGTTGAATAGACAAAAATGAGTGCCAATATGAAAAATTTGGTTACTGACTCCATCAGCAACCACAAGGTCGGTAACGCACAGTGCCCAGGAGGTAGAATCTGTATATGAAAGGATTTGAAAAAGTTGAAAGCGTCACAAAACGTGAGATGCTATTGCTGTCATTATTATGCTTCTCAGTAACCATAGCACATTGAGAATTAAATGAATTCATTCTGGTATCAATATTCTAGTCTCCATCTCACCTCTAGGATTCTGACATTTTGCCTTCCACCAAAGATCCCCACATAGAAGTAAGTGCTGGAAAGTGGCAAGGACATGGGCATGGAGGCAGAGGGAGACCGGTTCCAGTCCTACCGTGTTTCCCTGAAAATAATCCCTAACCGAAAATAAGCCCTAACATGATTTTTCAGGAGGACATTCCCTGAACAGAAGCCCTAATGCATCTTTTGGAACAAAAATTAATATGAGACACGGTCTTATTTTCGGGGAAACACGGTAGCTCTGCCACTTACTAGCTATGTGGCCTCGGGCAAGTTACTTTTCCAAGGCTAAGTTTCCTTACCTACAAAATGGGAAGAACCATAGTGCCTTTGTGAGGTTATTGTGATTTGGGATGTAATCTGAGGGAAAGTTCCTTTGGGGAGGGATTTGGAAAGCACAGGCTCTGGAGCCAGACGGATGGCGCTCATATCCCAAGGCCCACATTCTACCCCCTGAATGAGTCAGGCGGTTAATGTCTCTGAAATGGGGATACATTTCCTGAGAAGTACCTACCTGGTGGAGCCGCTGAGAGTGTCTTCGTGTGTTCAGGCTGCTCTCATTATTATGCTTCTCAGTGACCACAGCACATTGAGAACTGAGTGGCTTATAAACAGAAATGTTTGTCAGGGAGGCTGGGAAGTCCAAGACCAAGGCACCTGCAGATTCGGTGGCTGGTGAGCGCCTGCTTTCTAGACCACTTTTCATTGTAATCGTACATGGTGGGGGGAAGTGGGGAGCTCTGCGGGGTTATAAGAGTACTAATCCTGTTCATCAAGCCTCCGCCCTCGTGACCTAAGCACCTCCCAAAGGCCCCACCTCCTAGTAACACGTTGGGCATTAGGTTTTGCAACATAGAAATTTGGGGGGGGGGGTGAGGGGGACACAAAATATTCAGTCCATGGCAGTTAGGGTCACCATTTTCCATCAAATTAAGACTCCGCTGGTTCTAAGAGGCACAATTTTTTATATTATCAATAAGGAAAGAAACTACTGACAGTGACCCTATAACACACCACTGGTTATAAGTTATAACGGGTTTTAGAAACACTCAAGTGTGAAATCTTGTCTCAGAATTCATTTAAGAGGGTGAACAAGGTATTGTGTATTTAAAGCCCTGAAAACAGTATCTGGCACATAGTCATGCTCTATAACTGTTGCCACTGTAATTCCTAAAATCATTTCAGAACTACACTTTGACTTCATATCCCAAAAGGAAGACAAACCACCGGTGTTTTAACGCAGCACCCTTTCCTCTTTCAGGTCTGAGCCCCGTCACTCCTTTCTCCCCCTCAGAGCTGGAAGTGAAGCAGTCTTCAAAAGAGAACTGTGCCAAAAACCTCTTTTCCACACGTGGAAAACCAAACTTTACTCGACACCCATCTCTTATCAAACTGGTAAAGAGCATAGAAAGTGATCGGAGAAAGATAAATTCTGCTCCCAGTAGCCCCATCAAGACCAGCAAAGGTGTGTTTTCAGTCACGTCAGGTTTCCACTTGGAAGAGCTCCTTTTTATCTGATTTTTTTTTTAAAGCTTACTTGATCCATATGGAACGTGTTACAGAATTATTTCCATATCCATATACCTAACCCCACTTGAAGCCGAACTTATGTATGAATGAAAGGATGAAAGTCGTTTGTGGGGTTTTTCTTTTAATTGCTATGTGATTTTGGGGGGGAGGTGCATGGTCTCTGTTCCTTGGACTTCAGAGATACGTCATCTGAGTGAGCATTTATTCTTTTGACTTGACCAACCCTACCCCTTCTTTCTATTTTCCCAGCTGAGAGTTCTCAGAATTCTGCACCCTTCCCAAGTAAAATGGCTCAGCTCGCAGCTATTTGCAAAATAGAGTTAGAAGAGCAATCAAGGTAAGTCGGCAGCGCTCTTGAATTACTTTCACATTGAATCATTAGGATTACTTACTTTATGTGAGAATAGGCATTCGCCTTGGAAACTGGTGAGACAATCTTTCCTATAACTCATATGCAATCACTACAGAAACACTCTGCTAGTTTCATAAAAGGATGGTTTCAATCTGGGACAATCTAACGTGATAGAACATTCTAGAGAAAATGTGTTTATTTTAGAACATTATGGACAATGTGTCATGTTTTAAATCTTGTCTTTTAGTGAACCCAGAAAAAAAGCGAAAGTACAGCTGGCACGATCTGGACATTGTAAACCAGTGGCCCCTCTGGGCACCCCCGTAAATGCTGAGCTGGAGCTGACAGCACCGTCCCTCATCCAGCCCCTGGGGGTGGTCCCCCTGATCCCCAGCCCATTGTCATCTGCGGTGCCCTTGATCCTACCTCAGCCCCCTCAGGGCCCATCCTATGCCATCTATTTGCAGCCTGCCCAAGCTCAAACCATGACACCGCCCCAAGGCCTGAGCCCAACAGTCTGCCCCACCCCCGCTTCTAAAGCTACAAGATCAAAAGACTCCACAGATGTCACCACCGAGAAGGCAGCCAGTGATGCCACAAAGGCAGCCAGTGTCTCCACCAGGCCTGGAAGCCTGATGCCAGAGAGACAAGGTGCACAGACCCGAGACAGGGAACCTGCTGGAGAAAGAGGCTCAAAGAGGGCAAACACGCTCGAGGATAGTGGTTCCAAAAAGAAATTTAAAGAGGACCTAAAAGGACTTGAAAATGTCTCCACAGTAAGTACAGCCTTGCACTGTGCAAAGCTTTAGCAACTCCCCAGTTGATTAGAGGAGGATTTGGTGGCTTGTGAAATTTACCAGAGCAAAGAGCAGTCTCTCAGAAGACAAGAAACTGTTCCTTGGCATCCCAAAATCCAAACGAGGCCCCAGGCAGCTAATCCCCTGGCGGGGATGACAGCAGGACATTTTTAACCTTTAGAGGAAAGGATTATTTGCTCTCTTTATAAAGCACCACGGGTGGTTGTCCTTAAGTCCATTTCTCTACCACATGCTGGAATGCAAACACCTGTCATGAAATTCTTAAATAATTTACAAGCAGACATAACCCAAAGTGAATGGATGGATGCACAGGGTTCGGTGACTCCTGCTTTCTGAGTTATTACCTAATGTTTGTTAAATACCCTATAACTGGCATCTGTTGCCTAGAAGATAAATTGTTCCCAGTTTTTACTTTCTACCTAAAATTTAAACCAAAATTTCTATTTTGTGTAAATAGAAAAATCAAACGTATCTTGGCAAACTGTAGGTATGTTAGATACATTGGTTTCTAGGGATTTTGATGTTCTAGGTCATTTTTTTTCCTAGGTGGAGTTTAGTTCAGGAAGCAATTAACATTTATTGGATGCCTACCCACACACCAGATGTCCGAAGGATTAGGCACTTTCACACACATTCTCTCATTTTCCTCCCTCAGGACAATGATATGTGAAAGACATGATCACCAAATGAACACCACTAAATGTGCAAGCAGAAGTTCATCTCTCATTTTGTCCCTGCTGTTAACTCAAGTTATTTTACTTCTCTACATCTCATTTCCCCACATCTATAAAGAATTTGTTCCACCAGTTTTTCCTCATCATCTACTGGGTGTAAAGCATGTGCCCTGGATCAAATCAAACCCAGCATGTGCCTTTGGTGACAGTTGCTTTTGAGAACTTGCCCCAAGCCATATTACAGTTTCTGTGAGGCTACGTAACTTTGTTACATGATGGTATACATAAAGGGGGTTTGTCCTTCTTTCAAGGCACCATATAACCTGAAGGATATTATCTGTGACTGTTGTTATTGAGGAGGCTTTAGAGTTTGTCAAGTTTTCCCTGAGGATGGCATAGTGTCATTTTTGCATTTAATATCCATGCTAGGGGGAAAAATCACAGGGCTTTAGCCTGATACGAATTTCTGGGAGGTCCATAGACTCTTTGGGCCAATGGAGTAATTGAATAATGGTCTCCTGTTGCTCACTTGGCTGATCAGCATTAGGGTTTTCAGTAGATAGATTTTTCCATGTCCCCCTGCTTTTTTCACCTCTATGACTACATTTTGACCATTTCTTTTTGGCATGGACCGAGCAGAACAAAGAAAATCTGTTAATTCATGTGTTAATTCATTCAGCAAACATTTCTTGAGAACCTACACTTCTGGGAATGGAGAGAAGACAGTATACAAAGAACACAAACGTATCAGTTAGTGAATAAGAAGAATTATAGTGAAAATAGAAAAGGATGGTGCAATAGGAAGAGGGGGTAAGAGGGCTACTATAGGACAGATGAGATGACATGCAAGTTTAACTATGTCAAATTCACTCATCGTGCTAATTTAATAGTTCTCTTTTTTTTTTTTTTTTTCCAAAAAAGAGGAATTGGCATTCTAGGTTAAATGATTTTGTGATAAATGTGGTTTGCACAAAATTGAAAAATAATGATTAGAGTGCTATAGGTTTTGCTGAAGATTTGAAAGAATTAAACCGGCAAGCAGAATAACTTGTACCATGAGAGAACATGATTAATAGTAGCAAAGAAGAGCTATTTGTAAAATGCCTGAATCCACCCATTAAGAATAGCTATTCCTGCAGCTTTCAGGGAACCTACCAGTAAAGACACTGAACCACAGCAAGCATCTAAGAAACAAAATTTAAAGTTTGTGCTACACTTTGAGCATCGTGGATTCTGAATTCACTGGTTCCCAAAATAAAGACAGGACCTATTAACAGCTGGATCAAAGTGTAAACTGTTGTTTGGACAATGTTTAGAGGAAGGGTCTGGAGGAAGATAAAAGGAAGGTTTACAAGAGCGGCTTTTAGCTTTCGCCAGTCCTGCTCTTGGTAAGGCTGAAGTGGACTTCAGGCAGTTCAGCCACCCCTGCCTTTGTGTGTTAGGCTTTCTCTGTTTGGTAAAGTACAACGATCTAGTAGGCATGGGGGAGATACACAGCCCAACATCCTGGCCGCTTCCATTTGGAATATAACTTGATTGCCTATAGCTTTTGCTCCATGACTGTGGGGTCTCTAATATGAGTTACTCAGTTCTCTTTTTTATCTGTGGTTTTTGAATTGTGGTGCTGTGCCATTTAGTTTGTGTATTATAAGCGTGTTTACTTGGTATCATTAAAACCTCAAGTATTAGAAAGAAATCTACAGTTGTATAATTCCTTTGTTCCAAATGAAGGGTCAGTAAACTTTTTTCTGTAAAGGACCAGACAGTAAATATTTTTCACTTTGCGGGCCATGTGGTCTCTGTTGCACCTATTCCACGCTGCCAACGTAAAAAGAAAAAAGAATTGGAAAGCGGCTATAGAATGGGCATGGCTGTGTTCCAATGCAATTTTATTTACAAAAACAGCCAGGACGCTGGATTTTGGTCCATGGCTTGGCAACCCCTTTCTCTAAATAAACATTTCTTAAAATATTTCCCTTGAATACCGATGCTACCAAAAATGTAGTTGCCAGGTAGCCTAGGAAATGCTACATGCTGGATGCTCCCTTGGAGATTTACAATGAATGCATGCCATTATTAAATAAAGTCCCTCAGAAATTCTCTAATAAAAACACTGTTTTCCTTTGTTGAAGTCAGCATTTCCCAAACATAACTGAGCATGATTCAAGCAACGACTGCTTGCATCCCATGGAACTGGGATCTCAGAACCCTCTTTGGGAAATACCATGCTATATCATTTAAGAACAACCAGAGAATAAATGACACAGCCCTTATAGTGTCCAACTGCATTGAACTTGGTTCCGACAGCACCACGCGATTACCAGCAGGCCTCAGGCTGTCAGTGTGAGGGGTCTGCTGAGGGAATCCTACTCTAAGCAGGCTCAGCGCTAGCTTTAGGACACTTCCTAAGACCACAGCGCATTTAAGAAACACATGGTTTGTATTACTCAGGACAAATGCTGGAATGGGAGGGAGGGATATTATCTTCAGGGAGCCATACAGCTGGCCTGCCTGGAGCCTGTACGTTGGGAGGCTTAGTATGATGAGACCAACAACCACTAAGGGACAGTAATCCTGGAAGAGGCACGTGGCCATTTTTCTTACAGTGTTTGTGTGTAAAGTAAACCCTTCTTGTTCCCTAGGCTTTGTTCCCGTCAGGATACCTAATCCCTCTCGCCCAGTGCTCATCCCTGGGGGCAGAGTCCGGCTTGCCTAGTAAAGAAAACTCAGGTACCCTTTCCCCAAACCACAGGATCTACAGCTCCCCAATCACAGGTGAGGGTATGTAAAATGTTATTCAAATGTGGGCCAGTCTCAAGTTCACTTAAGCCTTGTAAGCTTCTCAGACAAATGCCTGTGCTTTTAACATATTCTCCCGCCCCCTTTTCTTTCCAGGTGTTATTCCAGTGACATCATCTGAACTCAATGCTGTTAATTTTACCTCTTTTCATGTAACACCTTTGAAGCTAATGGTCTCACCAACTTCCATGGCAGCCGTACCTGTAGGGAACAGCCCGGCTCTCGCTTCGAGCCACCCCATTCCCGTCCAGAACCCAAGCTCAGCCATTGTAAACTTCACCCTGCAGCATTTGGGGCTCATCTCCCCCAGTGTGCAGGTGTCTGCCAGCCCCAGCCCTGGCACTGTTCCTGTGTCTCCAAGAATAGAGGCTGTTAGTGTTGTACCAGAAAAGGCAGGCTCTCAGCAAGGAAGGGCCACCAGGTATGATTCTCCAGTCCTGGGCCAGAACCAACCGAATGGACAATCCATTGCTGTGACAGGAGCACAACAGGTGAGAATATTTCCATTTAACTTAGTTTTTCCTTGGGTTATTAAGTCCCAAATATCAGTGTCATGGGAGATGTGCTTTTGCCTTTCTTCTTTGGAGAGGGAAAGGATAGGAGAGTGAGGAGATTGAAGCCTGCCTGCCTTGCAGTCCTGGAAAGAGTGCCCAATGAGTCCACATTAGTGGGTCATGAGCTTTTTATCTTGCCTTGACAAAAGCAGCTGGAATGTAAAACTCATGCGGGCTTACCTAGCCAGTTTCAAAGAGTGCTGTGTTCCCACGTGTGACACGATCTCTCAGTCCAGTCTTCTAAGGCTGCTAGAGTGTACCTCTCTGGCTTTGACCTCTTTTTTCCATTCATCTCTTTTCAATCAGCCTGTTCCTGTGACACCCAAAGGGTCACAATTAGTGGCCGAAAGTTTCTTCCGTACCCCAGGTGGACCAATGAAGTTGATGGGCTCATCCTGCGTGGATTTCGATGGTGCTAATAAAACCTCCGTAGGAACTCTCTTTGTCCCACAACGAAAACTGGAAGTCTCAACAGAAGATGTCCATTAATTGACAGACTTGGCTTCATTTAATTTTCTAGAAAGTTGTTTAAGAGAAAAGATATACTCAGACTGGTTTGGAGAACACAGTCTCTGAAAATACTGTAAATACATTGGGGATTTACTTAATTTCAAAACACACTTGTGTGTATATATATATATATATATATATGTATATATATATATGTATATATATATATACACATACACAGATATAGATATATATATATATATATATATATATATATATATATATATATTTGTATTAAGCAAAATTCAGCCATCAGTCCTAAAAAATAAAAGTAAAATGTTGAACTAAGAATTTCTAGGGGGAAAAATTATTTCACTGTGCCTACACTATTATGCAACGTAACTGTATTAAAGTTTACATTCCTTGACTGAATATGTGATGTGCCTAATACAGCATTCTCTTAAACTTTGCACAAAGAAAACACTGTGATGTATAATGTTATATTTTTAAATAGGAGGGCGATAGCTATATTTTTTGTAATTTTAATCTGTTGTTGCAGTATGTCTTTTTGTAAAGTTTGCAATAATCATCAATCAAGTCTATGGAAAAATTATTTATAAAATGTATTTTTAATCATAAGTTGTTGAAATTAAAACTTTTCTAAATTGTATTTAACATTTTCATTTGACCAGTTAGGGCACTGTTAAGAGAAAATGAAAATTATTTAACCTTAGGGGCAAATTCTTGGTAAGAATACTGTCCTGGCTTCCCTTAGATATGCAAAGTTCAGAAAATGTTCCTACAGTCTGCCCGCCTTTTGATCTTCCACATGGCTCCATTTTTACAGAAGTGAAAATGGCTGTGGAAATGCTGGAGCTTGGCCAAGTCACCCAGCTAAGTCCCATGGGCTATCCATCGCTCCCTGGGAGAGTAGAAGTGAAAGGCGTTGCTGGGGTGTTCCCTACACTGCTCTGGCACCACTAGCATCCCCCCAGGCCTCCTGCTGTCAGCTACAGTCCCATTACCACACTTTCTGAATGGCACAGCTCCAGGGATGGGAAAGCAGCAGTAAGGATTCTAATTTCCTCCACACTTAAGAAACTACACTAAATCTCCATGAGCTCCAAGAGAAGGTATACGCTACGATGTGTTAAATGTGCATCTCCTTGACACCCCCCCACCCCGCTTTGCTATGGGATGAATTGCACCTTGAGAATTGACATGTGACCTCCCTGGTCAGGGTCTTAAAGGATCATCATATCTGTGTCCTACGTGTTTACTATACACCAGGCATTATCTCAGTGAGCTAAGACTGAGGTCACTAAGGCTCTCAGAAATTAAAGCAGTTAGTCCAGAATCACACTGACAGGACTCGACCCATGTCTATTGGCTGTCTTTATCCATTACCCGTCCACCTTCAGATGCATGCCTAGCAGCTCTGGTAGAACCAAGCACATATATGAAGAAAGAATTTCCATGCAATAAAAACAATTCACCAAATGGTAAATATAGACCAAAGATATAGTCCAGTGGAAGCTACTAGGTTTAATAACAGACAACTAT
This sequence comes from Rhinolophus sinicus, assembly GCF_057876585.1. Taxonomy (NCBI): domain Eukaryota; kingdom Metazoa; phylum Chordata; class Mammalia; order Chiroptera; family Rhinolophidae; genus Rhinolophus; species Rhinolophus sinicus. The sequence continues at coordinate 154,389,010 of NC_142514.1, read as the reverse complement.
GAGAGAAACACCAACCAGACAGACACTCACAGTACCTCTGAGGAGGTGAAGCTCTTTACATCCTCTCCCTCCCCTATAGCTCAGCTAGACAGATGGGAGGTCAAGGTTTTGTTCTGCTCATTAGTTCTCCACACAAAAAAGTACCTCCCTAGGACCAAGGTTTGGTGAAATCATGCACAGAAAGAATGAGGTATGTTAAAACTTCAAGGCAACTCGGGATTGTGCCACTCAGTTCTGCCACTCTGACAGATTTTAAGTTTGCCCCCTAGCCCCCACCTCCTGGTGTGCAGTTCATACCCTTGTGTGACCCCCTGCCCTTGAGTGTGGGCAGGACCTATGAATCCCTTTTAACCGATAGAGTAGAGGTGATGGGATGTGTGGGATTATAGGTACACAATTACATGCCTGTCTTGCTGGAGTCTCTCCCTTGCTGCCTTTGAGCAACCCAACTGGCCATGTTGGGGAACCCAACACAGCAAGGGACTGTAGGCAGCCTCTTGAAGCTGAGGGCAGCCTGCAGCCAACAACCAGCAAGAAACTAAAGTCCTCAGTGCTACCTACAAATTGCAAGGAACTGCATTCTGCCAACAGCCTGAGTGAGCGTGCAAGTGGATCTTTCTTCAGTAGGGTTTCAGATGATATCATCACCCTACCTGACACCTTGATTACAGCCCGATGAGACCCTAAGCTAAGCTTTCCCCAGATTCCTGACTCACAAGGAACTGTGAGATAATAAATTTGTGTTGTTTTAAGATGCTCAATCTGTGGTAATACTGTTATGCAGCAATAAAGAACTAATACAACCATTATAATACAGCGACACATTATCACTAGCGGAACAACTAACCCACTAGTGCTCCTGTCTTCTTCCAGTTTGTCTTATTATTGTTCATGGTTTTATAGGCACTCATAGAGGCAAACATCACGGGGACATGGCAACATCACGGGGACATGGCAACCCCAAAGGTTTTCATGGGAGAAGCACTGTCCATTTTTAAAGCTGGAAGCAACTGTAAAGATGCCGGGTAATAGCACAGTAGTGGACAAAGTTATATGTCCAGCATGCAAATTCTTTTTTCAAGCTGTCTTCTGATTTCCTCTTAAGGAATTACTGAATGGAGCCCTGTGGACCGTAACTGGGGCCCCCACTCATCTCTATGGCAAGGGTGGCCTTGTCACCCAGGTGAGGCCCACCTCCCTAGAATTTGATGTTCCATTTTATCCTAGCAGTGAGCTTCTCTCCACTCTAACCCTACTGCAAGGGTTCCTGCCTCGCAGCGTCTGGAAAGGCCATGGCACCCGCCTGTGTTCAAACCTGATTTTCAGCCATCCGCTGATTCTGTGGGCCTTTGCTACCCTTCCAGTAAGTTTCTTTTGCTTGGAGTTGTCAGTCATTTCTGAGCCTGGTAACCAAAGGACTCTCAACAAATCACGGAGGGAAACCCAGAACCAAGGCTTCCCAATTCCATACCTGTTAGTCTCTGTTTCGTGGGCCTGGTGAAATCCAGCCATAGAGGGAATAGGCAAACACCTTAAGAAATGCTTATCTCCCCAGTACATGCAAGCAACTCACCTAGGTTCAAGTGAATGCAAAGTGTCATTTTAAATACCTGAAAGGGAAATTATGGAAATAAGAGGCACAAGGAACTTAGGAAACTAAAACAATAGAATTCGATGCAAAAATAAATAAATAACTTGAAACCCAGCTTTAAAACAAGTCCCCTCAGCCTTGTCCTTTTCAAGTGATTAGTGTTCCTGCAGATAAAGGATAAAGAGAATTTTAAAACTTAAGCCGATAAGCTGTCTGAACGATCCTATTAATGATATAGCAGATTGTGGGTTGACTGCAGATTCTTTACAGTATTTATCACCACCTGGTAATTTTCAAATCTTGAGGGCCTACAATACGAGATAAGCTGAAAGGAAAGGTGTCATTATTATAGGTTAAAAAAATATATCAATCTTTTATTTAACTTCTAAAGAAGTGGTTTTACATCTCAATTTCCTATTTGGGTGCATCCAAGGTCAATTACTTGCTCAATTGCTTCTGTAACTAAACGTGGACTTGTCATGATTGCCAACATTTTGTAGAAAAATATAGGTAGGGATTATCCATGTCCTCCAACAGTCAAGGAATTAACTGCATTTTTGAAAGGCTACAAGAGAATGTTCTACCTTCCATGACTTAAGCTCAGAGTCTGATTTACCCTGTATATACTGAAGTCTATTTTTAAAATAGTTATTTAATTTTTACCATATACACAAGGTATGATCAAACAATATGGTGAATGTTTAAATTTTAAAAACTTATTACAGTAAAAGACACATTGCCATTAATCCCCCTAAAAATACTCCTCACTTCAAACACACTTATCCCATTGTTCTTGCAGTTCTGGAAGTCCTCTTTAGTGAGTATCTTTAGTTGCGCTGTCGTGGCTGCCTCTTTGGGGAAGAGCCAGAAGTCACATGGTGACAGATTCAGTGAATAAGGTGGATGAGGACGCCCTGTAATGTTTTTATTTGACAGAAATTGCCGTACCAGAAGCAATATGTGACACAGATATTTGTCATGATGGAGGATGATTGATGGCACACTTTAAAACACACCTTCTCTCAACCATAGCTCACACCTGACTGACTGCACTGAACAAGGTGAAACTTATCACAGACTGTTACTAAGATTCCATGCACCACTTCCCATATTGAAGATCCCTGCCTTTCCATTGGATGGCACTTGGCAGCAGCATTCACCGTATTTTTTTTATCACAATAGAAAGGCTCCATGTCACACATCACTTGTGATATGGCAATTTCTGTCAAGTAAAAATATTATGGAGTGTCCTCATCCACCTTATTCACCATGAGATTTCTGGCTCTTCCCCAAAATCAAAATGATTCAGGACATGGAGGCAGCCACAACAGCACAACTAAAGACATTCATGAAAGAGGGTTTCCAGAACTGCTTTAGAAAGTGGCAAAAACGGTGGGATAAGTGTGTTTGAAGTGAGGGGGAGTATTTTGAGGGGGATTAATGGCAATGTGTCTTTTACTGTAATAATTTTTTTTAATTTAAACCTTTACCGTATTTGTTGATCAGCACTGTTATGCAAAACAATGCCTATTATCCTACTTTGGATAATAAAAGAGTCTCTGTGTATGAATCTTCTAGAAGTTTATCCTTTAGGAAAACATTTTTATTTTAGTTACTATTGATTAAAATCTTTCTAAAATGATGAAATAACTCCCCAGATTCCTAAACTTGGAATATCATTTAGCTGTTTCTTCATGTTTAGGAAACTTATGAGCACTATTGTTTTGTTAAATTCAAATTCAACAAATAATTTAGGCCATCTATGGTACTCTAACTCCAGGGACTATTAAATGTGTAGATCTATATCCTTCTAAAATGAATGGCTCCAGAATATGCTTTTCAAGTTCTGTTTTTACAGTTCTGTCTCCAACTTTTGATATCAGCTTCAACTTTCCTCTTGCCTCTGCCTTCATGATCAATCCTGCCTCTGACCAAGGAAAACTGCAGGATTCTAGAGAAACTGATGTCACCACTGTCACTTTCATAAACCCTTCTAAGTCCATAGATTTCTAACTAGTTAAGGAGTGCTCTGTTTCTCTCCTATGGGGTAAAAGCAGTGGGCTTCATCTCACGTGTTTCCCTTGCCAATCAGTAGTCTTTCTCACTGTCCACACAAATCCAAACCTGTGGGTACTGGGAATCGGGGACCATGATTAAATGCCAAGAATGCTGAATATAAATTATATACCTGCATTCATTATCAAAATCAAACACTTAGACAATGAGAACATTGGAAATATTCTGAAAAACAGACTATGTCCTAGATCTAGTAGGGGAAAGAGTAAGACTTGAGAGAGGAAAAGAATAATTTTTGTTGAGCATCTACTGTCATCCTTACACACCTACTTCAAAACAATATTATGAAGTGGTTACTACTGGTCCCATTTTACGAATGAGGACGCTAACTTCAGAAAGCATAAGGAGCATGTCCAGTCACACAGTAGGTCTGCAAGTCACACAGCATATACTTCCCGAAATGCCTGGTGACAAAGCCCGTGCTGATTCCGGAACACCACACCTAGACTCCATCACACTAAAGCCGTCACATGTTTAGGCTGCTTCCAGATTGTTCATGACAAACGAGAACAGAGCCTCAGGAGCACTAATCTGAAGGCGTGACAACTACTTCTATTTCAGGCTCTCCATCTATAGTGATTCATACCACATCAAGTTGTTGAAGCCAGAACAAACCTTCACCAAAAAAAAAAAAAAAGCCTACATGTTATGGTTGTGCTTTTGAATTAGCCAAAAGAGGAATGTGTGGCTTTTCTGATTGTCCAGTTGGTGACAGCTCTGATTCTTCAACTTTCCTCCAACTTTTCCTCGTAAAATTTCACTTCCCCAGCTCCTCCTGCAATTGAGCAAAGGTTTATTCCTATAAGGAATTCCTTATTCATAATTCATCATGGTCTGATTAAACCCTGACTATACAATATCATGTGTCACTTTTGAGAGGAAATGGGGTGGGGAGGGTGTTCCAGAGGGGGCCACGGGCTGTCTACTTCCCAGTGTCCAGAGAATAGATGTGCCAGCAAGTTGGCCCTTTATAAGCTGTAGGTCACTTGGTTGCCAACGTTTTCATAGCTGCAAATCCAGGAGCTAAAGCATTTTTAAGTATAAGTGCCCTTTACAAATGCATTGCATGGAACTCAGCCACTGCCCACTACAACTACCAGACCCAGCTCAGTTACAATGCCAGGAGACTCTACATCCAAGATGCCACCTGGCTCAGCACAGACAGATGGAAAATGCATGGCTTATGAACCAAACCTGGCTGCTGGTTCCAGCTCTGACCCCCTAAATAGGCACTTAACCTCTCAGGGCTGGTTTCCTCTTCTATCATTATAGAGGTGAGCTCAAGAAAATGATCTTTGAGGTCCCGTGGGAATAAATTTTTATGAAAAGCAAATTTAAAACTCACTAGTGATTCCTAGCACATAAGCAGGAACTGCAGTCAGCCAGCAGAATTTTGTCAACTATATGGGAAAGGGCTAATCCTCGGAGGAAAGGAGGCTCTTAATGAAACCGCTAATCCTCAGACTTGAGCATACAAGGCATTCGTCCTGGCTGACACCACATAAAGCAGATTTAGAATCTATTGCTGTTATTATTGCAGGAAGTTGTGATTTCCACAAAACTAATCTTGCAGGTTGGGAATCCATTTGGTCTCCTGTTGGTTTTAATATTTTGACTTTGCCTACCAATTCCATATATTTTTTTTGTCTGCTCTGTGACATTATTTGAGATGACCTATGTGATCTAGAGCTTCAGTTAAGAAATTGAGGAAAATGAATAGACTAGCACCTCACTTAATTTATGAATGGGATATTCTGAATAACACAGAGCCTGAGGATCTCAGAGTTGGAAAGGGCCTTAGAGTTCATCTCATTCAAGAGTTCCCAAACGTCTAGCTTGGACCCTACCTTTGGGCTGCCAAACCAGTGCCAGGTTGGCTATATCAGAAACCTAGAAGCATCTTCTACAGATTCTTGGATTCCCATTCTCAGAGATGAGCCTGGGGTAGGACCCTGGAATCTGTATTTGTTTATTTGTTTCCCAGTTAATTCAAATTTGTTGCTAGGTTTGAGAATAATGATCTGAAAAAATCATCATCCAGTATTTAAATTGTCATTACAAAACTTCTGGTGCTAATCAAGAGAGTAAGCCCATTACCACCCTCCACTCCCCCCCCCCCACACACACACACACACACCTCTCCCATCAATTATAACTATAACCTCTGGACAGAATACAGTCGTAACTATTTGGGGATTCTCAACAGTAAACAGTAGCAAATAGATTGAGAAGGGAAGTCAAAACGTGAACAACTGGTATGGCAGTGAGCTTGGTTTTTCTTTCTTTAGCTCTTGGCTTTGATCTGAGGGTGGCCTGAGTCCTGAAACTGTGCTACAGGTTTAGACAGCAAAGAATCTGAAAGAAATCCCCTTTCCTAGCTGGAGGATCAGGAAAACAGGCTCCTAAAGCTGAAGGGTATGGGGGGCATCCCTTTCATTTTTCTATTTTTATTTTTGTTTTTCCCAGTCCTCAATGCCATCCCTAGTCCTGAAGCTTTAGTCCCACAGTGGCAGCAGCAGTGAGCGCCGAAAACTCTGAGACAATCCATCCATTTTCAGGAATTGGGAAAAGGAGTCTCAGTGGTTTGGAAGAGTATGGGAGGGATTCCTGTTATTTGTCTCTTTCTTGTCTTTCTTTCTGAGTGGCCCTGAGTCAACCCAGGTGCTCAGAGTCATGTGAAAGGGGCCTGGGCTAAAAACCTGAGAGAAACAATGGCTTTTAGCCAGAGGGAGTCCTGGGAGCCAGAGCGTGTCAGCGTAATTCCAAGGATGAGAAAGCTGCAGAAGGAAATTCCTTAATTCTGTATGTGAACTACTGTGTTTCCCCGAAAATAAGACGTAGCCGGACAATCAGCTCTAATGCGTCTTTTGGAGACAAATTAATATAAGACCCATTCTTATATAATATAATAATACAATATAACATAACATAACATAACATAATATAATAGATAATAATTAATATAATATAATACCGGGTCTAATATAAGACCAGCTCTTATATTAATTTTTGCTCCAAAAGACACATTAGAGCTGATTATCCAGCTAGGTCTTATTTTCGTGGAAACACGGTACCAGTAGTCTCAGATTCACCCCTGAGTTATGCATTTATAAAACAGATTCAAAGAAGAACAGAAAAGCCTTTGAGTACGAAATTATGATATAAATCACTACGCAAGTAACAGATTAACACCTGAATGAATGGTCCATGTGTTGGGCAGACACACACAGCACAACAAAAGTTTTGAAAACTGAACTGACATTGGAGTTACCACTCTTAGAAGGAAATGCACAACTTGAGGTATATGAGCCTAACCAGATACACTGTCTGCTAAGATAAACAGACAAATAAAAATTAACATTCTCCAGAGGATTTTAGTAGGACCCAAGCTCTCCCAACATAATATTTGAAATTCCAGAGTACAATTCAAAATTACTTGACTTAACAAAAAAGCGGGGGGTGGGGTGGGGAATTGGACTAATTCTCAAAGGAGAAGACCATCATCAACAGATACCAAACCCAAGATTATTCAACTATTGGAATCATGATTTTAAAGTGACCATGCTCCATGAAGTAAAGGTGAGCACTCTTGAAATGAATGGAAATATAAACATTCTCACCAGAAAAATAGAAACTATAAAAAAGAGCAAAGTGGAAATTTTAGAGCTTAAAAATACAGTCTCTGAAATTAAAAGAAATTCACTAGATGAGCTCAATAGCACAAACAAAAATTAAAATTCTCCAAAGATATTTGTAGGACCCAGCATCAAAAGACAGTCCAGAAACAGAACCATGCAAATATGGTCAATTGATTTTTTTTGACAAAAGTGCAAAGGGACTTCAGTGGAGAAAGACTAGGCATTTCAGCAAGTAGTGCTAGAACAGTAGGACATCCAGACACACACAAAAATGAACCTCAACGTACACCTCACACCTATACAAAAATAAACTCAACATGGATAATATGCATAAATATAAAATGCAAAATTATCAAACATTTAAAAGAAAACATAGGAGAAAATTTCTGTTATTTTGATTTAGGCAAAAAGTTCTTCGCTACAACCCCAAAAGCATGATTCATGAAAGACAAAATTACTAAACTGGTTTCTATCAAAATGAAAAATGTGTGAGTGGCTAGATAGCTCAGTTGGTTAGAGCATGAGCTCTGAACAATAGGGTTGCTGATTTGATTCCCACATGGGCCGGTGAGCTGCTCCCTCCACAACTAGACTGAAGACAATGAGCTGCCACTGAGCCACTGGAGGGGTGGCTGGATGGCTCAGTTGGTTAGAGTGTGAACTCTGAACAACAAGGTTGCTGGTTCAATTCCTGCATAGGATGGTGGGCTGTGCCCCCTGCAACTAAAGATTGAAAATGGAGATTGGACTTGGAGCTGAGCTGCGCTCTCCACAACTAGATTGAAGGACAACGACTTGGACCTGATGTCCTCTGGGAAAACACTGTTCCTGAACAACAAAAAAATATTTTAAAGTAAAGGCAACATTTGTTCTGTTTGGTGTTCTCTGAGCTTCCTGGATCTCTGGTTTGTATCTAACGTTAATTTTGGCAAATTCACAGTTATTACTGCTTCAAATATTTCTTCGGCTCCCTTTTCTCTCCTAGTATTTGCATTGTGTGTAAGTTACATCTTTTGTAGTTGTCCCACAGGTCTTGGATATCCTTTTCCATTGTTTTCAGTCCCTTTTCTCTTTGCTTTTCAGTTTTAGAAATTTCTATTGACATATCCTCATGCTCACTGATTCTTTCTTCATGAATTCTTCAAAGGCATTCTTTGTTTCTAGTACCATGTTTGATTTCTAGTATGTCTTTTTAATTCTTTCTTAGAATTTCCATTTCTCTGCTTATATTACCTGTTCTTGCATTTTATCTACATTTTCCATTAAAGCTTTTAACATATTAACCATAGTTGTTTTAAATTCCTGGACTGGTAATTCCAACATCTTTGCCATATCTAAGTCTGGGTCTCTCTTCAAAGTCTCTTTTTCACCTATTAACTTGCCTTGTATTTTTTGGTGAAAGCTGGATATGAGGCACTGGGTAAAGAAACCCAGTACTGGTTCCCATGGAGTTTATACTCATGGTTTCTGCTCCAGTAAATTGTGATTCTCTGTATCCACCCGTTTGTCTCTCCAATTTTGGGGACAGCAATTTGTCCTGTGATCTCAATTTCTCTGACACATCTAAGAAAAGTTGGTTTTCAGTTTGTTCAGCTTTTTACTTGTTATTAGAATGGAGTAATGACTTCCAACCTCCTCATATGCCAGAATGGAAACCAGAAGTCCCTCACATATTCTTCTTCTTCTTCTTATTATTATTATTATTAGTTTCAGATGTGCAAAACAATGTAAAGTTAGACATTTCACCCCTCACATATTCTTTAACTGGTAAATGGGTGAACACTTAGTAGGTCTATATAATGGAACATTACTCAGCAATAAAAAGGAACAGACCATGGCTGAGTCAACGACATGGATGAATTGCAAACACACTATGCTAAGGGAAAGAAACTTGATTCAAAAGGCTGGATACTGTGTGATTCCAATTATACGACATTCTGGGAAAGGAAAAACTATAGGGATGAGGGATAGAGTACAGATCGGAGGTTTACAGTGGTTAGGGATTGGGGTGGATTTGACTACAAAGCGGAAGTACAAAATAATTTGGGGAGGATGGTGGAATTGTTCTGTGTCTTGATTGTGGTGGTGGTTATGTGAGTCCACGCATTTCTCAGAATTCATAAAATTGTACAATAAAAATACATAAATTTAAAAAATTCAATTGTCATTATAATATCCCATCTGGGTTGTTTCCAAACTCTGCTTGAAAATTTCCTGTGATGGAGAATTAATCTTTTCAGAGACAACTGATCCTATTATTACAGAGCTTCCCGATTACTGCGCTGTGAATAGGTTATAGGTTGCCAAGATTTTAAACATCCCAGGCCTCAGGCAGTCAGAAGTCATTGGACTACTCTTTTCCACAGTGGGCTCTAAAATTGTTTTCATGTTCTATTATTGCCAAAAAGTGAAAAAGGCTTCACTATGCTATTAGATAGCTAAAAGATTTTCTTCTACATTGAAACAATATCAGCCTATCTGCAGCGTCTGCCCTCATTGGTCCTAGGTTTCCTCTTTTTTTGGAACCAATTTTCTCCATATACATATATATACATATGGCAGCTCATCAGCTATTTGGAGATGTGCCCCACATTTCCATATTCCCACCATCGCCAGTTCTTCTCAGAGTAAATGTGTCTAGTCGGGCTGTTGCTCACGTGCCATATCTTTAGGATTCATCACTCCCCACAACATGATCTTCACTGTCAGTATTTCTTCCCAATCTCCAGAACAGAACACGATATTTAATTTTCAATTAGCATAGGCTCTATAAGGAAAAATTGCTGTTTATTTAAACTGGTCCCTTGATGTCTGCTTTCACGCATCCAGGAGAGAATGCATAATGCAATCTTTCTTTGCAGACTGAAAATATTACAGATTCTAAGGATCATCAAGTTTTGGGGTCTAACTGTACTGACTCTATAGCCTCTGAGAATCCTTGGAGCACTTTCAAGTCCTAGCATTTGGGGAGAACTCACTAGAAGGAATTCATATATTTGAAACGTCACCAAACAAATCAACAATGACGATAACACACCCACCAACACCATCTCTCAACATCTATAAAAAAGATCCATAGTCGTCACACCATATACTTGGTCCTCCTTCAGCACGATGGCATTCTGTTACCAGAGCTACTTACTGAACTGACCACTTTCTCTCAAATACTCATGAGACAAAGTATCCCCATCTTCCAGGAAACAGGAGACCTTTCTTAGTTTCCAGCTAATCCTCCCAGGAAATTTTTTTCACTCACAGAGCATCTCACTGTCTTCTTAGTTCACAGTCCAGGGGACAAACATGGCCATCTCAGTATGCATACTCAGTGAGAAATAGATTGTATCTCCTGTAGGTTTATGGAACATTAGTTGAAATCCCTTGGTCTATGACTTCAGATGTAGCAAAAGTAGGTTTAAAAAATTGAGTTTAAGTTTGCCAGCCCAAGACAGCTCCTCAATGGATATTAAAACACACATTGCAAGTCATAACAAATATGACCACAGATCACTTTTCTAACTTCTATTTCTAGTAATTCCTAACTCAAGGAAATACAAACAAAACAAAGCCTGTTTCTATAGTCTAGAAAGAAATTTCTGGATATGTGGGATTTCTGCTAAAGCACTTTAAAAGTAGAATTTTGCGGGCTGGCCCGGTGGCTCAGGCGGTTAGAGCTCCATGCTCCTAACTCTGAAGGCTGCTGGCCCGATTCCCACATGGGCCAGTGGGCTCTCAACCACAAGGTTGCTGGTTCAACTCCTCGAGTCCCGCAAGGGATGGTGGGCTCCGCCCCCTGCAACTAAGATTGAACACAGCACCTTGAGCTGAGCTGCCTCCCGGATGGCTCAGTTGGTTGGAGCACAGGTTCTCAACCACAAGGTTGCCAGTTTGATTCCTCGACTTCCGCAAGGGATGGTGGGCAGCGCCCCCTGCAACAAGAAATGGCAACTGGACCTGGAGCTGAGCTGCACCCTCCACAACTAAGACTGAAAGGACAACTTGAAGCTGAACGGCACCCTCCACAACTAAGATTGAAAGGACAACAACTTGACTTGGAAAAAAAGCCTGAAAGTACACACTGTTCCCCAATAAAGTCCTGTTCCCCTTCCCCAATAAAATCTTTTAAAAAAAAAAAAAGTAGAATTTTGCTTGAATGGGTCTATTAAAAACGAGAACAGTTCTACAAAAGACACTGAGAAGAGAATGAGAAGGCAAACTATAGACTGGGAGAAAATATTTGCAAAAGGCATCTGATAAAGGACTGTTATCCAGGAGATACAAAACTCTTAAAACTCAACAAGAAAATGAACAACTCAATTTAAAAAATGGGCAAAAGACATGAACAGATACCTCACCAAATAAGATATACAGACAGCAAATAGCATATGAAAAGATGTTCAACATCATATGTCATTAGGAAACTGAAATTAAAACAATGAGATACCACTACACACCTTTTGCTGTAAAGGATGTGAAGCAACAGGAAATCTCATTCATTCCTGGTGGGAATGCAAAATGGTACAGCCACTTTGGAAGACTGCCTGGTGGTTTCTTACAAAACTAATCACACTCTTAACATACGTACAATCCCGCAATCACAGCACTTCGTATCCAGGCAAAGGAGTTGAAAACTTATATCCACACAAAAACCTGCACACAGATGTTTATCAAAGTTTATTCATAATTTCCAAAGCTTGGAAGCAACCAAGATGGCCTCCATCGCTAACTTTGTTAGCTGGCGAACTACAGCTATGGCACATCCAGACAATGGAATATAATTTGGCACTAGAAAGAAATGAGCTGCAAGCTATGAAAAGACATGGAGGAATCTCAAATGCATATTACAAAGTAAAAGAAGCCAATCAGAAAAGGCTACCTACTATATCATTCTAACTATATGGCATTCTGGACAAGGCAAAACTATGGAGACAATAAAAAGATCAGTTATTTCCAGAGGTTGGTGGGGAAGAGAAGTGGTGAATAGACAGAGCACAGAGGATTTTTAGGGCATTGAAACTACTCTGTATGATACTGTGATTGTGGATACATGTCATTATACATTTGTCAAAACTCATAGAATATAAAACACCATGAGTGAATCCTAATGTAAACTATGCAACTTGGATGGTAATGATGTGTCATTGTCAATGTAGGTTGACTGATTGTAACAAATGTACCACTCTGGAGCAGGATGCTAATATTGGGGGAGCCTGTGTAGGTGGGGGCAGCGGGTAGATGGCAACACTCTGTACCTTCCACTCCGTTTAGCTGTGAACATAAAATTGCTCTGAAAAATAATGTCCATTTTTAAAAATTGGGTAGAACAGCATGTCAGAATATTGCGGTGTGGGGGGAGGGTGGCTTTCCGATTTGCTTCTATACAAGAGAAAATAGTCACAGCATCTAGCAGGAGCCAGTGACAGGAGTATTCACCACTTTGAGAATTTCCGATTCTCTTTGTACCTATGACACATTGTAGAATGCCTTCCTGAAGACCTGAGTGTAAAACTCAACATCGAAGCATCTTCTCTTTCCTCTCTAAATGTCTTTAGGTGTGCCACGAGCACTTTATTCTATCCTCCATCTTGATGAACCCAACAAATCAACTAACACTTCTAAGGACTTTTTCTTAGCCTGCTGTGTGGCCTTTCAACTTTAAAGGGACAGAGCCCTGATGTTTTGGGTAAGGAGTTTTTGGTTAGTTGTTTTAGTTTTTGTTTTTACCCTGTATCAGGAACTTGCACTTTATAAAATCTTTTGTGCTCTTCCTAATACCCAATTTTTATGTAATGGGGCCACCATAAGACAGAGGTGCTTTTGTGACAGGAGAGATGCCTGCTCTTTCTGCTAAGGGATCATCGCACTCAAAGGGAAATGAAGACTTAGTTTTTCTACCTAGAAAAGAAGAATCATCAAATCTGAGAATTAGAAGGCACTTTAAAAGTCATTTTGCCCAGCATGAACATTTATAAATAAAGAATCAGAAAGGGGAACTGACTAGTCAAAGGGCACACAGCGAAGTCAATAACAGAGCGGAGTCTAGAAACCCATATGTGTCCACTCCAATCCGGTGCTCTTTCCACTTTAGGCAGAGCATGAACTGTTTTGGGAAAGTCAATAAAAGGCTTCCAACTATTATAAAAATGCATCCAATCCTTATTTTAACAGTTTAGGTGGAGTGACTACATGCTTCAATAAGTAATTTCATCTTGCTGAATTTGTGCTTTCTCTCTTGTTGTTTATCTCACCTTGGGGAGGAATTTAGTCCTTTCAAGACCTCTCGAAACCATTCCGTTACATGAATAAATTCAACCCCAAATTTTCAAATGTCTACTAGGTGCCAACACCAAGGACACAGAGATAAATAAGGTGCTCTCTGTTCCCCTAATGAGTCCACCATCTCATGAGCCAAAGTAACATGGGAATAACCAGCCAACCTTCCTTGTGATGAGACGCGTGAAGGGCGTCTCTGGGGGCCAGGCGCAAAGGGCAGCACATCACCTGGTGGGGGCGGAGGCCTGCCCTGAAGAGGCAGCATCTGAGCTGCTCATGGAAGGGTAAGGAAGATTCCACCAGAGGGGGCAGATTAAGGAGGCAGAGGACATTCCAGGCAGAGGATGGATCATGAGCAAAGCAGAGAGGCATGAAATGGCTGGCTATTTTTAGAGACCAGTGATTAGACTGGAGAGGCTGAGCGATGGGATAAGGGAACGTGGGGGGGGGGGGGGGTAAAAGAAAAAGTCGGAAAGTTAATTTGGGGCAAAATGAAGAAACCTGAATGCCACAGCAAAGATTTTTAACGGGATCTCTCAGGAACGGGGTGTGAACAGCACTCTTCAAGCTCTTCAGATCTGTGTTTCGGAAAAGGACTCTGGTAGCAACGTGAGCCGCAGAGAGAGGCGGGAAAAATTGTGTGGGGGGCTTCGGAAAACATCAAGGCAGACATCTGAACCCGAGCAATAAGAGGAGCAGGGCTAAAGAGAAGGGCTGGATTCAAAAAAACTGTTTAAGTATCTGTTGTTGACACAAGCGAATGAACAGTCCTGGACTCCACTCAACCTATGGAAGTAGCTCCTACAAAGACAATATCATTGATCCACTTCTGAACCTCTGTGAGTTGATTTGCATCTGTCAATTTGCTGGCGCTGTGATTCCCACTTCAGGGGCTTGTGCTGCTCGGGCTTCTCCTAGAGGTTTCGTACTGGCTGAATAACCAACGTAGAACCAGCCTCTACTGAACCAGGGGACCACTGATGTAAAGCCCTGCTAACAATCTCTCAGGGCAAGATGCAGTCGGGTTGGTCCTTTGGCTGTGGAGGTGCTCAGACTTGCGGTGGTTCTCGGACCTACTCAACTACATAATGCCGATGAGATCCATTAAAATTACCCTCAGAGCATTAGCTCTGGAGCAGAGAACCTGGTTCAAGTCCCGCCTTTACCATTTACTAGCTGTGTGACTTAACCTCACAGGCCAGGTTCTTCATCTGTAAAAACGGACTAAAAACACCTCCTACCACTTGAGAGAAACACACATAGAGGGACACAAAGAGAAGGGAGAGAGATCACACCCAAGAGAGAAACAAGCAGAAGTGCTTTTAAGCTGAAAAGCATTACGTAAGGAACACTGTTACCACCATAATCGGCAAGTAATGAATGGCCATAAAAACAAAAACAATAAAAAAATTCTGGATGATGAGAGTAAATCAACTATTTGTTTCGCTAAGTTTCACTTCATTTCAGTAAAGATGACAATGTTTGTGTTTATCTCTCGAGGAAAAAGAAGCATCTTGATGCACTTAAGCATTGCATTTGCCCGTTTCTCTGCCTTTCATGGATGAGACACATGACCAGGAGCAACCTCTGAGTGATAGTTTTAAATTAATTCTCTCTTAGAAATAAGAGCCAAGGGCAAATGTCAGACCACGGGTGCATAGACACAGTGAAAAGCCCTGGTTACTCTAAGAATGTGGGTGATATTGAATACATGAAGGTCCAATCATGCTTCTCTTCAGAGTGGTTTGGATGAGCAGATGGAAGCTGAGATTCCCAGGCCTGTGAGTTCTTCTATAGCATATTCCCTCTTTGTGTGGCATGGTTTATAGCCCTGATTTCCAAAGTGGAAGGGGGACCAGCGCCTGAGGTAGCATGTGAAACAATACTGGAGAATGAGAAAATGAATGGGAACTTTTATTATATTTACTTTTATATTTTTAGCATATAGTTTTGAGTATGTTTCATAATGTATAATATTACAGTAATTTTTATAATTTGTTTTAAAAATACACATATATACATGTGTATGTATATGTGTATATTGCTCAAAGCTGTTTACTAATGGTCAAACAATTTTGGGAACCACTGTTGTAGAGGGGTTTGGAGTCTGATCTGGTTTAAATTTCTCTGTCACCTGAGTGATATGTGTTTCCCAATGACTTACCAGTTTTCAGTTATTCTAGAGGCACGAAGAGGAGAAAGCAGTGGATTCCAGTTCTGACACTGACATTGACTCATTGTTGACTCAACTGTGTGGCCTGGGAGGGGTTACTTAGCCTTCCTGAGTTGCATTTATTTCATTCCTCATTCGGACAATGGGTATAATATCTTCTTTACCAAGTTTTTATGAGGATTAAATAGAATAATGTTTATTCTGACTTGGGGTATAAAAATAGTGTTTTAAGGCACGTGTTTAAGATTGCCCTCATTGTCCCACTTCCCTCTCTTTTCTGAGCTTCTCTATGCCCCATATTTATCAGTAGTTTACTCACTGATGGTTCTTCTGGGGGAACGATGGGACAGGAAAAGTGGGTTCTAGTTCTAATACTGTCATTTACTTACAGCTGAGTCAACATTCAGCTGGTATTGATTGAGCACCCTGTTATGCATCCAACACATGCTTAATAGTATCTGTTCGTCATAGAATCCAAAAGGGACTTGCTTCATTTTTCAGAGGAAAAAGCTCTAAAGCAGTCCTAGGAGAACTTCTGTAAGAATGGAAACATGCTATATCTATGCTGTTCAGTGCGCAGGCACTAGCCAAGTGTGGGCATTTGGAATATGGCTGCTATGACTAAGGAACTGAATTTTTAATTTTAGTTAATTTTAAATAATTTCAATATAAATAACTGTATGTGACTGCTGGCTCCTGTATTGGACAGTACAACTTTAGAGACTGTCGAAGTAGCATTCAAGTGTTAGGTAAAATTAAAACTGTCATGGGCTGAACTGTGTTTTCCCCATATTCATATATTGAAGTCCTAACCCCCAGTGCCTCACAATGTGACTGTATGTAAAGACAGTTCCTTTAAAAGTAAAATGAGGTCATGTGAATGGGCCATAATCCGTCATGACCGGTGTCCTTATAAGAAGAGATTAGGACACAGATACTAGAGGAGGAAGACCTTATGAAAGCATGTGGAGAACATGGCCATCTAACAAGCCAATGAGAGAGGCCTCAGAAGAAACCAGCCCTGCTGATACCTGGGTCTTGGACTTCTGGTTTCAGAAATTGTGAGAAAATAAATCTCTGTTGTTTAAGCCACCCAGTGTATGGTGTTTGTTATGGCAGTCTAGCAAATTATTAGGAAGACCTTTTGAATGATGTGAGATTTTTGTTCATTTCCAGCACACTCTTTCAATTAATTCATTAAGAATCATTTTCTCACTTTCTCTCTCTCACTTAAAAATGTAAGATATAAAAAACATACAAGAAATAGTAATTGAATGAAGAAAGCAGTAAACTTTATAATTAGGTTTAAATAACTACAGATGCATACTGAGCAAACCTAATTACAACCTGGAACTAAAATCCCAGATGATCTACACATGGGAGGTGGTGGGCAGGTATGTAATTACAAGGTCAAGGTGAAGGAAGAGGGCAACGTAATGATGGTGAAAGTGTGCTGAGGTTCTATAAGTTTCTCATTTCACGGAAGAAAACAGAAAATGGCTACCAATTAAATCTATATGTTAATAAAAACATATATTCATTGTGGCATTAGTTTATAAATTAGAGGAAGAGAATCTTCTCTAATTCATAAGAGAAAACACAGCACAAAGTAAACTATTATTAGAAAGCCAGAAAAGAAAAAAGAACCGTTATAAAAATAAAACATACAATAAGATGCAAGGAATAAGTCCATATGTATCCAAAATCACAATAAATGTGAATGAACTAAAATCCCCTTTTAAAAGATGACTCAAGTTAGTGAAACCGAAAATATTGTCAGTTATTAACTCTGGAAAGGAGAGTAGGATTATGGGAGGGTACTTGTACATTTTACCCCAAATACATCATTATTGTTTAGTCTTTCACAATAAAAGTGCATTCCTGTGTTACTTGTGTAATTAGAAAACATTTTTTAAGTGTCAGAGACATTAGTCAAACCCAGATTTCTGGCTCCAGAAATAATTCTGTTGTATACATTGCATCTCCTCTTGAGCAAATAAATCTCTTCTGTGGACCTTAATATCTGCATGTATAAAATAAAAGTGGTGGGCCATACTTATGACTTTAAAATTTTGTTCCAAAAAAGTATTTTAGAAGCCACTTTGTGGGTTCAGGAAAAGGTTATGTGAGTGGGACTACTAGACCACCTGTTTATTTCAAGCACAGAAATTCTTTTATCTGCTTTATATATTGATGTTCCATTTAATATTATCTATAGAAAAAAGTATTATCAATTTTTTAAAAAACCCCACGAAATTTGAAAGTTGCTATCCTAGGAGACTTCTAAAGTCCCTTCTAAATTTAACATTCTAGAGTACTCACTATTTTCCCATTTCTATGATAATACATTTTTGCAAAGCATAGACCAAGGATATCTCATAGGAGGTTGTGATGTGCCTATATTTGTGAAATTACCACGATCTCCTTTATAGTGAAATATTCCATCACTCAACTATTTTATTTTTTCCTGTGTGCATGTAACTAAAGGGCTAATATGGCTGATTTGAAAGGCTGGATTTTATATACCCCTCAATTAGTTATTTCCTACACCCAACCTCAACATTCAGGTCAACCCTAGTGGAAAGTACCTTCACCTGAGAGACAAATGACCTGAATTTCAATGTGGCATCTGCCAATGACTTACTGTCTGGCCTTGAACAAGTTAGCTGCCTCAGTTAGCTCAGCCACAACATAAAGATTAACAAGAATTAGTCTATTAAATCTCTGAACTTCTGGTCAACTATCAAATCCTATAATTCATGAGTCCTTGATGCTTGATCAAAGCCAAAAATATGTACAGACCAGGCAAAGAGAAAGTAGATCTCCAAATGTGAGTTTACAGAGACTTATCAAGACTTGTCATAAATACGATGCATTGTTATGTTAAATTCTTAAGCGGAGACAGATAATGAGCAAAGTAACTCAAAACTTTTGAGAGAAAACTGTTCTTCATAAGATGGCAGGCCGTGGAGTGACAGGACCCTGATGATCAGCTGACCTTTTCCCCCAAGCTTCTTTGAAGAGATTATCTAAGTATCGTTTCAGACACCCATCACTCTTATTTTTAGCTCTGAGTTCTCTTCACGAGTGTACTGACCTGTGGCTTGGAGTTCCAGAGGGCTCTCAGATATGGCTCATGATTCATTTTCAGGTACCTCACATTGATTTCCAGGAAGGTCAGGGGAGGAACAGCCTGGAAAAATGATTTTAGACATAAAATTCTTCTTTGTTCTTGTTCCTGTGCCAACCACTTGGTCAGAAATTTACCCGCCACAAATTGATCCCTTGTTGCCATGGGCGATTGGCAATTAAAACAGAACCCAAGCCATTTTGTTCTCCAAGGGCCTCACAGCTGGCGTGGGGGTGGGGGTGGGGGGGGGTGGAACAAAACTCAGGGCTTTGGTCACAGGCTATTTTCAGCCTCTGATAGCAGTTGTGTTTCTCGTGTCTCATTCCCCCTCTCCCCTCAGCCTCCCTCCCGCCCTTCCCTCCACAGGCCAAGGCTGGTGACGGCCTCCATTTATTTAAAGAGGAGGAGAGTCCTCCTTTTTACTCAGTTGAGCTGACAGAGACCACCCAGGCAGGTAAGTGGAGCGAAGCAGGTGTTTGGGCTGGGGGTGGGCTGCTGGCTTGGTGGCTGGTTGGTACTGTGAAAGGTCCCATAGAGTAAGGGTGTGTTTCACATCCCACATTCCATCCTCCACTCTGGTTCTATGTGAGGAGACTCAAGTTATGCCGGACTCTGATGTGGGCTTAGCAGTTGTTTAGAAAACTCCTACAAGGGCGATCGACATTTGGGGGTTTGAGGGAACCTCACAGAGAAATGAGTAAGGGATTATTTTTGGTCTAAAACTATTTTCATGGTGGAATGTTTCCTGTTGTCTGAGTCCAAAGACCTGCATTCTCATCCTAGAATTACATAATGAATGGATGTGTGACTTTGAGAAAGTTCCTGCCCTCATGTTCTTCGTCTTTTTTGCAAGGATCAATATGGCTGTAGTGACATTTTTCTAAACTGTAAAGTACTGCACAGTTATAAAGTGGTATTATAGAGACAATACGGCAGAATCCAGCTTTCCAGGGCTCAACATACAGGGAATCGATGCTACTCCAGAGGTATGAGTGAATGACTGAGATTCTTACAGTTCAACATACCCTGTCTTGCACATAGAAAATACTCATTCAAGTTTGTTAGTTTAAAGTGAATTTTCTATCCCAGGGATGTTCAGCAACAGGCTTGCTTTTAATAATTTAAATTAATCAAAACAGGATCTGAAAAAGACATTGCTACCGTGTCTCCCCGAAAATAAGACCTAGCCAGACAATCAGCTCTAATGCGTCTTTTGGAGCAAAAATTAATGTAAGACCCGGTATTATATTATATTATATTATATTATATTATATTATATTATATTATATTACATTACATTATATTATACTGGGTCTTAAAGTAAAATAAGACCAGGTCTTATATTAATTTTTGCTCCAAAAGATGCATTAGAGCGATTGTCTGGCTAGGTCTTATTTTCGGGGAAACACGGTATGTTGAAAATCCATTAAAAGCTCTGTTTAGTGAGAGGGTAATTCCCAGCTGGGAATGAGGGGGTGAGTCCCAGTATTTCCTCTAGATTTCAGCCAAGGATTTTTTTTTTTTTAAACATCCCAGTGAATGACAGGCATGAGTGTGACTGAGAACTGAGAAGTGGTTTTAAGGGATGGTCTGAGTGGAGACGTTGTCCAAAGATCAAAGCTACCGCCTCTAATTTCTGTTCCCACCCCTGAGTTGGGGCAGTGATTCACCCAAGAAGCAGAAGTTAGACGAACCAGTTGGGAGAAAGCTTATTTCTCTACAGTGCAATGCAATGCAAGTCAGTGAGCTTGCACTGACCATCTCCTGTGTCTGGGCTGGGGAGGTCCAGGCAGCCCTCACACAACGCCGAGAAGAATGGGCATGAACAGCAGGAAGGGGGGGGGAATAGAAACAGCCTGTGTCCTCAGTACATTTTGGGGGCTGAATCTCAATGTTGCGTATGTCCAATTCATCACTCTGTATGTAAAACTGCTTAATGACCCAGAAAATATAAGGGATTCTTCTGGCTTGGCTTTGGTTCCATTCTGAACAACCCAGTCCTTAAAATGAGCCCTGGCTATGGGCAGGGAGTGCACCTGACCCCCAGGGCTCTGTGTCCTCTCCAGCCCAGGCAGACAGGTGAGCTACAGCCCGCATGCACAGGCCATCCATTAGAGAAAGGGTAGGCAGGCCAGGGGGCAGGATGGAAAGAGAAACAGAGAGAAAGACTAAGGAAGAGTCAGCAGGATCATTCAACAGGCAAATGAATAGCCACAATCCTATTGGAAAAAGTAGATACAGATTCTTGGTAGAACACAAATTCAGAAATCCTGGGAACCTGAAGAAAGAGATAGAAGAAAATGAAAAGCATCAGTCATAGAGGCAATTCAAATTCTCACTCTGACCATCACATAACTTCTCTAAGTTTCCATTTTCTGAGCATTAAAATTAAGGTAAGGCCATCTATCACAAAGGGATTTTTTAGAATCAAATGAGATAAAGTGTAGGAAAGTACTTCGTAAAGCTTAATAAAACTGTACAAATAGGCAAGGCCTTTGGGAAAAGGCCCAGGACCAAACCTGATCGACTGCAGGAGGATTTCTTGCTAAGTATGAGTGTGGTGATGATGAGTCCAGAGGTCAGCGTGAACAACAAGCTGTTACATGATTAATTTGTTTTACAAGAGGAAGGATCCAGACTAGGAATACAATACACAGAAATACAACTCCTGAGGCAGGCAGACTTCCAATTACAAGATGCTGCTCAGATATCTGCAGATACTGTATCCAGGGTGGGGCTTCACGGACAGAGAGAAATGTGATGCCTTCAAATGTGAAAAACTGTAGTTATTCATTGCAGTGAAGAAACGCAGGACGGAAGACAATGATTGTCTTGAGGGCCGTGGAGGTTGGAAACCTACTCTGAGCCTCAATAAGAACCTCATCATGGGAAAGGGTTAATCATGATTTTTGGTTGTTTACTGACCTGTGAAGGCGGGAAACAATATTAGTTCATCTAACTGTCACAAAGAGCCATGGGAGAAGTCATTCTTCGAGGAAGAAACAAAAGGTCAAGGAAACAAAATAATTATTAAGGGTCACACACGGCTAGAAAGTGACAGAGTCAGGTTGTAACCCTGGGTGCAATGTGATCTTTAAACACAAATTACAAAGGTCAAAATAGAACACAGTGAGTTTCTGAGAGTAAAAGTCAGCCACACTTCAGAGATAACTTAAGAAAAGATGTAATATGACCTGCATGTGACAGCCTAGTGTAATGGGCAGACGTGCCTACCGTGTCTAAGTTTTAAAGGGATGAAAGCCAACACTTGGGTTTATTTCTGTGCTGAGAATAAGCAACCTATGCTTCTCAGGCTTTGTGAAAGGGCTTCTTCATGGGGGACTTTACAATCTGTTCTGAAGTTTGAGAGGAAGCCACTGACCTTGAATGCCCTACACGGGGGAGCTGAAGGCCATGGTTCCCCTGGGCCCCGTGGAGGGACTCTGCTTGGGCTCGCTGCTTCTAAAGCACAGGTCACCAGAGAGGTCAGCTAGTGTTAGGCACCAAAGCTGCCCAAGCGAGGAAGCGGCTGTCCCAGGCCACAGGCTGAGGTCCTTGCCTGCCATGCAGTCCCTGGCACTAGGTACCCTGATCCCCACACAAGGGGCCTGATTCTCCTCGCTGCGAGCTGCATCTGTGCCCGGTGCAGCACACTCTGGAGGCTGAGAAACAGAGTTGGTTCACAGTCTGAACCAGAAGGACCACAAAGAAAAAGCCAAGTGAAATTTGCTTATTTTAAGAAAATGGATTTTTAAAAAAGAGATAAGATATTAACAATCATTGTAATAGATATATACGATGTCAGAGGGGCAACAGATTGGGAGAAGGAGGTTATCCCTTTTTTGAGGGGTGAAACGTCTAACTAGTGCATTGTTTTATACACCTGAAACTAATTAAAAAATATTCAAAAAAATAAATATTAACAATAGCAATAATAGTAATCATGACAGGAACTGAAATTATTAAACACCTGCTATGTATTATGCATTCATAGACAGTACCGTTGTCAGGACTAGTATTTTGTTTAAACTGCAAACAACTTGCTAAGACACGTCTTCTCATCCTGTGTTTCTATGCATGAGGACCCTGGGTTCAGAGATTTTGAGCAATTTGCCTAAGGTCCAACAGATAGTGCTTTTTGAACCCTGGTCTGGTTCTTCCCCAAGCCTGTGCTTGCCCACTATGCTACGTTGTCTCTCTTACCTGGATTAAGAGAATAGAGAAGAAGCCGTGTTTGAGAGGGGATGCCATCGGGCGGCATTTCTGCCAGGTGAGGCTCCAGTCATCTGAGATCCCTAAATCTGTCTCACGGCTTGAAGGACGCTTGAAAGGGCTTCACTACATTGCAGCCACTTGGACATCCATCCGCGGTAAAGAAAAAATCAATAGAGAGCGAGCACCCTCCAGTCCCAAAGGAGACTTTTCCATGTTTGAAGAGCACTGACTCTTAGAAAGTCCTTTATTTTACTGCATTGAATTCAGTCTCCCTGTTATTCCCACCCATGAGTACTCTGTTTGTCCCATGGAGAGACAATAGGTCAATCAGATACCAATTCCTGTCAACTGCTAAGTTTGGTTAATAGAGGTGCTGTCCCTTGTCCCCCTCCAGTGTGTTATAAGCAGGGACATGGGATATAGAACCAGCCTAACGGGGGTTTGAATTGCAACTCTGCCACTTTCTAGCAGTGTGACTTCAGATAAGTCACTTAAGCTCTCTGAGTCTCAGTTTTTCTCATCTGCAAAATGGGGATAACAACATTTTCTCTGCAGGTCTGTGGTACTAAAGATAGTGCATATATATAAGGCAACTGGTGCATAGTAAACAATCAATAGCAATTAATGTTATCATAAGAACACAGCTTTGGAGTCAGAGAGACCCAAGTTCCAATTAGACAACCGGGCAATGTGATTTTCCTAAAACTCCATTTCTCCATCTCTAAAGTAAATTTTGTAATATTACCTACAGTGAGGGGTTACTGTGAAGATTAAATGAGCTATGACACAGTGCCTGGCCCAAGGGCTGATGTCCAGACATACTTTAGCTTCAATAATAATATTATTATATTAGTTACGATTAGCACATAGATCCCAGATACAAGTTTCTATGATTGAAAATATTTGCCCCAGTCAGTATAGACTCACTATGTGGAATTTAGCTCATCTATGTGGAGTCAGACATCCAGCAGGGTGACCAAATGAACCGACACTGAGCTGACGAGCTGAAAACAGCATTATTGCTTGCGGTCTCTGCTCAAAGTCATGGTCTAAGATTCTTCAGTGGTCCCCTGCAAAGAAGACACTGAATCACTCAGCGGCTGTTTTATCTACCCCACCCACTTTTGCCCTAAGGTGTCACCGGTCAGCTTCATCATTGGTAGTTAAAAAAAAAAAAAAAGAAAGAAAGTTGGATTAGGAAGAATGTGCCTAAGAGACACAACGGGTTACTCTTTTAAAAAAATTCAGATTGATAACTGAAACTTAGCGTGATTGTAGAACTAATCAGCTCTTACATTTTATACTGCTCTACAGTTTACAAAGTGATTTGCTGTACATGAACTGTTACAATCCTCCCAGCCATACTGAAACAGGTAGGCCTAGTATGCCCGTTTTAGAGAAGCTGCTGAAGCTCAGAGCGCTTGGATGGTTTTCCAAGATCACACAGCTTCGAAGAGGGAAGAGAGAACTAGACCTTGGCCTCCTGCATCTTATCCACTGCTTTTCCCAGCTCCCACGGTAGTACATTCCCAGTATAATCTCGTCCACAGCGTTATTTGTTAACAAGTCTATACAGGTCGTCTCTCACTGGGACCTGGGAATCCAAAAGTCTGGCGTCCACCCTCTCCCTAGCTGACGTTGGAGGGCCTGCATTCTAGCTTATCCTCGTAAATCTCAGGCTGTCCCCATTTCTATCCTGAGCCATGCCTTCATCTCTGATAATGCAGCCGTCTCCGGGACTGGCCCAGGAAGTAGTGCCAGGTGATGGGATAGAGATTGTGACCCAGGGGACAAATGGGGCTGAGTGACAGGCAAGCCTATATTTGGTGTCCCACCTTCAATGACCCTTGCCTGTGCCAGGCAACGCTGATAAACAAATGGCCCATCCCTTGGTATCTTGACAGCGTAAACTCACATACTGGGCCTGGCTACGGGAGTGTTGAGACACAGGAATTCCAAAGCAATGCAGGAGGCTAAAAAGGTTAGGTATGTAAGCCAGGACCTAAATGTGCTTTCAAATCACAGCGACTCAATGAGCAAACTGCTGCTATTTGAACACCCTGAAATAAAGGGGGCAACAATGCCTTGTCTTTGAATAATTCCTCCTCAATAAAGTAGTCCCCTTATGCAGTTTTGTTTTCTGTGGTTTCAGTTACCGACAGTTAACCTCGGTCTGAAAATATTAAATGGAAAAATCTAGAAGTAAACAATTCATAAGTTCTAAATTGCTTGCTGTTCTGAGTAACGTGATGAAATCTGGCGTAGTCTCTCTCAGGACTTAAATCTCGTATTCATGCTGTCTGTGCGCCCCGCCTGTTAGTCACTTAATAGCCGTCTTGGTTATCAGATCAACTGTTGTGGAACACAGTGCTTATTCTCAAGCAACCCTTATTTTATTTAATAATGGCCCCAAGGTGCAAGAGCAGTGATGCCAGCAACTTGGAGGTGCCAAAGGGAAGCCGTAAAGTGCTTCCTTTAAGTGAAACCGTATATATACAGGTTTCAGTACTATCTACGGTTTCAGGCATCTACTGGGGGTCTTAGAACATATCCCCAGTAGATGGGGACCCGGGGGGAGCTACTGTACTGCTTTAAATCCCATCATATTTCTATGACCTTCATAATGGTCCTGTGCAGGAAATGGTATTATCGCCATTTTTCACCCAAGTTCAAGGTCACAAGGTCAAGACTAGAACCTGTGTCTTTCAATTCAGGATGCTTTACAATACCCTTTGCCTTTTGGCCTTTGAGCATTGGAAGAACAATATTAGAGAGGTCTTTTATGGTTGGCCTCCATAGCTACATTTCCATCTTTAGAAATGGAACTGAGTACCTGTTTAATAGAATGCTTATAGATTTCTATTTTGGGTTTCAAGTCCTGATATATATATATATCAGAGATTTATGATCACTTAAACAAACAAAAAAAACCCTGTGCTCGGATACATTACTTTGTGAAGAAGGTATTATCTGTAATCTTATCCTCACTCTGAAAAAGTATCATCTCTAGGCAATTGCTGAATACACACACACACACACACACACACACACACACACACACACGCACGAGTCATATCTCTCTCCCATTAACTTGCAGTACATGCCAATACGATCTCCACTGGAGATCTGAAATGAGAAATTTGACCTAGGGTTGTTTTCATTGAAGATTTCCACATCATTAATTTCACAAGTGTCACTGTCACATTCCCAGGTGTATATTACATTTCTCCTCTGTTTTATACTATTTTGAAACTCAGGATCAAAATGAACGTGAGCAAAATTATGTGTTCGACTCTTTTCCAGAGATTATAACATCTTTAATCAGAGAAGGGTGGTTCTTAGAAAAAGAAAATAGCCAAGAGAATACTCCGAAATGTTTACTTCTTATGTGTCACTTTGTTTGTAAATGAGGGAGTTGGTAAATCTTGAAAATCTATTTAAATCCTAAAAGTCCTAAAAATTTTAATAGAGTAAAAAATAAACAGTTTGGGCTCTTTTCAGGGACATTAAGGCCCCTAAGCCTTTCTGTGTCCTCTTTTCTCTGCCTGAAGTGTTCTTCCCACTTTCCTCTATCTGGGGAACTCTTAGACACCCTTCAAAACCCCATTTGGATGAGCCGTCTTCTGTGATCCTCCGAAAACTCACTGTTTTCATGCCCAATGTAAGTGTGGGTAGCCATTGCCTCCTTTGAGTTTTCATGGCATTTCTCACAAGACTCTTCTCTGGTGCAGTATTCTCGTTCCTGCCTATCTCCCTCACTAGAACTTGGGCTTCTCAATTCTAGGAGACACAAATTACAGATTTTTATGTTTTCCTCCCCTTAACCCCTCACCAGTACCCGGTGCAGTGCTCGATACAGGGAAGGCAGGCAGTAAGTGCATGGAGAATGAATGAGTAAATGAATGCTGACTTGATCCCAAGCCGTTCAACTCAAAATCCATTGCTCTTCCCACTGTGCTACACAACCTGAACCATAGAAATAGAAGCACTAAATGTTTCTTTTGTAAAATGCTATTTACTGAAATGTTACTGAATAAAAGCCTGCGTCTCTGAGGGGAAAGATAGGATGTTCCCGACTAACCACACTGTTGTTTTAAGTGGGGAAAAGCTCCGCGTAGGGACATTTAGGTAGGGATGTTCCCTGCGGTCCGAGTGTCAGGTTCAGTAGTCGGCTTGCTACTTACCCTCCGTTTCTGAGCAAACCCTGTCTTTGTTATGAGTCTGGGACACACATTCCTGACCAGTGACCCAGGAGGGCTGAGTGGGAACCACCAACTATGACAGGAAGGTGACTGTCTTCCCAGAAGGGAAAGGAAGGTCAGAAGCAGCCACCGGAATGGCCTGATAATGCTTGGTGGCGATGACAAGATGACACACCAAGCTTCTTAGACACCAAAGGATCCCAGTGAAAATTCAGCCCCCCTGTGGCGGGCAGGATTCCAGAAATTTCACTGAGTCCTGATGGCATATGTGAGTTCTCTGGAGAAACTGAGAACTGGATTCATATTTACACGCAGACAGAAAGAAAGAGAAAAAAATTTTTGATGCCTCTCCTTGTTTAAGTATCTCTTAAACATAATTCTCTGGTGAGGAGACACGGCTGTCTCAGGGCTGTGGTTATATCAGCAGCTCCTTGCAGCAGAATGTACTCAGAGGCTATGGAAGTCACACAGCATCGTCACCTGGCTCCTGCGGTCACACCTGGCACTGCGAGTTCTGACAAGTACCTTTCTGTACATCATGCCGTTTGGTCCTCTAAACAACACTGTGAAGCAGCAGGGAAGAGAATGACTCTCTTTATAGTATAGGCGGGAAGACAGCTGTGAGAGAAGCTATATGGTTCATCTGAATGCACACAGTAAGCTGTGAGTAGCCCTGAAAACAAAAGGTGGGTTTCCAGACCACTGACGTAGTGCAGTGCCAATAGAACCTACTGCCTGGGCAATGATAGTTCTTTAAAATGGAATTAACGAGTGGGAGGAATACATCTGAACGGGATATTTATATAGTATATATTCGTATCAGCAAGATTAGCTAAACCTTTGCTACCCAAAGTGTGATCCACTCCTAGCAGGACTAGCACCACTTGGAGCCTGTTAGAAATGCAGAATTTCCTGCCTCTCCCCAGATCTACCAAACCAGGTCTGCAAACTAGCAAGATCCGAGGAGAACCAAGAAGCACAGAACTAGATAAGAAGATAATACCACTTTCACAGATTATTGCCACTCCTGATGGAATAATTTTTAAAAACCCTAGATGGAAAAAATTATAATACTTAATATGTGTATATAATTTTATATACACAAAATTACTCATCCATTCCTTCCAAGTACCCTGTGAGGGACACAAGAGCAAGTGCTTTTGAAATTTAACCCGAGGAAACTGAATCCCAAAGTAGTAAAGTGACTTGCTCAGAGCCTTATTCAATGAGTTGCACACAGCAACTATTTGCTGAATGAATGAATGAATGAATGAATGAATGAATGAATGAATGACACGAACAAACCACCGAACAAACTGGGGCTGTATCCTCATCTTCAGATCACTGCATTATTAGTGATTGGTTCACTCCCGAGGACTAACATTAGGGCATTTGCTTTATGTCCTGTTAGACTTGACCTTGGTCAGAGAGTCTTCAAGATGCCGAACTGGGGTGGAGGAGCAAAATGCGGAGCCTGCGAAAAGACAGTCTATCACGCAGAAGAGATCCAGTGCAATGGAAGGAGTTTCCACAAGACCTGTTTCCACTGCAGTGAGTTGGGTGAACACCATGAGGGCCCCAGAGCATCCAGAAGGCATTTCAGAGTTCACATTTAGCCACAGATCCTGTATATTAGTGCGTCTCTGAGTATGGTCCCGGGGCCAGCAACATTGGTTGGCATCCCTGGGAACTGGTTACAACTATCACTTGTAGGCCCCACCTTAGGAAGGGAGGGTGCTGTCGTGAGCACCCTCTCTCTACCTCTTGCCCAGCTCAGAGGCTGTTTCCCTGAAGCTCAAAGTCAGAACAAGCTGGCCTGCCACTGCTCTCAGTGGTGAAAACTATCCCAGTGGCGACATTTACAAAGTGTGACTTGGCAGAGAAAGACAGCCATTACTTAGCTGCAGCCAGGATGGATTTGGCTCTAGGTTTCTTTCCCAGTGGCCAGCTGTCACTGAAGTCAGCTGGGACTGGCTTTTCCTAAGAAAGAACCTGTGTCAGACCGGAGGCAACACGTGCCAATTCTCCAAGAGTCAGAAAGGGGAGGGGAGAGTTTCAGCGCCTGGGCACCAGTAACTTGACAAAGGGATCCTTTACCATCACCTACCAGACACAGATTCACAAACATTAAAACTGGAGGAACTTTGAGACCCTGTGGCTCACCTGGTAATCTGGCTTTGCCCGACTCATGTGACTTTGGACAAGTCATTTTTCATCTTTGAGCCCACATCACGAGCACCTTCAGCAGAGCCAGGAGTAGAACCTGTATCTTCAGGCTCCCCATCCAGCCTCCTTGACACCACTGCATTCCACAGTTTCTCAGCAGCTCGCCCTGTTTTGGGAGAACAGTCTGTTTTGGCTACTTACCTTCTTTGCTTCCCTTCAGTAAGTCTGGCTTAAGGGTTAGATTTACGAGACATTTGGCAGACCCCCTCCCCACATAGTCCCTCACCCCACTTCCATGTCTCAGCCCAGTGGCTGCAAGGTGTCACACTGCCCCCAAACTGTTTCAAACAGAATGTAAAGCATTGTGCTCCATCTGTTAGGGCAGGAGACACTCCATCCTTAAGCTGTGAGAAATAGTAACATTTTCCCTGCGGCGGGCGTTTCCATTATCCCTTGCCTCCCACAGCAAACATAATTATCACTGAAGAACAGGGGAAAATTCTGTTCTGAGTGATTGGGTTGGCAGATTTACTCATGCTTTGGTTTTAATAAATGGAAATTATTTTTAAGTCATTGAACACATCCGTTCAACATTCACTAGATTTGTTATTATTACTACAATTATCCAGAGGTCACTGCTTGAGAGTTTATCCCATAACTCTCTGGCTGCTGTCCAAAATCTAGTGTCCTTTATAAAGCACAGGAGTGGGGAACATTGGAAAGAACACTGGAGTAAAAACGATTAGGATTTGCACCTGGGTTCTGCCATACACTGTGAGACCTTAGGCAAGTCATTTCTCTATCAAGCCTCAATTTTCCCATCTATGAAATGGAGAGGGTTATACCTACCATACAGGTTGTTCCAAGAAGAAAAATGAAGTTCTTGATGTGGAAAGCCAGCCTTCTAGGACTTCATTCTCCTTTGATCCACTTTGACACCCGAGTGGGAACAGAAAATGAGAGGGAAGCTTTCCATGGTAAGGGGTGTCTGGTCTTTCCCAGACAGCAGGAGGATGCCCTGTTCAATGGAGCCAGGATAGAAGGGATTTGAGCAACTGGGGGTCCATTCCTTTTAACCCTCTGACATTTTCCTTAGAACTCACAGGTCGGATGGGGAGCTGAGCAGTATGAGTTTCTAAAGGGGAAGAAGGATCCTAGAGAGAAGCACACTTTTTTATTTTGTCATCACAAGACTACCTGTCCACAGGCCACCCTGTAATTGATGAAAATGGGATTCACAGAGGCAGAGGCTACCTAAACTTGTCCCCTGGCCCATGTTTGCCTCATTTCTAGACAAATCTTAATCCTCTCTACCAGCACAGTCCAAATGAAATATAACACAGGCCACATGTGTCCATTTAAAATTTCTAGTAACTACATGTTTTAAAAGGTACCAAGAAACATGTGAAATTAATTTTAAAACATTCTATTTAACTAACCCAATAGAGACAAAGTTGTCATTTCAATGTGTAATCAAAATACACATTATCAACAAAATATTGTATATTCTTTGTTGTTCGTACTGTTTGGAATCCAGTGTACATTTTGCGGTTACAGCACATCCTGTGGCAGGCAACGGCTACGGTATTGGACAGCACTGCTCTACCGGGCCTGTGTATGAAAGCTGGTCAGAAGCCAGGATGTGGCTACAGAACTGGCCAGAGCATGACAGGGCAGAAGCAGAGCATGGTGGGAATGAGCAATGGGGCAGGAATCAAAAGATCTGAGGCCAGTCATGGCTCTGCCACTTACCACTGTATAACTGTGGACAAGTCACTGATCTCCATTCACACATGCATGCATTCATTCATTCATTCATTCATTCATTCAACAAATGTTTACAGAAGACTAATTCTGGGCCAGACTCCATGCCCTGTTCTGAGGATATTAAGATAAAAGTCTTGCCCTTAAGGAACTCAGCGACTAGAACATCAATGAATATTCAAGAAATTGTTCTAAAGATTGGTAACTCATAGCAACAGGAAGGGTGGAGACAGGTATACACCTCATATGCCCAAATATAAGGCTTTTTTTCCCAAAAAAAATTATTCCTCATAAAAATGGTTTCCCTTGTTTTCAAAGCCTTATAAAATCTCTCATGTTATAAGACAGTGTCTCAATGACTTCATTATTTCTTTGAAAAACATTTTTAACAGAATTTTTCACACGCATAACATTGACATAATTGCTTAATAAACTTCTATATGCCTGTTCCCCAGCCACACAACCACCAACCTCTGAGCAATTCTCCCTTAGCCACTTCCTTCTCATCTACTCCCACTCTCATATTCAGTTACTTAATTTTTTAAAATAAAATATCCTTTGAGGAAGGCATATTCGCCTGAAACAACCTCATTCAATGCTGAATTGCTTACAGAGGTCACGTCACAAAACTGGTAGGAAAAAAAAAAAAAGAGGAGGCAAATAAATTGAATGCACATGTGTTCTTATTCCTGGGGATATGACCTCACTATTATAAGCACTGAAAATCACTATAAACAACCTCGAAGGATCATTATTACAAAGCAATTCAGCAAGTTATTAAGTTGTGGAAATCCTACATATTTTTAAAAACCTGCCCTAATGTTATGCTAATAGGAGATTCTTGTCGAGATACAATTTCCAGGTATCTGGAATTTGACAACCTCCTACTCAGGTGCAAACAGGGCTGCCTCTCCAGCGACATGGACAGAAGTGGAGATGAGCTGCCACACTCTGTTGATGAGGGAGATGACGCTGAAGATGCAGAGACAGAGTTTGGATACAATTGTTTCCCGAATTTGTGGGAGATTAGAAAACAGTAACATCTCCAAATCAATATACGATTGACTGATATTATTAAATTAACTATTATAGGTAGGTATTTAACACTGTCATTTTACATCCTTAAAAGTTGTTTTCAGACTGGCAAAAAGATTCTTTCTATAAATCTTCTCTTTGGAAAAATGGGGACATGCCTTACATACTTGATGTTATGGGGGACACTTTACATTAGGCAATGTAGTGACCAGGGGGCTCTGGCCAGTCTCAGCCTAAGGATCTATGAGGCAGGTCTACCCAGCTCTCCCACTTTCTGCTTCCAGAACTGGGTCCAACTGTCTCCTTGAATATCACAGTGCTCTTCAAAGTCCATGATAAGGAAAGAAACTGCTCAATTCTGATTCTGATATGACTAAGAAAAAAATAAGTTCCTCTCATGCCTCAGCCCCTTATCCCTGCACCACCCCACCCCACCCCCACAACCATCACACACACACACGCACACACACACACACACACACACACACACACACACACACACTTTCCTGATGTCATTTAGGGTAAGACACTCAGGAACTCAGGTTCTTCCGATTCAGACACAGTATTCTTAGCTGGTCCCACACCACACACGCAGCTCTAATTCCACCTCTTTCTAGCTGGGTACCACTGAGCACTTTACTTCCCTTCTCTGTGCCACAATGTCATCATCTGTGAAATGACAACTGCCTTGGAATCTACAACCCAGAACAGATGCTTCGGTCAGGAATCAAAGTTGTGTCCTTGGCTGGAGGGCCCCTCGTGCTGGGTTTCTTGCCTTACGCATGGAATTGGAGGTGCAGGGTGGCGGGGAGGAATCGAAGCCCAACACGGTGCCCTCCCTTTCTCCGGCAGTGGCCTGCAGGAAGGCTCTGGATAGCACCACCGTCGCAGCTCATGAGTCGGAGATCTACTGTAAGGTCTGCTATGGGCGCAAGTACGGCCCCAAGGGGATCGGGTTTGGACAAGGCGCCGGCTGCCTCAGCACTGACACGGGCGAACACCTGGGCCTCCAGTTCCAAGAGTGAGTTACTGCCCCACTGCTCTCACCCCGGGAAAGCCCCAGTTATCAGGACAGGTCATTATGTTCCCATAGCAACGTTTTCTGGAAGTGGGAGAATGGACTCCATTGTCGACTGGTCAACAATAAGAATACTCAGTCTGACCAAGTTTTAACAATGTGTCATCTCACAGAAGAGTCTCTTTACATTATCTACCTTTCTAAAGGGCAATTACTTTTACACCAGGCCCTTGGTTTGCATGTCAAGAGAAAACCCAGAATGTACAGATGTTCCATTGTTTGACCTTCGCAAAACTGCATGGAGCTTCTTTTCTCTTTGGTGTT
Source organism: Rhinolophus sinicus (assembly GCF_057876585.1). Classification (NCBI taxonomy): domain Eukaryota; kingdom Metazoa; phylum Chordata; class Mammalia; order Chiroptera; family Rhinolophidae; genus Rhinolophus; species Rhinolophus sinicus. The sequence continues at coordinate 154,355,408 of NC_142514.1, read as the reverse complement.
TCTGTGTAAATCACATAAATATGGCAGGGAAGCAATGGCCATTTGTTAGGTGCTTGTCACTAAAAGATGTCTCCCCTTGGGTTGTAAGATGAAGAATATCCATATCACAGGGGGAGTGGGTCTGCAGGGTTGTGCTGTGTTCCTCATGAGTAAATAATCAATCATAACCGTTTTATGGGTCTCCCTGGCTGCCTGCTGCCAACACAGGACTGAGGTTCCCCCCAACATTATCCTAGGGAAGCTGGGTATCACACTGTGCCTCTTCTCTCTACCAGTCTGTTTTATCTCAAATATGCTGCTGACCTCAGACTGACAGCTACTCACCTGCAGCTGCTGTCTGGCCAGCTGGTACCCGGGCTCGGCTTTGTGGTGGGATTGGGCAGAAAAGCACACCCTAACTGAGGCAGTGTCCCAAAAAGAAGTGAGACCGTCTGAAGAGTCATCTGGTCCCTTCTAAGAGAGGAGCCCATGGCAGAGCCTGGAAAAGTACAGGGATGTGTGATTAGTCATTTTCATTTTTCTCATCACTCACTCCCTACTGGGCACTCTGTTTGAAGACAACGATGATACCAATTGTGTCCTCTGCCACGTGTTACCCAAGGCTTACTCTCCTATATTAGGGCTTTCTTATGATGCTGCACAAAGAGGAGCAAGAGTCTGGAGGGCTCGGTTTCGTCCCAGCTCCACGAGTCATGAGCTGCCTGCGTCATGCATGAGCAGTTGTCCCTCTAACCCTCACTTTTCTCCAACTAGCCCTGCTTACTTTAGAGGTTATGGTGAGACTCAGTGATAAATGGACAAGGAAACACCAAAAGACACAGAAACACAGGGGCTGCTATTGTGCCTCTATCTGGGACACGGCTCACATGGGGACAAGGAATGTATCAGCTCATTGGACTACGGTTTGTTTAGTATCAACTGTCAAGATCCCATCTGGCCCTAAAATATTTTCATAACTCATTTCAGAAAGCAGACCAAATGGGCTTCAGAAAAACCTAAACAGTCATAGCAGTAACAACACAATAATGACAATGGCAATAATACAAGCTAACATACATGGAACACTTGCTAAGTGTTTTGCAACAGAAAGGAGAGGTTTAAACCAATTACAGCAAATATTTATTACCCCTTACTACATGCCAGGCAAGCACTGTTCTCAATGCTTTATTCACGTCACCTCATTTAACCCTTTCAACAACTCTGGAGGAAGGCACCGTGATTATCCCTGTTTTCCAGATGCATCTGAGGGAACAGAAAAGTTAAGTCACTTGCTCAAGGTCACACAGCTAGTACTGTCTGCCAAGGGAGGTCTATAGGTTTCGTTCATCTGTCTATTTCCATCAGGTCCCCAAAGGCAGCACGCTCAGCCACCACCAGCAACCCTTCCAAGTTCACTGCCAAGTTTGGGGAGTCAGAGAAGTGCCCTCGATGCGGAAAGTCAGTCTATGCTGCTGAGAAGGTGATGGGAGGTGGCAAGGTAAGGACTTCTATATGAGCCAAACGGGATTTGTTCATCTCCACTAGATCAGCTGGGAGGGATGAGAGAGGAAAGTAGGAACTGCGGGTGGGTGGGAACCAGACTCTTCATTTTCTTTAGCTCTGAGGGACCAATTAGGAGCCATCCAACCTCACCCACTTTCCTGGGCTGTGACTGTCACCTGAAGTGTCCTTGGAAACTAGAACTGATGAATTCGTGGCAGCCAGCATTAGCCCAGTAAGTGGAGGGTACCCACCTAGAAACTCGGGAGATAGAGGTGCACAAGCGCCCTGCCCTGCAGTGTCCACAGTCCTTCCAGAAAGGGGACAGCTCTGGGAGTCATCCAGAAGACTGTCACCACTACGTAACTCAATCTACTGCTGGCATTAGCACTGGTGGATAGAGCAAACACCTCATAGCAGCAAGAAGCAATCCTCACTCACAAATGTCCTGGCAATCGGGAGAGTCATCACATGTCAGGTAGTAATGCACACTTACGAACTTCAGCTTCGGGCCTAAAGCCAGGGTATTCACCAAAGGTATTCACCCGATGAAAACAAAACACCCTGCACATACCGTGTTTCCCTGAAAATAAGACCTAACCAGACCTTCAGCTCTAATGCGTCTTTTGGAGCCAAAGTTAATATAAGACCCGGTCTTATTTTAATATAAGACCTAGTCATAATATAAAATATAATATAATATAATATAATATAATATAATATAATATAATATAATATAATATAATATAATATAATACCAAGTCTCATATAAGACCCGGTCTTATATTAATTTTTGCTCCAAAAGATGCATTAGAGCTTATGGTCTGGCTAAGTCTTATTTTTAGGGAAACACGGTACTATTAGGTTGGTGTAAAAGTAATTGCGGTTTTTGCAATCAACCTTCTAAATCGCAATTACTTTTGCATCAACCTAATAAGTGAGTGGTGAAGGGCCATGGAAACTGTCTCACTTCAAACAGGAGACTGGCCATCTGAACATATGAGAACCCCAAGGCTGTGCCTGGTAGACAAGCAGATGTGCCTCAGGCAGGCAATTTTCTGGATGATCCAAGCCATGCAACTCTCTTCTGCTGAAAATACAGAGTTAAAATTAGGTTGAATTACCCGGATAATTATTTCTTCCCTTTTTCCTTTAGATTTATATTCAGCATAAATGTTACCCACTGCCCCAAGTCCAAGTTCCCCTCTCCAGTTTATTCTTTGGTCTTTTAGAAAGGGGAGGCCCTTGTCTATTTAGTCTGTTCTGAAGGAATATATATAGAAGTCACTTTGATAAGCTTATTTTTAGGAGTTCTGAGAATTGTTGGCCAAGTTAGCATCTTATTTTCTTCAAACCCCAGGGGACCTATTAAGTACATGAATGATTAAGACAGTGGCATTCCTTTATATGCTGCTGGTCAGCAGACTTACCATGGGAATAGAATATGCTGCCCGCCATATTAAATATGTAACTCTCTTGCTCTCCTGTGCCCCTCAGCCTTGGCACAAGACCTGTTTTCGCTGTGCCATCTGTGGGAAAAGTCTAGAGTCTACGAACGTTACTGACAAAGATGGGGAACTTTATTGCAAAGGTGAGTGGTTCCGGAGTCTCCCTTGAGATGTTTCCCGAGGGGCGTCCTTTGGGAGGAGCAGTTGCATCCATGCTGAGAGATTTGGGTCTGCCAGGAGGCATGGCTGCTCAGCCTGAGCAGGGTTTGGGGTCTCAGGATGGGGCACGAACCCACCTAAGGGAAAGAAATCTGCCGCCTGCCCCAGCCCTGGTCCTCTCCAGTGGAGCAAGCGGGGGACCTGATGCAGGGGCTCGCTCGGTGGTTCGGGGCATCTGTGTGCCCGGGTGGGAGAGGAGCGGAGGAGGCAGGGCCCTGATTCTGGTCCTGGGAGAGGCCACAGGCCTGGACAAGCAGCATCATTCTCTTCTAAAAAACCAAATACCCTCTGTCCCTGAGTGGCACACAGGTGACTGGGCGGGGGGGTGAACCCAGTCTGGCCTCTTCTGTTCATCAAGACTTATCTACCTTTCTTCCTTGTTTTCCTTCCCTCTCTCCCTCCGTGTCGCCCTCCCTCGCTCTTTCCTTCCTGACATTCCTGCTGTTGTTACCCATCACTTACTGATCACAGAGACAGAACCCACAAGGTTTTCCTTCTGGTCCTGGCAGCTCTGCCCCCAGCTGCCTCCATGATCCCTGTCTCGTGGAGGAGGCAGAGGCTCAGCTCTTTCCTGACACTACGAAAAGGAAGGGATGCATTAGGGTCAAGGCCTCAACCTCAGAGCCTCTCCTAGGCCTGTTCTGTTTCTCAGTGGGGTCCTCCCACCCGTTCATTTAGTAATGGTGTTGCAAGATCTCCAAATGTGTGTGTTCAAGTGGGGTGAGGGGAGCAATGAGGGGGGCCACAGGGAGGACGTTCCTAATCCAGATCGTGGGCTGTCAAAGTTTTCCCTGTGATGAGACAGAATGGGCACTGATGGTCACCTTCTCTTGGCAGTAGAAGACACAACACTCGCCTCAGCATTTATAGGCTTTAAAACCCTCAAATATTGTAGCCAGCAGGGAAACCAACATGTCGACAAATAACGGCATTTCCGAGTGAAAAACAAGCTCTAGTAGCAGACCGTACACAATGCAGTAGCATACAAAGATAATGCTCGGCCTGGGTTGTGAGGGAAGGCTTCTTAGAAGAGAAGCTTCCTCTGGGCCTGGAAGGAGGAGTGCGGGTTTCGGGGGTGGGGGTGTGGGGGGGTGGACATTCCAGGAACAGGAAGCAGGGAGCACAAAGACACCAAAGGGGGCATCAGGGTTCATTCCAGGAACCATGAGTCATTCTGGTGCCCAAAGAGGCAGGAGGCAGTGGCGGAGGACGCTCGGCAGGCAACCCGGGCCAGATGACGTTGCCTTAAATGAGCAAATGTCTGTGAAAACAGGGAAGTGAAAAGCTTCATAAACAATTTTTATGAGGCGAATCTAAAAGAGTTCAGTTTACTTACAAGTTAGTTTATGAATGCATTTATCAAAAGGAAGTCTCTCACGGGGGAAAGGGCTGTATCCAGATGGAAGGATCTGAAATAATGTGCTAACCAGCCCATTCTCTCCCCCTTGTTCTCTTTTCATTCGCAGTTTGCTATGCCAAAAATTTTGGCCCTACAGGTATTGGGTTTGGAGGCCTTACACAACAAGTGGAAAAGAAAGAATGAAAGGTCCACCATTTCTCAGATCTTTCATCCGCCTGAAGCATATTTTCCAAGTAATCCTTCCCAGATGGACAGCCTTCCCCAAACATCCTCTGGTTGGTAGCTGGACAGTGTTTCTCTTCAAAAATCATCATAGTCTTTAAAACCCAAAACTAGAAGAGACCTTTGGAAGAAAACCATTAAGCGTTTAATCTGCAACCAATGCTTTATTATTTACAATACCTGGGGTTGGATAAGGCAATAAATAAATGTTTTATCGGTACCTTGTATGTCTCCGGATCTTTTCTTTCAAATAGAGGGGAGTTTTCAAAAACTAAAAAGGTAGTTGGAAAAACTAGCTACAAGGAACATACTACTTTCTGTGTCAACTGGGGAAGGAGTGAGGAGGACGAAACAAGGGGCAAAGGAAAACAGCCTTCCTTCCAGTCTGTCAGCTGAGTTTCTTTCGACTTACTGCTAACAGAGAAGAAAACAGGGTCCCGGAGGAAACAGACAAGATGATAGCAAATTCTAAAAGGAAAATCAAAACTAATAAAACTGCTGAAGAGTTGATCCTTTTGTCCTATCACAGGCTTGGCAATATTACACATTTCATGAAAACTCAGAAATGGCAACAAAATGTAGAGTTTGCATCTGTGTTTTAAATGACATGAGGATGATTTTCTTTTATTCTGGAACAATCCCCTAGGGTTTAGCAATTTTCTTAAAACGTCCCCTACTTCAGATTGCCAGCCTCACAGATGAAATGCAGCCAATTAAAAATGTCTCTCTGCCTCCTCAGCAAGTTCTCAGCGGCTGGAGCGTGTATTTTCCCCAGCCTCCGCTTTTACCAACCATAGCCATTTCTCCCACCACCATGCAATTCTGAATTATTTGGAGCAAATGAAAACCAATTAAAATCTCTTGATAAAAATTATGAAGTGCTCAAGTTCTCCGAGCTTCTTCCCAACATCCATCTTCCCTTGGGTCTCAGTCTCAGACTTTCCTCACAATGGCCCCCAAACACCAGCCTTCACTCCCACCTCAAACAAAGAAACCGAGACTGCCTCCAGCTGACATCGACCTGTCTGGACTTGCCAAAGGGAGAAACAGAACAGTAAGACGCAACTGAACATATTGATGAAGTACAAAACAAACTAGACTAAAAGAACAAGCCAGTGAGATTTTAAAAGTAGAACAGCTACATAACAAACTCTGCCAACCATTTTCTCAAGAGCGGTCAGAATTGATCGCCAAAATCCCAAATTTTGGGGTAACAACATTTGTCAACCATCCACAAGTGTCTGATCTGCTTGGGGATAAGGATAAAGAGGCACTGCATTATTTGACAAGCATCGAAGTGACAGAATTTTTAAGATATTAAATCAAGTTACAGAATAGATTTTTATTTTGATGAAAATTCTTCCTTCGAAAATAAAGTTCTGTCCAAAGAATTTCATCTGAAGGAGAGTGGTGATCCATCTTCAAATCCACTGAAGTCGAATGGAAATCTGGAGAGGATTTGACCAAACGTTCGAGTCCAATGCAGAACAAAGCCGGCAGGAAGAGACAGCATGGGGAAGCAGAGAGCTTCTCTACCCGCCTTACTGGCCATTCTGATGCAGGTGCAACTGAGTCAGAAGCCATCAAATGACAGTTGGCCAAATCTATTACTTGGTTCCTGACATGGATGGTGAAGAAGGGGAAGGAAGAAGGGGAAGGAGCAAATGAAGAAGAATTAAAAAGGGCTGGAAAATACTGATGAAGAAGGGGATGAGGATGAAGGTGAAGAAGATGCAGATGATGGTGGGGAGGACAGAGACGAAGATGAAAGAGATGACAAATGGAGCACTGATGGATTCTAACCGTTTCAAATGTTCTCCAGTCCCTGGAAGCAAGTTGCAGTCTTTTTTTTTCCCCTTGTGCTCAGTTGCCCTGCTTTTGAGGTGTTTTTTCTCTCCTTTACACCATGGTTCTCACCTTATTTGGGAGGAAATACCTTGAGTAGAAGACAGTGGGAAAAGAATCTCTGCCCCTTCCTGTTCCAAATTCATTTTTATCCCTTCCTGTCTCAACAAAACCTTTATGGAATCAATACTGCCGTGCTCTGTGAGAAAAAAGAAAAACGCTCTGCTCCCTTAGCTCTGTAGGAAGCTGGAGGGTGCTAGCTCCCTGTGTAGTAGTGCAGAGATTTCTAGCTTTTTCCTCCTTTGTCTGTATGTTGGGCTCAGGGAATACACTGTGTCTCTATGTGAATATGGACAGTTAGCATTTTCCAACAGGTATCCGTCTCCTTTCTCTTGTTTAAAAAAAAAAATGGGGTTACAGAAGGTGAGCAAACGGTGGGTTTAAGATGTTTGGGTGGGTTAAGTGGGCATTTTGACAATATGGCTTCTCCTTCGTCATGTTTAACTGTGATGTTTAACAGACATACTTGCATTTTAAGATGACACTTTTAAAATTCTCGCCTACGAAAAAGAAATGATTGAAGCACTTAACTAAACTATGGGTTTTTCTATGCTCCAATCCCAAGGACTTTCTTTAAAATGAGCATTTACTCAGGGCTGCTTACATGCTGCCATGGTCAAGGCCCTGCACTATTACTTATTTATGTATTTATCTAGTTCTTTTTTGATGCTCAAAATGCAATTACATATGATCACTTTCTCTATTTGATTGGCATTAATAGAATGGTTCAGGAAAAAAAACAGCTGACAGAGATTATGTCCCATCCACTTTTGAAGAGATAACATAGACGCATGCTTTACTTGTCCAGAGACTCCTGCTGGGGTAATGCAGCCACTGAGTTCCACCAAAACAGCCTGAGGATGCACGTTTTACATTCTCTGGGGAAGGAAGCATAGGATAGTATATTTTTAATTTGTTAACTTTTTACCAGAGCTTTATAAGAGATCCCATCATTGTCAACTACTCAAATAAAACCAGTAATAAACGAAACTAACTAAACCAAATCCCCTTTAACCTGCACTGATTTTGAAAGCCGTATACTACCTTGGCCCTTGGCTAGGAAGTACGCTATGCTGACTTCCAGGCTTGCAAAGGGGTAAGACACACATGTGACATGACTTGCCAATGTGAACTTCTCCTCCTCTGCTGCACTTCAGTTACTAGTCCCACCATCCATCCACCCAGGAGACTGAAGCTAGAAACTTCAATCATCCTTTGCTTTGCCCCCTCTCTCTCCCCCTAAGCCACCTTGATTCTGACTCCAAAATGTCTCTAGAATACATGCCCTTCTTTCCTGTTCTGTTATGTGTATTAGTCAGCTAGGGCTTCTGTAACAAAGTACCATGGACTGGGTGGCTTACACAACAGAAATGATGTTTTCATAGTTCCACAGCCTACAAGTCAAATCAAGGAGCCAGCAGAGTTGTTTCTTCTCAGACCTCTCTCCATGGCTTATAGATGACCACCTTCTTCCTGCGTCTTCCCAGTCTTCTCTCTGTGTGTCTGTGTCCTAACTTCCTTTTCTTACAAGGACACTGGTCATGTTGGATTAGGAAGCACTTGAATGACTTCACTTTAAGTTAATCACCTCTGTAAAGACTCTGTCTCTGCTGAGACAGTTCATGCTGAGGTCCTGGGGGTTAGGGCTTCGACATAAATTTGTGTGTGTGTGTGTGTGTGACACAATTCGGCACATAACAGCATGTCATGTAAGAACTTTGATGATCGGAGCTTGGGTTTGCCCCTTCAACTTAGTTTTAGACAATCTCTTCCATATAAGCTCCACCTACACTCAAAGACTTAAAGCTTTCCAAGTATGCCAAGTACCCTCACCCCATCATGTTTTTGCCAATGATGTTCTTTTAGCCTGGAATATCTGGAAGACGGAACACCCTCCATCTTCCCCCTCTAACCCAACTCCTTCGCCTGGTAAACTACTATTAATCAAGGCACAGGTCAAATGCCATCTCCTCTGCAAAATCGTTGCTGCATGACCTGAGAATTAATCCACCTTTGTTTCCAGAGCCAGTATATAATTAGCATAGCATTTGTCTCATTGCGTTGAATTTTGAATTCTCATCTGCCTTCTTGTTAGAATGTGGCACGCTTGCATTCACAGTGCTGGACAAGTAGGAGGCACTTTATAAACATTTGTGCAGTAAGTGACGAGGGAGAGTGTGGGCTGAACTAAATGTAAATTTTGCTAGAATTTTAGAGATTATTATCTACTGGCGTGAAGGAGCTTGGAAATGAAAAACCAAAACCAAAGGCCTGACCTCCATGACCTCCGGGAGTCTCCCTTCTCTCCATATCTGTGGATGTAGAAGGCCCAGTGGACACTGAGGCCCTAGCAAATGGTGCAACCACTAGGTGGGAAGGAGTGTGGGTCCCTGCATGGAAGAACACCTGCTCACAGCTAAACGGACTGTGACAAGAGGCAGAAATAAGCCTTATGTTGTGTTAAGCCACTGAGATTTGGGGGATATTTATTATTGCATTAACTCACCTTGACTAATACCCCCCTGAAATAGTGGATGTGTTAACATCTGACGTATCCCACTTCTCACTGTTCAGTGTCCATCCAGTCCATTTAAATCACAGGGAGCAGAGTCAGAAGTTTGCCCAATATTTGTGAAAGTGATTCGAACGTGTTGTCTCCGATGTGACTATACAGGTATTTGGGGAAAGGAATGAAGCATAACCGTCACCTTCCCCGGGGCCACAACAAACATGATTGGCTTTGCCTTGGCTCTAAGACAGAATGAAAACAAAACCCTGCTGTTCACCCCCAAGCTATGGCCTTCTCCTCCCTTGTTTCCGAGCCAAAGTGTAAGACTAGATCTCACTTAGTCCTTAGTATGTCAGCATCAGGCTTCCCGGTCCCTTCCTCACCCCCAGCTGACCCCACCTCCTATTCATAAACTCTCTGGTCTTTCCTCAGTTGTTGTTCTCAGCCTCTCCTTAGCTCCTGAACACTGCTTCCTCTGTGAAGTTCAGTTTCCTCCTTGAATTCTATGACACTGTTCTGATTATCCTCCTCCCAGCCTCTTCCCAGACCTCTCCTCCTCCTCCTCCAGTTCCCCAAACCCATATTCCGTAAGGCCACATTCCTGCCCTTCTCAGATTTTTTTTTTTTGCAGTGGTTGTCACCTTTGGTCTCTTTATAGAATTGACCTTCCTGTTTCAGGAGGGCAACTCCCCTTTTCATTTTCATCTCATTTTTCTACCTCTCTCCCATGGCAATCTCATCCATCTCTGCAGATGACTTTCATCCGTGTTCTGGTCTTTTTCCAGATGCTTTCTAGCCTTTTCCACTAGGTAGCTTGCAAGTACCTCAAACAATAGGCACCAACCACCAAGCTCATCACCCAGTCTCTCCACACTGTTTTCCTTCTCAAAATAGCATCGTCATCCTCTCATTCACTGGGCTCAACACTTCAAAGTCGTCTTTGATTCTTCCTCTTCCCCCCACATTCAATCAGTAATCTGGACCTGCTGGATCGCGTATAAGCCTTCGTTTCGTCTTGCCTCGACCATTATTAAAAGCGTCTCTCTAACATTCTGTATCTGCCAGGATCCAGTCAGAAAAACAGAAACCACACTAGTTTTTTTAACAGAGAGAATAGAGGCAATTGGCTGAACAGGTGCTAATCTTTGTTAAAAAGCAAAGAGAAACACATTGACTTAAGAAAGAGATAGTAACTGCAGGAAGCAGCTACCACCTCTGGGGCTGAGGAAACAAGATACGGGGGGCATCCTAATTTAGATGCCTCGTGGAGGTCTCCCAGGGACTAGGAGACAGATCTCGGAGGAGAGAGCCCTGCCTGGTTACTGCGGGTGCTCCTAAGAGGGGACAAAGGAGCTACTTTGGGGTCAAAGCTAGACACTGATTCCAACTGTCACTGTCAGGGTGAAGGGCCACTATCTGAACAACACTGGGAGAAACAGCCATCAAGTAGAATGGAGTAAGTCCCTTCGTCCCCTCCCAGTCTACTGGCAGAACTTAATAGAAAGTCAGCGTGAAGGGGATTGTCGTTTTCAGCATCCTGGCCACAGAGCCACAACACAGAGGACAGAAGCTGAATTTCACACATTTCCCTACCACTGGCTTCTCTCTCTCCACAGTTTATTTTCCAAAGATTTCTGAATAGCCAGCATTTATCGAGTATTTACTATGTGCCATTCACAAGTCTAAGCCTTTATTTATATGTAGTAACATTTAACCCTCATAACATTTGGAGGTATGTGCTATTATTATCCACATAATACACATGAGGAAACTGAGGCACTAGGAAGTTAAGACATTTGACCAAAGAGAGGAAAGTAGCTTGTAATTGGTAGATCCGGGATTCAAACCCAAGGTGTCTAGCTATAAAATACAGATCCTCAACCTTTTTTTTTTTCTTTTCAGTTTTCACACTGTGTACCTGAGGGAAAGCCTGAATAGAACGGTGGGGGTAAGATCCTTAGGTAAAAATGATTCTCAAATAATAGCATGTACACCTAAGAATCATCTGGGGAACCTGAAGAAAATATGGATTCTAGAACTCAATTCTCAGGTACTGATTTGAAAGGCCTGACATGAGGAATTTAATTTTAGATCACACGATCCCAGATACTACCCCTCCACCCCCACCCCCTGTGCATGATTCCAACGTAAACGGTCTATGGACCACGAGTTGAGAATACTTACTTGGCAGGGCCTGGTGAGAGAGAAGATATAACTTGGAAAAGTCCTCTGTCCCCCACTTGAGAATCAGTATTCAATTACAACTCCGATCACATCACGTCCTACTTAAAAATCCTTCAATTCAGCCAACAAATGTATTCAACAGATTCATTCAGGTATTTATTGAACACATACTATGTGCTAGACCTAATATTGTAGGTCTTGGAGAACATCAGTGAACAAAACGAAGTTCCCGTGTGGACCTTATATTCTAATGGGGCGGAGAGACCGTATACAATAGACATAATACATTACATAGTATGTTAGAGGTGGTAAGTGCTACAGAAAAAAGAGAGAGAGTAAAGAGGAGGAAGAGTGCAAGAAAAGGACATTACAACTTATAAAATATTGGCGAGCACAGCCTCACTGAGAAGCGGACATTTGAAAAAAGCTGGAAAGAAGGCACTTCACCTTACGGACATCTAGGGGAAGAGCATTCTAGGCAGAGAACAGGCAGGGAAAGACCTGAGGCAGAAGCACGCATGGCAGGTGTGTGGGATGAGCAAAGGGAAAGCGGGAGAAGCCAGTCAGATCCTGTGGGGCCCTGGGGGTCACGGTCAGGGCGTTGGCTCTTCCCGTGGTGAGAGGAGGAGCTACTGGAGGGTTTGGAGCTAAGCAGTGACATGATTCAATTTGTCCTACAAAAATCACGTTGGCTGCTTAGAGCCAGGTGAGGGCAGAAGATGGGGAACAAATAGGAGGGCTGTAGTAATACAGCCCAAGGTGACGGTAACTTGCAACTGTAGCAGCAATGGTGGCCAGAAGCATTCAATTCTGGCTGTATTTCAGAGAGAGAGCCAACTGGATTTCTGGGGTATTACGAGAAAGAGAGTCATCAAGAAAAGATTCTACGGTGTTAGTCTGAATAATTGAAAGGATGGAGTTTCTGATCAACTGATATGGGGAAGACTGAGGGTAGAGAACTAGATTGTTTATTTTTTATTTATTTAAAATTTATTGTATGTTTTATTCTACTTTTTAAATCTATTTTTTATTTGTGTGGGTGAGGACAGGTTAGAACTTAGTGTCCAGTTTCAATTTTGGGTATGTTAAGATTAAATACCTATTAGATATTTAAGTGAGAAAGGAGGGAGAGAGGCTATAGCTTGAAAAAGTCCTTCTGTCCCCCAACTAACAATCAGACTTTAAACACAATTCTGATCATATCACGTCCTGCATTCATTCAACAAATTCACACATTAATTGAATACATACGTGTCAGGCAGTATTCTAGGCGACTGGGACTCTAGAATGGCTGCCCCACTTAGTACACATCTATGTGACCTTGGAGAAGATACAAACTTCTTGAGGTTTTAGTTTCCTTATCTACAAAGGCTCTGTAGAAGAAAGAGTGGATCCTTGAAGAACTGAAAGGTCAACAGGGTTAGAGTACACAGCTTGGTCCAGAGTGAGACTGGTAAACAAAACAAGGTTCCATTATGTAGGGCCTTGTAGGTCGTGATGAGAATTTTAGTTTTTACCCCAAGAGCAATAGGAACCTATTAAAGGGTTTCCAGCAGGAAAGTGACATGCCCAGGGGCATATACACAATATCAAGTTACAGTTCAATTACCGTGTTTCCCTGAAAATAAGACCTAGCAGGACAATCAGCTCTAATGCGTCTTTTGGAGCAAAAATTAATCTAAGACCTGGTCTTATTTTACTATAAAACCAGGTATAATATAATATAAAATAAAATAATATAAAATAAAATAAAGTAATAAAATATAATATAATATTATAATATAAATACAATATAGGGTCTTATATTAATTCTTGCTCCAAAAGACACATTAGAGCTGATTATCCGGCTGGGTCTTATTTTCGGGGAAACAGGGTTGCATTTTCTCCAGAACAAGCGAAATTAGCAATTATAATCACACCAGTCTAATATTTTAAGGGTAAATATTAATAATTAATAATACTAGGCAAAAAAATAATAATTAATCTTTAAGATTTCCTATGTTCAATTTTCTAAGTAAGATGGAAAAGTAAATTAAATCTTGCTTATTGGTGTTAACAGTGGTCTCAGCTCATTACTGGAATCATGAATGAGTTGTCTTATATATACCTTTTCTCAATTTAAGATTCTAGAAGCGTTGTCAGAAATTAAGTCTCAACTACAAAAAAATTATTTTATTAAGTGTGAAAGCAAAACAGGTATGTCTATTTAAATATTTTTTTACATATTTATCAATAAAACAAAGACAAATAATTTATCAAAAATTACAAGTTTAAAGAATAGTACTATTTGAAACAGCCAATACAAGTATCTGAAAATATCACATTTACTCATAATTAGTGAATATTATCCCCCCGCCAAAAGTAAGTTGCATTTGTGAAAAGTATAAAAGTTGTTCAGATGTCTGCCAAGATTGCTTACGAACAGTCCATCTTGCTAAATCTAAAAAAAGTGTAGTGCCTTTATCGAGAACTTATGTTTTCACCAAACGGCTTTAAAAGCCACCTGTGTTTTCCTCTGGGCTTAGGTGACCTCTAAATCTTCACTTCACTTTCAGACCACAGGGCATGAACTTAAATACAAACAAATCAGAGTGAGAGCTCTGGGTTGCTTTTCTTCATACTGAGCGAAGAACTTTCTCCTTCGCTGGGTGAAGGACCATGGTGTATTGTGACGTCCAGTCTATTGCACAGGGCTTCACCAAACCAAAGCAGCCGCACTGAAAGAAATCTGCAAGGTTCTGTGTGAACCCAAGGCTGCCAAGAAAGAAAGAGAACACGTCTTCTTACTACATTTCCTGGTTAGCTCTTGACAAACATTCACTGAAGCCATAAACATACACTGAGATCCTACAATATACAATGCCCTTTGAGGCTCCTGCAGGAATCCAGAGGTGAACCAGACAGTTCCTGGGCTTATGGGACCTTAAAATTGAAGCCCCGTTCCATTTGTGGAACCAAATCCCTAATTTTGAGATTCCCTGGTTTCTGCCTAGTAACTAGGTAAGTTCGTTTTGGTTCTCCCATTCACTAGGACGGTCACTGCCGTCAATAAGTTTCTTTCCTTCCATTCCCACTGCCCTAATTCAAATGTTGCTTGTCTCAAAAGGCAGATAGATAGGCCAGACAAGATAGTCACGATGGGTTTTCTCTGAACTTTCTATGACGCCCCGGTCTCAATTCCTTCCAATTCATCTTACATATTGGAGACTGTCTAGTCCTCCAAAAACTCTGATGTATTCACAACCCTTCGCCTCCCAATCAAAACCCTTTAACAACAGTCCTCTGCCTAAAGGCTCAAATCCAAATCCCTCATCTTTGTGTTCCAGGCCCTGTACAATAAGCCCCAAGAGGCCTCCATTTAGCTCCCCAAACTCATCTTTATAAACCTCCTGCTGCAGCTACTTTGGTTTTATTTTTCCCATAATCATAACTGCGTGGGCCATTCTCCCCTTCTTTGCCCCCTGACTTCCGGTAACCCCTCACCCTTTCAAGTCCCACCATTTCTCCAGGCCCAGGTCAAGGCCATGGCCCCTTTGGAGGCTCGCCGACTACAAAACCTTCAGCACCACTTTTTCTCTATTGAATTCCTGAATACTGCTATCTCTTCCAGTGATGAGGAACGTGTATTTTTATGCATGTGCCCTATCTTCCAAGCCTAACCCACCCCCTTACACACATCAGAACATATCTGTGTGAGGATGCTTGTGCTGCTGCGGCTGGTTAGTGACACTGGTCAGGAAAGTCCCATCACTACCCAGAAGGCGGCTTCCCAGGATGAGGGCTGACTACATGGAATGGATGGGGTCGAAGCGGGGAGACATGTTAGGGATTTACAGGGACCAGCTCCAGAGCTAGATGGTAAGTGAGTCACTTAGAGGAGGACAAACAAGCAAAGCTTTGGTTTGGGCAGGATTTGGAAGCTGGAGTCAAAGTGCTTTCAAGGCCTTACCATTAGTTCCTCCAGCTCACGTTGCCATTACTCAGCAATTCCCAAACGTGCCCAGCTCTCTCACCTCTGTCCTTACTGTGACTCCTCTCCTGCATTTGGAATGTCCTTCCTTCCATCTCCATCATGGCCACCCCCCAACTTTCAAGGCTCAGCTCTATCACTAAGGCTTCCATTCTTTAGTGGAGTAAATATTTATTCTTCTGTTAAGCCTCTGAGCAAGGGACCTGATTATCACTGCCCGTCTGAAACGATCATCACAAGCTTAACACTACTCTCCACTCTCCATCACTTCAGCCATCTAGTCCCAATTAAGTCACTTTCTCTCCTCTCGAAACACGCATCAGAGTCACATCCCAGGCTCTGATTTCTTTGTCTAACAGCCTAACAGTTCCATCTAGTACCATGAATGTGCTTTAAAATAGACTGCTCGTGAGATATGCAGTGAGCATTCAAATCCCTGGAGGGCTCTGGGTCACCTCTGCAGCACGCCCAGCCTCCAAGACCCCATATGTGTGACAGGGAGATAAGCTTCAAAGTCTGATTGTTCATATCGTAAGACAATGACCTTTCTATAAACACTCTAATTTTCAACTGAGGACAGGTTTTATGTAACCAGTGCTTGGGGAAGAACCTATCCCAAACCTGAAAACCTAGCTTCTCCTTAACACAGGTGGGCACATTAAACATAGGGCTTAAATAATTAGTGGTGATAGAGAGCCAGGTTGAAAATCTTGGCAAAGCTGACAATCTAACGCTTTCTACAGAGAGCCTTGTGGCTGACTTTCCCAGCCACATGCTTAATTATCTCACATTGACTTCATGCCAGCAACAGGCCACCTTGTGACCATGTGGTTTGACTGGAGAGATTCCCCATCCTGGCAAAACTTCAAAGTCACTTATTATTTGTGCTCAGTCCAGCAGACCAAATCCCAAATTCTTACCACCTTGGGGCTCATGACCTTACCACTCAACTCCTGTCACGGAGGCTTCCAAGAAAGAAGGTCAACTCTACCAGATAGCAAGTTAGAGGACAGCAGAATGGCCAAGGGTGGTAGCACCTGACTGGGTAACCAACGGCTAGCCTAGCATCTTCCATAGGACTCAGTGGAAAGAACAGATCTCACTTACTTGTATGGTGTCCTCCTGAGGGACAACGGCTGTTTCATGTGCCTGCTCTGCTTCAGCAGGTTGGTTCTCTCATGGGAGGTCAGGCCCAGAAAAGCAATCTGAAAAAGGATGAAAGGTACACAAAAAACACCACATCAAGGCTCCATCACTCTCAGCAGTCAGGGCATCATAGGAACATGGCAAACATTCAGTACGCCCTCAAAGACACTATCACCTAGCCTTCCAACCAAGGATCATGATAAGGGCAGATTCAGCAGCTCTAAACTAGACTCTCCCACGTCAATCTAGTAGCTGGGCATTCTTGTTTTCTGATTGTCTGATTTTTATTAACCTTTCAGGAAGCACAGTGCATTGACTCTAAGCCATGAAATAATTGTTTTAGTAATTTAAGCCATGGCTTATGGCCATGTTTAGATTCTTAATCCATTCGCCATTCAACTGTTAGATGAATAAAACAGTGTAAGGCCAGCCTCAGTGCAATTATCTCAACTTGTGTATTCGTTCTTAGTATCTCTTTGAAAACAGCCAAATCAAAAATAATCAGAAGTGAAGAACATTTAAAATCTATCAATTTGGGGAAAGGTAAGAATTAAGGCAACTTAAAAACTCCGAAGTCGGGCCGGCCCGGTGGCTCAGGCGGTTAGAGCTCCATACTCCTAACTCCGAAGGCTGCAGGTTCGATTCCCACATGGGCCAGTGGGCTCTCAACCACAAGGTTGCCAGTTCAATTCCTCAAGTCCCGCAAGGGATGGTGGGCAGCGCCCCCCTGCAACTAAGACTGAACACGGCACCTTGAGCTGAGCTGCCGCTGAGCTCCGGATGGTTCAGTTGGTTGGAGCGCGTCCTCTCAACCACAAGGTTGCCGGTTTGACTCCCTCAAGGGATGATGGGCTGTGCCCCCTGCAACTAGCAAAGGCAACTGGACCTGGAGCTGAGCTGTGCCCTCCACAACTAAGACTGAAAGGACAACTTGAGGCTGAATGGCACCCTCCACAATTAAGATTGAAATCTGACTTGGAAAAGGCCTGGAAGTACACACTGTTCCCCAACAAAAAATCCTGTTTCCCTTCCCCAATAAAATCTTAAAAAACAACAAAAAAAACTCTGAAGTCATTAAAACTACTACTATTTACTGGGTTATCTCATCGAGTCCTCAAAACAACTCAAACATCAAGTTCCTTATCTGTAAAACAGAGATTAACATCTACATCAGATTGTTTAGGGATCTGAGATAATACGAGTAAAATACCTGGTGCAGAGGCTTACAGAGGTGAAGTCACTGGTCCCAGGCCACACAGCTTAGGCAGTGAGAACCGGGACTGACACCTCTGCTGGTACGAGACAAAAGCCCATGGTCCTACCCAGCAGTCTGTGCCCTCAGTCTGACTGGATACAGTCAGAAGCATGACTCACAAGACCACTCAGGAAATAAAAGGCTTCAAATACCTGGCCTGTTTTGTTTGTTAAGCGATCAACTCTGCTCTGAATTCCTGTATCTGAAAGCTATCCAAACCTCTGAGTCCATTTTCCTGCCTTAGAAAATACAGATATATTAACCTTTCTTGTAAAAACTAAGAATATTATAGTCTCATTTACTTGTGCTTGTTCTAAGAGTCCAGAAAGGAAGAAAGAAAACTAGAACTGATGTGTCAAATCTCAGGCTCTTCATCGCACCCCACCTCTTACCAGCCCTATGGCCGTAACCAAGGCACTCAGCCTCTCTTACTCAGGCTCAGTTTTCTCGTCCGTAACATGGAGACACTTTGACACGGTCTACATCTCAACTGCTGGTGAGGAAACAGATGGAAAGTGCTTTGGAACTTATAAAGCATACATAAGTATTAGGTATCAGTAATTGACATTAACAATCACTGATGTTAATATCCATTCTTAGTGCCTGAGTCTGTAGCTATCAGAGGGATAAGAAATTAGGACGAATGTTCAGAAACTTCAGTTCAGTCGGTATTACCATGTTTTCCTGAAAAATAAGATCTAACCGGAAAACAAGCGTGATTTTTCAGGATGACATCCCCTGAACATAAGCCTTAATGCGTCTTTTGGAGCAAAAATTAATATAAGACCCGATCTTATTTTTGGGGAAACACAGTATTAGCTGAATTCCTTTCCTTAGCATTTTTCCTTTCTCTTTATTATTATTATTCTTATAATAGAATTGGTTACTTCCCCATAAAAGCGGAATACATTTTGCTTTTGTTGAGTAATGCTCTACTTATCTGAAGTCTTGCAGTAAGTGGCTCTGACTGATCTTGACTGCCCATTCCACGAAGGCAGGCCATAGCAACAGTGAGGATTTGGTTCTGCTCACAGGGGAAGGCGGGCAGCAGGGATGGGACAGAAGCTGCACAGAAAGCTGAAAGTGACTATTGCCCTGGAGCTTAAACTTTCTAATGGTCATGACCTTCTCTGGAAGTGCAATTACCATGTCCATTGATTACCGATGTGTCTTTCATTTCTTCCCCAGTTCTAGCCACTTAAGCAGTGCATAATAGTAAGGGTAACAAACAGGTAAAAAGTGAGAGAAAATAATCATCTCACATTTGCACAATACTTTATTTATATTTATACCATGCTTTTACACACTATATAATTTAACTATATGATGAAAAAAAGCCCTTAAATGGTACGGTCAGAAGATCTAAGCTCTGCATTCTGATTTTCCCACTCATTGAACAATTCAATTCACCTCTCTATACTTCTGTAAAATAAAGAGGGCCAACACTAACAATTAATTATTCTAACCATTAAGCCCTCCTGTGAGAGCAGACAGACATTATTCTCCCCCATTTTACAGACAAGGAAACTGAAATTCAAGAGTTATATGACATGTCTAGATCCACACGAAGAGTGACAGAGGTGAAACTAGAAACAAAGTCTTTTGATTTGAAATTAAAGTCTTTCTACCCAACTACAGGTTATTGGAAACTTTACCCAAAAGCATTATAAAAAAAGAAATATATACCTGGAAGAGCTGATTTAATAATAAAAATGTTGACCATGAGGAATGGAAAGTTGCTAGCATGAAGATATATAAAACCCAAGGGGAACAAGCCACAATCTGATTGAGGTAGGTCCATAGTCCATCTTCTCTGAATGTTGTGGCACAATGATTTGACCAATCTGTGAATTCAAAAAACAGAACCCATTATTTAAAAAGACAAAACCTAGTGATCATTATTCAAGAAGATAAAATCACTGCAGTTCTATTTAGGGAAAAGAGAAAGTAACACATGCCGGCACAGACCCGAACCCAACTTTAAGATTTTATCTTTCAAATGCCAGCTCAACTAACAAAGGCAAAAAGGCAAAGGCAAAAAAATAGTACCTCATTGTTAATTAAGGCTGTGATAACATTCCATCAGTAGTTGGCAGTGAAAGGGTTTAAGAGCAAAAAAAAGTCTGTAGAACCATCACTAAAATCAGCATATTCTGCATAAAATATACTGGCCAGGGAAGTTAATTGTTTGAAGACCTGACAACTGAGAATGATTATATTTAATAAATACTTGTCCTAGAAAATTCTCTATCTTACCCATGTTATAGCAAGATTTGGATCTATCACAGAACTAAATATAAACTCTTATTTATGGATTTTAATAAACCCTTAGGGTTTCAGATAAACAGGCCATGAAATGCTGTGGGCACAAGAAATCATATAAGCAGCTAGATACTACTGGAAACCCGACCTAACAGCACGCAGTTACCAAGTGAACTTCTGCACAGGAACCATAATTTATCCTACAGAGAGAGAAAGACCAGGTGAGGGAATGCACAAGACAGATACCCCCAGGAAAAGGACAGAGAACAAGATTCATATGATCACAGCTCCGTTTCTCCCTGGAACGCCGAAGTATATGCCAATTAAAAGAGAGGACTTCACTATGCCTTCCCTAACCCATGTAGCTGAGAGCAGCAGTTAGGTCAATACAGGAAGGCAGCAGCAGGAACAAGGGGACAGACCTTCCCGGTTACATAAAGCCAACGACTTTTACAGGCAGCATGACTGTTCATAAAGGGCAAATTATTTTTGAAATGAGAATTCTGTGGATTTGCACCTTGAGATTTCATAAATGCCTCTGACAACTTGGTAAATGGTTTTAGACATTTTCCCAATGCAATACTTAAGAGCTCCTGGGACAGGAAGAAAATGAGTCCGTGATATTACTATCAGCTGTCCATTTCAGTGCTAAAAATCTATTCTTTTTCCTTTTTGAGTCTCATCTGATTCTCAACCATCTTTCACGAATACACGCCAGAAGCATTCTAACAGCAATCATCATAGGGTAACAATCAGGTAACAAGTTAAGGCAAATTATACTCTTTAGAGCTTCATTAGGATGGCAAAGAAAGATACATCCCATGCACCTGATATGACAAAAAAAGAATATAATCTCCAACAGCAGGCAAAGAAAACAGCTGAGTGGGAAAGAACACCTATTTTCTTTCAGCTTATGGATTTCTACTGCTCTCTTCTGGGAATTTTTTTGATAACACAACATGATCTCAAGCTGAAGTTTTCATAGGACTGATTTCAGATTTAATAACAAAGACAGGGCTGTAAATGGACATGTACATTATCATGCAATGTAACACTTTAATACATACTAATACATTCTTATCAGGTGGTCACTGGCTAATGACAGGGAACTCGTATGGTTCCAACTCAATTGTTTGCATCTTTAGATAGCTCTGGTAATTACAATGCTCTCTCTAACAATGTCTAAAATCTTTCTCCCCGTAGTTTGAATAACGCTGACACTGAGTTACTCACTGTCCACCCTGAACACAGACCTCACACAAGGTGACACGGATGGAGGCTGTGCAGAACCAGAAGGAGCTGCAACCAGATCGCCCAAGGAGGAGGCTGCACAGCAGGGCTCTAGCAACAGGAGTGTTAGGGTAAACAATGAGGCGGTGACAGTGAGGCCTCATTAGAAAAATGAAGCGCTTTAAAACAAAGCTCATTTTTCTTGCCTGTGGAATAATGATAAATGACATGATAGCCTCATTCAGTGTAAAGAAATATTATCAAAATATAAATGGAATAAAACAAAATAGGTTCAGCTAGTTTACACAGTGGTAAGTGGATGTAAAGGTAGGGCTGTTCCTAAGAAACAAAACATAATATAAAAATTGGTTCCCAGCCAGAGAATAAAGACAAAGAGGAGGGAAGAACCAACGCACAAAATAAGAAAGCAACTTGGAAAGAATGAACGTGATGGAAAATCACTTCTGTCCTTATCAATACAGTCCTATGCTGGACATAGACACCAAACAAAGGTGACTATTTTTAGTGGAGAGAGAGAAGGGGGAGACAAGAGTGGTGTAAAACCTGGCTCCTCTCCCCTAGGATCAAGTCCAAGGCACAAGTTGGTCCATGGGCCAGCTTAAAAAGGTTTTCCAGGAATCCGCTTTAATGTCAGGCCTTCAAAGGGCAGCTCTTTTAACAGGAACAAGCACTGGCAAAAATTATTTTATTTCTTACACCACAGGACATCATCTGAGAGGTTTTAAAATTCCAGTGCTCAGGGTTAGTGCTGGCCTTGGACAAGAACTGAGATCTGGGATCACAACCTTCTGACCATCAGATCCATTTGAGATGGTGACAGTTACACTGAGCCACAAAAGCATTCCCTAGGTACCATCAGGTGGGAAGGCGGCTGACAAGGTAACTGAAGCCCTCTCCAGGCCTATGGCAGGGCAAACAAGAAGCCATTTCACATAGATACTAATTAACAATCTCTAAAAATGAAACCCCAACCCAAACAAAATGTGTAATATTGGATGTTCCAGGAGAAGGGAGCTGGGAGGCTGGGGGACATGGAGGAGGAATTATCTTCTGCAAATTCAATGAAATTTAAACTAAAGAAAGCCGGGGAGGCAGGGGCTTTGGATGCTAAGAAAAAAAAAATGTAGGAGAAAACTTTCCTAATGTCTCTTGAATTGTTCCAGATTTTAGCTCAAGAAACAAACCAGTATTCTACTGGCAAAATAAAGACTTGAACATGAAGACAACAGAAGGGTGGACGGAAACAGATCAGCAGTGAAATCTCTGCCTCTAGAGCCAAAGTCTCCCAAAGCTTTCAAAATAAATAAATAATGAACAGTTAAAGTCAAAATAAACTACAAGCACCATAAGTTTTTCTAATTAGGTAACCTATTCCAAGGTTTGAAAATCACAGTCATGCAATTCCTGAGAGCTACCAAAATCCCTCTTGCTTCAATTTAAACCCCGTTCTTCTCAGTCGATCCCCTTGGTACGGCTGCATGTCACTGCCTATTTGAGACCCCGAGATGCCCTTCACACTGCTACTGAAAACTTACTTTCCTTCCTCAGGGATGAAGCATCATGATCTAGTATTTTCTTCCAAGTTATTATTTCCAACCTTTCAATGACTGTTACAGTTTTCACATCAGGTATAAGTTGTGACCTGATACTTATCAAATGACATGTGCTTTCAGAGTTTTGTTCCTTAATTACTATGAGCACCTTCCCCTTCCCCAAACCTCTCTACTGCCAACCAATTTTTTTCCTGTTTTATTTACTTATTACTTCCCTTGCTTTGTACTTGAGTAGCTGATTTTTCCTCATTTCACCTGGGCATAAATCTGTACTTTCCTTAAATGATTTCTATTTTTGACCCATTTTCAAATTTATCAAGGTCACTTTAGAGTATAATCTCTTCCAAGGTATAGACAACTACCCTTTCCAGCATTTCTTGCAGCTTCCCAATGCTGAGTGCTTAGAGGCATCTGTTTCATTTTTCATTAGGGGTATGGTCTATAGTCATCCAGCCAGAATGTGATATATAAGAGTTTACAAGGAAAAGCATACACGGGTATGGGTGCATAAGCTTGCTGTAAGAAAAATTTATACTTACACATGAAAGATTCATATATAATCCAGTCACACACGATGGAAAGGAAAAATAAAAAGAGTATGTAATAGTGATGGTTGCCAAAACCTACATCAAAAAGAAAAACAACATATTTAATACTTTCTTACAATGATTTTCCAAATCAAGACCTTATTAACCACTTTCCTGTCCAAAGCCTTCACCACAGTAAAAAAGAAATAAGCTGTTGCTTTGCTTTTAAACACTGTTAAACCAAAACCAAACAACTCTGATATGTCATGGTCAACTGTCTGTGTTAACTGAACTAATATTTATTCATTACTTATCTAAAAAGAGGAGTGTGTTTTTTCAGTTTTTTTTTAAACAGAACAAAGTTTATTAATAAACTTTTTTATACACATCTCTGGGATGGCCTATACTGTGTGAGAGGGAGGGGAGCAGGCAGGATTTGGGGCAAATCATCCCGTCTCTTCCTTGCTTCTGTGTGGTAAGTTTATATAAGTACAACTTCTGGACATCAAGGGTTGACTTAACCAGGGAAAGAGAAAATGAATCTGAGGAGGAGCGCTAAATAGGTGTTGCAGGCGACTGGACACAGCGAAAGGGGGGCAACCTGCAGGCTGAGAAAGGCCTACAGAAGCAAAGAAGGGATGTGGGTGCGAGGACACCACACCCCACTCTTGTGCTGCCCTCTTCATGCTGCAGATGGGAGTGCTTTGAGGCTAATGATACAAAGTCTCCTCAGGTACCATCGTGGTCCCACCTTCTCGGAGGCAGCAAAGCCCAGGAGAAGGAGCAATACCCATTGGCATGAGGGGACCCAGGTTTATGAATGACTAGTTGTGTGACTGTAGGTACGTCATTTAACTTCTCTGACCCAGTGTTCTTATTTGCAATATGAGGACAAAATCTCTACTTTACATGCCCGTGGCAACCAAACAGAATGGTGCACGTGAAAACACTGTGTTAAATACAGCGCGATAAAAATGTATGGACTCATTACTGTTGTTTTGCCACTGCCATTGAAAGCTGCCTGTTATAATGCCAATCATCTCATCTTTATGGTGGGACGGGGTCCATGAAGCTTGGGACCCCAGGAATTATCTCTTCACATGTTCTCTAGGAACCGTAAAGAACATCAAAATGCACCAAGGAAACCTGACTGAACTGAGGCAGCCTTCTGTCCATCAAGATCATAAAAGCTTATCTTCTCCGGAAGACTCATGACGACAGTTCCTCTGAAGTTTCCCAGTATAAACCCCTGGCGTTAACTGGGACGGCTCAGACGAAACCCAAGGCTGCAGATCACGACAAGGAATATTCCCTGGGTAGGAGGCAACCCCCAGATCTCTACCGTCTCTGGTTCTAGCTCCTACCTGAGCCTTGAAGGAGGCAAGTGGAGAAGGTGAACAAGAGAGCCACGACACAAAATATAGAAAGAGCATGGTATTTGGAGTAGAAGACTGATACTCCTGAAGTGACTCCAAGCAAATAACTTTTTACCTTTTATTTTTTTCAACTCTAAAATGGAGCACTCTGGTGATGAAATAGAATACTATATATGAATGTGCTTTATAAATGCTAAAATACTATATATGATGACATTAATTACCATTATAAACAGCGACAATCAGCTTCCCAGAAGTGTTATACCACAGAGATGATTCTGACAAGAAGAGCTACAAAATGGCTGTCCTTCCACGTTTTCCATCAGTCACACATATAACTAAATGTAAGTTAAACGTCATCGTGGTAACTGAAAAATTCGCTCTCACCTATGCAGCGTCCGGTCCACAGGCAGTGTTGATCATATCGAGCCACACAGGAGTTGCACACATGGCAATGGAGTGACCTTAATGGCTTCCTTATCTAAGTGGGCAATTAAGAGAGGTCCAAGGAAACATCAGTGTCTCAACGTGGTAACAAATCGCACGCAAAATTTTATTCCTAAATTGTGAAGACACTGGCACAAATAATCCTACGTATTACATCATCAATTCACATAGAGGCTGTGGAATGCCTTATTAATATTTACTTCCATGTGTCCATTTTCATTAAGCCATCACTAAAGGGGATTTGAATTCCACAGCCTGCTGACACTGACTAAGGGGAAATGAGGCCATAGCACATGGCATGACGAGCACTGGACTAAGACAGAAAGAAACCCAAGTTACGTTTCCGGCTCTGCCAATAATCTGGGGAAAGTTATTCCCTCCCTTTAGGCCATGATTCCTCAGTTGCAAAATGAGGGGTTTCACGAAATAGTTTCTAGGGTCATCATGAGCCTCTGACTCCAAGTTAGTTCTAACATATGCTTCATGGCAGAAAAAAGCAAACAAAACACACAAGGAGATTTAACCGTAGGCAATTTCAAGAGATTATATTCTCCCATATATTCAAGGCAGAAAACTGTTGACAGTTATACAAAATTAGAACCTGGTAAAAACAAAGGTGTATAAATATACCATGAAGATTTGATAAATGCTTACATGAGCAATGCAACCAAGAATTTGCTTTCATTATACTGTGGGGGAAAACAATCTTTTTGTAAATAAAAGATTCACTCACAAGACACGATGTACAAAATGTTCTGAAGTCCAGACAGCCCGTCTCTGCGAGGGTGATGATATTCTGAAAGACATGAAATTTGACCTCACGTTTGCATTTTACTAAGGAATGTATAATGCATGGTTATATACCACAATCACAGCTCTCTCTTCAAACTGAGGTGGCTAGAAAAGAAATTTGGAAGACTTGCCCACAAATCATTCTGTGCTTGAAATAAAGTGACTTTCAAGGCTGCATTTTCAACCATAGCCAATAAATTAAAATGCACAAAAATTACACCCCCCCTTCTTTCCATCAATGGTAATGATCTCCCAGCTATAATCTGCTAGAGAAAAACAAATACACACAGAGACATTCCTAAAAAAAGAAACAAAAACCACTGGTATACATCAGAACTGATAGTTATAAGCACCAAGGGCTCAGTTTTTCGGGAACTCTAGCTTTAGGTAACAAAGATGACACTCTCCCCATCTTCTAAACATTCACAAGCAATGGAAGACACACCATGTCATCTGACAACTTCGTATCTGAGGAAGAGAAGGGGCATCTACTCAGTCAATAAGGAGAAAGACTCCCCTGGCCCCAGCC
Organism: Rhinolophus sinicus; assembly: GCF_057876585.1. Taxonomy (NCBI): domain Eukaryota; kingdom Metazoa; phylum Chordata; class Mammalia; order Chiroptera; family Rhinolophidae; genus Rhinolophus; species Rhinolophus sinicus. Next base: position 154,328,974 of record NC_142514.1, on the reverse strand, counting down.
TACTTAGCCTCCATGTATTAAATGAAGGAATTGAAGCTTAGTTGTCATTATTTTAAGCTTAGTCATCCTTATTATAAAGAAGTAGGACATCACAACTGCTAACACAAAGTACATCTGAAGAAGTTTTAGTGATACAAAACTTTTAAACACAAAATAATTTTTTTTTAAATTTTCATATAAATAAATGAAAAGTATGACAGTGGAGAAATCTCATTTTATTCATTCCATGTTTATGTTATGTCCATTAGGTGCCAGGCACTAGAGATGCAGCCATGACAAAAACCAACATGGTTATGATCTTCTGGAGTTCATATACCCTCCCAGTAAAAAAAAATCAGTAACATTACAAAGAAAACTCACCGTTTTCCTTTCTTCTTCAGAAGCCTTAATGAAGCCTGGTTCTGTTGCCCACGTCTTATAGAAAAAGTAGTGGAAGCCTATTATGCTGAGAATGAAAGCAAGATTAAAAGGGGTACCTGCTAGATGTTAAAGCCAAGTTAAGGAATATATCGGACTTCCCGTAAGAACAGCATAATTATGATGTAAACAAATGTCATCGCTGGTGCCTAAGCATTTTCTATGCATTCTAGCCTCACCTCCCTTATGTAACACATCCTGTCCCCAAACCTGGCCCCATCCTATGTTCTAATCCTATGGGAATTTGCTCATAGCTGGCAAATTAATCCCTCCTCATTAGTTGAAACTCACATGAAATATTGATAGGAATAGTTGCAATATATGAAAAACATCCTGGAGACTGAAAAACATTCAAGATCCAAATAAATTAATCTCTAATGGTATAACTGTGGCTCTCCTGAGAGCATCTGAAAAATACTTTCTGATAATTTTAACAAAATAATTCAAAGAAACAGACCACTTGGTTAGAGATTTCAACTAAAAACATTTCTCTAGATATCAGATAAATGCTTGCAAACTTTTCTACTGCAAAGTTTAGAAACTAATCTTTGTAATCATATTAGGCTGAGTTAATTTAGAAACAAACAAAAGAAATTGCTTTCCTTACAAAGTGATTATAAATCAAATACTATTTGGTTAAGGCAGATATTACACATAAATTGAGATAAAAAGTGTTTCAAGGATAAACATTACCCACTTTGAAATGTTTTTGAATTGGTACAAATTCCTTGTATGAAAGTAAAATTTTGTTCTGGGGAAAGACAAATGAATATGCAGTAATAAAACAATTTTCGTTGCCCAATTTAAATCATTATTGACAAAGTAATTGTATCTGCCTTCCACGGTACTGCCAAGATGTCCTGTGCCAAACTTCAGGGTGGAAAAGGTGGCCATAAAATAGACTCTAAAGCCCTGCTGTTCAAAGTATGGTCCCTGGACTCCCAGCAATGGCTTCCCTTGGGAGGGTACTGGAGAGGCGGAACTTTAGACCTCACCCCACACCTGCAGAACCAGACTCTGCTCTCACCCACAAAACCAGCACACCCACATCAGGTTCAGGTAAGCGGAAACAAATCTTATTTTCAGTTTGTCAGTTTTTCTGCATATGGGTCTGGCTTTGAGAAAGAAATAGGGTCCAGAAAAGTTGCATGAATTGGAATTTTAACAAATAATGCTACTTGGAATGAATTAAGAACACTATTAAAGAGTACATAAGTCAAGACCTTCTGTTAAAGAATCATATCCTATTATTTCCCCATAAAATTCTCAATACACATGACATAGTCTCAAAAATATATCAGGTGAATCATATGATGATCCCACATATTGAGCTGACTGAATTTCTTACAAAACAAATCCCAGGAGAATCCCAGGATCCTCTCCCTCCAAGTACAGAGAATTGCATTCTATGCCCTCACATAAAAGCCAAACATTCCCTGCTTCCATGCCCTTGCTCTGCGCGGCTTATTGACCTCAAATGCTCCCCACTTCCCACCATCTACAAGTAAAACCACCTTTAGGATGTCTAAGTCCTACCTGCCTTCAAGACCTAACGTATATTTCTCCTCCCCTTGTAGTTCTTTCCTGATTCCCCACAGAGAAGGATTCTCTCCTTTCCCTGAACCTAAAAATGCTTCTTCTGTGGCACTTAGACCTCAAATTACAGTTATTTATAGACACCCCAGCCTCCCCAGTTAGCTTGTGACGTGCAGTTAAAAAGTTTCTCAATATGGAGCTAAAATTTGCTTTTCTGTAACTTGGACTAAGCAGATCTCATTCTGTAGACCCTTTAGCTCTATGCTGCAGAGCTACCCTACAGAAGCTTATTCCTCAATTGCTCAATACAATATTTATTGCATGCCCACGCTACACGACGCACTGGCTTCCGAATGCTACTTCCAAACCCCTGAGATTGGAAGGCAGTGCTCTCATCTGCAGGATAAGCAGCCACTCTGTTCTTTGTACAACGCTGTTGCCTGCGCAAGTTCTTCTGTTTGTGCTCCCGTTTGTCACCGTCTCTTTTAGAAGAACAGAATTCAAAACAGAGCAAACACACTTCAGGTGTGTGCTGACCATTGCACAGGACAGTGAGATTGCTGTCCTTTGCTGGGACACTCCTAAGAATGGAGAACATACAGGCTTTCTTGAAAGCCACATCACTACCCACACGGCGCTTGGTTTTTCACTTGACCTGAAGCTATGTTATTTTCAACACAACATGTACACATACATGTTGATTCTCTGAAACCCAGTACAGGACTTCATATGTGTTTATCCCTCTTAAACTTAACTCAGAGAGCTTTAGCCAGAATCACAAATTTTAATGTCTAGTGGTTCACCATTTCTTTCTAGAGTCTTAATCTTCAAAACTCATCTGTATGATCCTATCTCTTCCCCTCATAAAAGCCAAATACTTTACTTGCTGAACTTATCAAAGGTAACAAAAGAAAAGGAATGTCTGAGGAGCTAACCCAGAGCAGCCCTTAAAATTAATTTCAACATGCAGCCTTCTACACAGATTTTATTCATAAGAGTATCTCATAATAATACAAAAATAGATATTATTTACAGAATTCCAGTTATGCAATGAAGACTGTGGTCAGCAATTTACAGACATCATAGCATAATAATCGTTTGGAACCACCACACGCACTTGGTATTATTATCTCCAATTTACAGAAAAATTAAATTAAATAATTGAAATTAATTAAGTGAAATTAAATAATTGCTCAGTCGTACATAACTAATAAGAAAAAAAGGCCCAAATTCATTCTGTCTGATTCCAAAGACAGTACTGTCTCCACGGTGCCCCAGACCCTCTTCCCATAACAGACCAGGCGACTATAGGAGAAGCCCCTACGCAATCCAGACTTAGCAACCTGAGACGAACTAGTATAAATATACAAGATGAGTCTTTAAAGGTAGCACTTCAGTCCATACCCAGGACAGTTCAAACAGCATTTAACATTCAGCTTGAAAAACACTGGTCTGATGGTGAAGGCTGCCACCTACTGACTGGCAATTCCCTCACCAGTAGCAAGCGCATATGTGCCTACATCAAATGGCTTCATGCTGTACATGTGAGTAAAAGGTCCCATCTTGTCAACTCTGACAGTTTAAGATTCTGTCCAGCTATGGAAATCAGTTCTTCTGATATAATGGTGTCTTCACAAATACTGAACTGTTTGTAATTAAACTCAGCTGAATACTAAGTTCTGTAATAGAGGTTTTCAAACTACAGTGGAGTTACAGTATAGTTAATATTGATTCTGTAAATTTGAAATAATCCAATATGAAAAAATATCTCACTTCTGGTGCAAATTTTAAAATAACATGAGTTGCTCAAATTTTTAAAATTCATCAAGGAACACAATTTTAAAACTGTGTTTTCTCCACTGCCACATGGTTGGATATCAGCCATCCCTTCTCAGTATCATGTCAATTACCCTAGAATTTATCAGCCTTGGGACTTTTGCAGGTGCACTCATGGTTTTCATAAATATTTTTTATAAAAATTTTTATAAATATTTATAAATATCTTTATATCATATAATATCATCCAAGCCTTCACATTAAATGGTGGTAATAAGGCTAGTCTTAAACAGCTTCCCCCAAATCAGTAATCATGAGACAAAGGTTAGATGTCATAAAATCTTTTGAAAAACTACAAATGAATTCCATGATATGCTATACCATTCATTTAGATTAAAGGAATTTGAAAAATATTAGAGCTAATGCTCAGAAATAAAAAGCATCATTAAAGTAAAAACATGCTATAATGAAAGTAGATTTATGCACTCTAAGAACACATATGCCTCTTACTTTACATTTATTCCTATGAAAAAATGTTCTTGAATTGAGTGCATTCTTTCCATTACCAGAAAGAGAAATAACATAGAAGGTAAAGAAACATGCTTAAAGGTATGTTTCTATACACCACATTCTTGCTTCTCCTACCTGTAAGGAAAAGCAAGTTTATAATGGCTTTCTAGAGTCCTTGGAAGGGGAGAAAGGATCCTGGAGAAGACAGTAGAAAATTGGAGGAAATGCCTCCCTCCCAATGGGAGGTATAAATAGCTATAAACCAAGAAGTAACCCCTATCCCCACTTTCAGGTGACTAGACTTGGTCAACCTTAAAAGCACAGCACATCCCTGAGCTGGACTTGGACTGAGCCCTGCTCCTCAAGTGATAAACCTATTCCTTAGGAGTGTTGTTTTTCCTTTTCAAACCATGGGCTGCCATCCATTAGTAGGCCATGAAAAAATTAAGTGGGCTATGACTAGCATTTAAAAAAAAAGGAAATAGAATAAGACAAAATAAAATTTCAAAATAAAGCACATATTGGGTGTATTATTTTCAAAGATTTTGGTTTCATACATCTTTTGGGTAGCAACGCAAATTTATCTTTACTATGGATTGAGAATCACCACCTAGGACAATCTCACTACACTGACCATTGCTGAGGGCACATTTCTTCCAGTATCCCTCCCATATAGGCCGTCTTGGTACCCAGATTTAGTAATCCACCATAACTGCTGACCAAGTTAAAAGAACCCTCTGATCTGGAAAAGAAGCTCAAGGCAATACAAGAATATGTACGGGGCGAAGTAAAACAATAGTTCATTCTACTGTTTCCTTCCTATAGGTAATAAACACTAGACACCTACTGTTTCCAAAGCGTGCTGAGATTATTTCCTAAATGGAGCAGATTTTCAACATTAAACTTCATAAAACGAATATAAATGTGAGTTACATTCCCTGGGTCTCTTCCAATATCTAAATTTCTAACAATGGCATTACTATTTTTTAAAGGTGAAATGAGATATGCATTTAAATGTAAGCTTGAAGGATATGAGGAAAGAATAAGATGAACCAAGTCACAAATATCCAAAACATGGAACTCAGCAGCAAGACCGTTGGTATGTATACAAGGCTCTTATACCCGACCAAGAACCTAAAAGAAAAAAGGATAAACATAAGGTATTAGTGAAAACAAATATGATTCATATTTATTTCAGTTCTAAATCCCCTTAAATAATAATAATAATAATGATTCCCTTAAATAACAACAACGTTCACTTAGTGAGTGCTTACGTGCCAGTTTTTACTTGGTAATGAGTTATGCATCACCACCCCATTTTACGCATTAGAAAACTGAGACACAAGAACCCTCAAGAAATGAACGCTCAAGTTCTTACAGCTAACTTATACATTACTTCATTCCTAATAACTTTATATTTTTAATAAATCTTTTTTATTTCTGTTGAGACATATTATATTTGTACTTCTTTTTCTTTTTCTTTTTTTTTTGGCATATCGTATGTCCAAATACTCCAAAATGCAAAAGTTCTAAATACTTGGAGATTCACCTTCACATTTAACAAGCTTTCTTCTAGAGGCTAGCAGTATATTTTTGAAACATATAGATGCACACAACCTTGAGCACTTTTATCCCACAACCAGCTTGAGAAGCAGACACTAGACATAAAGATACATAAAGGCTACTAAAAGTGGCATCAGTCATCAGAACACTAACCATTTCACTTGGGTATCAAGCAACTTGTAAGTCCACATATAACTTACTCAAATGTTAATATTGTAGTTTCAAAGGAAAAAAAGAAACCTGTCTTTCACATTACTCAATATAGTAAATCTATGCATGAATATAATTTACCTGGATCTATTTTAAAATTTATACCAGGAAAAAAACAATAGTTGATGGGTAAGAAAAGGGTTTTTAAAAAACTAGCAAGATCATTAACATAATAAAATGCTTGAGAAGAACTAAAGATTCCTAACCTCAGGCATCTAATATGCTGCCAGAATAGGCCAAATGGAGCCCATGTAACCTCCAGGGCTTGACCTGTCTGAGATGTTGCAGCAAAAATGTGACCTAATTAAGTAGTACCGTGAACTACCTAATTTGTAACAGCCTGCTACTATGACCTGTTTACTTCTGACAGGAGTCACATAGCAACCTGGATCAATAAGCAGCTGCCTCTGGGGTCCAATAATAATAGAAGTTTGCAGCTGCTTACCTCCATGAAATTGGGACAGGACAGAGGAGAGTGGGAGAAATCAAAGCAGTGTGGACAGTGTTGCCATATGCATTTGTCTCCCATTTGAATTGTATCCATATGCCAAGACTAGCATATGAAGCCGTTAACTTACTGTCATCAAAAACAAAAAGCTTTCATATATATTTTTATAGTGTGTGTTTCTACTAAAATAAACAAAATTTCAAATGCCACTACCCAGGGTTAGTAAATACCACGTTTCTCTGAAAATAAGACCTAGCCGGACAATCAGTTCTAATGTGTCTTTTGGAGCAAAAATTAATATAAGACCCGGTCTTATTTTACTATAATATTAATTTTCCCAAAATACACATTAGGGCTGATTGTCTGGCTAGGTCTTATTTTGGGGGGGAAACAGTACTGCCAGCCCTTGCTTTGTCTCTGGGGAAAAAAGTAATGATTGTGATTCCTAGTGATTTGGCTTAAAATTTATTTGGAGACTGAGTCAATCCAATTAGTGGAAAATGAATGAAAATTTCTAAGTTACAAGTTTTTGGAATAGCAGGCACTTTAGGCATTTTGCCATTTTCCAGAAATTTGAGCTTTTACTTTACAGTTAAATTCTAATTCATTTCTGAAAGTCAACTGTCCTGCTCTCGAGTGACCAAATGGTAAGACTCCTCTAATATTTTGTTTTTTTTCTTATGACAAAAATAGCACACGCTTATTCCAGAAAATGCTGCAAGCAAAAGAGGGCACAGGAATCTCACAATCACATGCTAAAGAGAGCAACACTACTTCCTTTTAGATCTTTTCCTAAGGACCATCATCAGCACTTTTTTTTTTTCAGTGAATGAAAATGTTCAACAGGAGAGAGAAGTTTCCTGTTCGTGTGGGCCTTCCATTCCAGGAAACAGCGATTTAGTGCGATGAGGAAAATAAAACGGGGCTGATACAGCACAGGTAGTCAGGGACGGTCTCACTCAGGAGGTGACTGACGTTGGCACTCAGGCCTGAAGGAGAACAGCGGCTCCAGATGCAACAACCAGAACACGTCAGACAACAAGGGAGAGTCAAGGCCACAGGTGAGAATGAGCTTATGAAAGGAGGCTGGAGAACAATGGAGGGAAGAGATGAAGTCAGAAGGGAGGGAATGAATCACATAATACCTCATAAGGCAAGGAGTGCGGGCTTTATTCTGAGTGCAAAGAACAGTACTGGAGGGCTTTAAGCAGGGAGAAAAGGCAGAAACTGATTTGCCTTTTTAAAAGACCACCCTGACTGCTAAGTGGGGATGAACTAGAGGGAGGTAAAAGTTGGAGTCAGGAGACCAGTTAGGAGGTTTGGTCTAGGGCACCGATTATAGAGATGCAGAGAGCAGACCAACTGGAGGCAGAGCGGGGAGGACTTGGTAATAAGCTGGATGTGGGAAGTAAAGAGAAGGGAAGAATCGAGGATGCTAGTAATCTAAGGATGACAAGCATTATTCATGTGAGGAACTGGATGCCATTCTACTGAGAAAGGGAAGCGAGAAGAAGAGATTGGGTATGACAAGGTTACTGAGTACTGTGTGTCAGCCATGGTGCTAACCATCATATGTGTATAAACCATGAGGGAGACATTGTCACAAATTGTTATCCTCATTTCACACATGAAGAAACTGAGGCACAGAAAGGTAAAGCAACTTGTTCAAGGTCAGCATGCAATGTGGTAAAGCTTGACTTGAACCGAGACAATGTGACTCTTAACCAGTGACTACCGTATTTTGCTGTGTAATGTGCCCCCGTGCATAATGCGCACACACATTTTTGGCCCAAACTTTCAAATTTGTATTTGTTTACATTTAGGTACTTGTTTTTTGTACTATAAAGGAATTTTAGCATTTATTTTTTAACGTATTATGGTACAAGAAATTTTATGTAACAAATAATTACAAACCACAAGAACAGAGATACAAGGTACAAGAAATTTTATGTACTGGTAACAAATTTATGATATTTACGTATCATAGAAGTTCAAGAACTCTTCCTCGTTGCAAGTTCATCGTAAGTTCAACAAAACCGATAATCGTATTCCAGGGTATTATTTTGCATGCGGGTATCGCTATTGATTTCTAGAGTATACACTTTTAACTCATATGCATAAATAAAAGAATTAAAAACATGTATATAGATACGGAATTAGTACTACCATGCATAATGCACATCCTTATTTTTCCCTTGCAAATTTGGACAAAAAAGTGCACGTTACACAAGGCAAAACACAGTATATATAATCATGTGTAAACATTTTTCATAAAGTCTATATCATTGTAACTATTTTATAACCTGCAATTTAATCATGTTGTTTCAACTAAAAAAATATTAAGAGCAAAAATCACTAGCTAAAAATGAATTTAGATTTAGAAAAGGAAAAAGCAAAATTTCTGAAAAATGGGCAAAAACGCTTCAAGATGTAAAATAGTTACAAAAATTTCCCCATTATTCACCAAAATTAATATTTTTAAAAGTAAGCTAGGATATTTATTTTCCACCAATTATCAATTCAATTAAATTACTGGGTTGACCAATTTGCTTTCAGTCCAATCACATGCTACCAAAGCCTTTCCCTCCCAGCAGCCCTGAGGACGTTTCTAGGTACGGGGTAACATTCACAACCCAGTAACAATCTGTGATTCCAGCTAATCAACAACAGAAATAAGCAATCAGATTGGAATGCAATAACCAGCCTTGCGAAAACTAATATACACACCTTGGAAACAAAGATGTCAGAAAAAACAACGTTACTAGAAGACATCCTTTTAAAAGCCAAGAATCTGAATTGAGGTCCAATATGTATCCAACAGCCCACATGGTAACCACAGAAACCATCAGCAGCAGGAAGAGCTATTGAGAGATTCAGAATTTTAGAACTTGATGGATCTTCACCTCCTAAGTAATAATAATTAGTTCATTAGAAGAACTTTCTAAACATGTATAATAACAAGTAATAGCAGAACACAGAGTTTTCCTTCAAAATTGCTGATTGATAAATCTGAAGCTTGAGAAATTACAAATCTTGGAAACAATCTTTTAAAAGCCTTACATTTTCTGAAATATTGCTTAAACATACTTTGTTTTACTTTCCTCCCCTCCAAGAAATGGTGGTCTTTTAGAAAAGTGTTAATGACAGTTGACATTTTTTTTTTTTCTTTCAACCAATATTATGTCAGAAGGCATAAACCAAGACAAGGGGACCACACAAAAATCAGTACACCCAAGATTTAATAAGGAGGGCATAGAGCTCCAACTTGGGCACCAGATGGTGCCATTCCCTAACAAAGAGGGTTTGAAGGAACAAGTTTGCAGAAAAGATGAGTTTAGAGAGTGTAGAATTTTAGAGGCCTGTGGACATCTAGAAGATATTCAGGAGGCAGAGATATTTAGAAAAGCAGGTCCACCACTCAGGAGAAAACTCGGACTTTGTCAGTATAAAGGTGGTAAAGCCATGAATGAACACTACTCCAAGGACTGTGTGCAGGTAGAAAGGGGCAGATTCCTGACCGACACAAACATTTAAGGGCAAGAAAGTTAAGTCCCCCAAGGTAACTAAGAAAGAGTGACCAGTGTGACCAGAAAGGCAGGGTGAGAACCAGGAGAAAGAAGGTTTCAGAGAAGCCAAGGAAGAGCGTTTCAAGAAGGGAGTTGTTCTCGGTGTCAAATGTCACATGGAGGCCAAAGACTGAACCGTCCTCAGGATGCTAATAATTCAGGTTTATCCTTGCAAAGTGAAAGGATGCAAGTCTAAGAACTAACAGTGTGACTATGTGCGCGGAAGCTGGGCACCACATTTTTGCAATGCAGTCCTATTACTGTAATATGCATGACCTTGGAATCCAGCAGGGCTTTTTCAACAGTAAAGGGAAAAACACATATTCTGTTTACGTCCCTAAGCCATATTATAAGAATGGATAATTTCAAATGATATGAAATCTTTAAAATGCTTCCAATTCTAATGTGCATAACACAAAATGAGCAAGTTTAGATTTTTTTTAAAGGCAAACTTAGAATCTACAACCAATGTAATCAGAACAGAAATAAGAATATGGATCTCAAAATTTTAATCCCATATGTAACGCTCAGAGATGAGCCACACGAATCACTCATTCAACAAATAGGCCAGTGCATACAGCATGTGGGGCACTGTTCTAGGCACGTGGGACATGTCGGTGAATTTAATGTCCTTTTCTCATGGAGCTTAAATTCTAGTAGGGAAAGACAGACAAATCATACTAAGTGCATTTTATAGTAATAGGAAAAGCTGGATCACACAGGGCCTTGTAAGCCATAACAAGGACGTTGGCTTTTATTCTGAGAAAGGGCGAGACATCATAGCATTCTGAGCAGATGAATGACAGGATCTGACTTTACACTAGAAGATACATCTCGATACTCTGTTGAGAATAGACGAGAGGTGAATCAGGGTAGGGAGATGTCAGACAACTATAGTCTTCCGCATGAAAGATAGTGGTGGCTGGACCAAAATGGCCATTGGTCAGCTTCGGGATATATACTGAGGGCAGAACTAACCAATATCTTTTTCTGATGGACCGGATACTTGTTATGACAGAGAAAAGGCAAAGATGACTGGAAAGCTGGAATTGCCACCTAGAGAGGTGGGGAAGGCGATGGATGGAATATTGTAAGAATTGATAATTTCAATTGATATCAAATGCTTCCAATTCTAATGTGCATAACACAAAATGAGGAAGTTTAGATTTTTTTTTAAAGGTAAACTTAGTCTACAACCAATGTAATTTCAGAACAGAAATAAGAATACAGACTAGTTGGGGAAGGGAGGAAAGCAGGAGTCTAGTTTTGGATGTGTTATGTTGGCGATGCCTACTGGACACTAAAGTGCATAAGCCAAGGTAACTGGATATACAAGTCTGGAAAGGGCTGAACTAGAGATAAATTCGGGAGTTGGCAACATACAGATGGTGTTTAAAGCTATGGAAATGTGTGAAATCACCAAGGGAATGAGTAGACAGAAAAAAGGTACAAGGACAGAATTCTGGGGCACCCTATCATTAAGGGGTGGGGGAGAAGCAGAGGAGTCGGCAAAGGAGACTGAGAAGTAACTTACTTCTTTCTCTCACCCTCCATATATCTAAAGGCAAAATAAATGTAGTATTCATGATGACCCTCTCCATAGAAATCTGGTGTCTGTTAATTTAGAATCATTCTAAAAGTATAATTACTAATTATTATTAAGATTATGCTATCTCTCGTACTTGAAAACATTAAAAACAGAAATCAATTAATACCCCATTTAGCAATTTAAATTATGTTCACTATTATGACTTAGACTTTGTTGGCCACTCAATAGGACGAGCTGAACTTCCTAACTTTTTCTATCTTGCAGTTCACTTTTAAGTTTAGAAAAGCACCACTCAGAAGAACTGACAAGTTAAAAAAAAGAATAAAATTTGATTTCATTTCTCAAAATTCCAGATTTTTTTTAAGAAACATCATATGCTTGATGTTGGCAACACTGTCACTTTTAAAGTCCAACTCCTAATTCTAACAAAACATTTTGAATGCTTCCTTGTTACAAGGTATTTTTCCTTTTGCTTCGCCAAGAATCTAAACCATTTGAGTTTCAATTCACTCATTAAATAAATGTGGAAGTACAGCATGATAGTCACAAGGTAATATGTAGTTTTAGAGCCATCTAGCTGAAGACCAACAATAAATTGCCAGTGAAAGTGCCAAACTTCCAACTTTGGGTTATGGGATGCATGGGAAAGGTGTAATTGGCAGAAAAAAATGCAGCACTCCCTGGTATCCCAATGCCTTAAAAAACAAAAATAAATAAACAAAATAGTTTTTGTAGTTCATAGGCTAGGGCCCATATGAAAATACCTCGCATTTCTGCAGCCACCTCCAAAGTCTGAATTTTTTGTTGGCTCTCATTTTAGCTTCTGTTTTTAGCATATGAATAATGAGCCGATTTTTGTTTTGTAGAGCCATGTCAAGAGGTGTTTCTCCCTTAAAAAGAATAAAAAAAAGAAAAAGTTCAATTATATTTCCTATACAGTATAGGTGCTAAACATTTTATTTAAAAAAATCACCAGAATCATAGACTCAACATTTATTCTGAGGGTAGCCAGCTATTATTGTTTATATCTATCCTGCGGTAACTGAAGACATGTTTAACTTATATTTATGTTAACTTAACAATTCTCTAACTAAAGATATAATAATCTAAGGGAGATAAATACCTGGTCATACCTTAACATTTCGGATATCCAGGCTAGAACCAGCTTCCAAAAGTTTATCTACTGCATTAACATTTCCTGCTGCAACTGCCCAGTGAAGTGGAGTGTTTTGGTGTATTTTATCAACCACATTGAGAGAAGGATTAAACTTTAAAAGAAATCCAGTTGGTTCCGGCCTGTCTCAAGACAATAAAATACCACGGGATATTAAGAGAGATGAATGATATGAAGGGTAAATGTAAATAACAAATATTTTAAGCTAACGTATCAACCCATCAGTAAGTATTCCAAAGACAGAGGAACTTTTGTGCAGAGTCCTATCCTGGGTGCTAACAGGAGAGATGCACCAAAAAAAAAAAGAAAAATCTATTAAGTGACAGTCTGCTGTATCGATAATACAATTTCAACATCAATACAGTAGTAGAGTAACTGTTTTTTTTCAAACTTATACTTTCATGTTGTTGTTCTATTAATATTTTTTAATTGTGAATTTAACTTTGGCTAATATTAAACACTATGTTATTCATCTAACTATAAACTATAATTATATTTGAAGAGAAAAACCAAAATTTAACTTCACATTCTCCCACTAACCAATTATTAAATAAAGTAGGTATAATGTCCTAAAATATTTGTTTATCTTAGAAAGTTATGGACTAGAAGGCAGAATTCAATAAAATATTTTTGCTTTACCATCGTACTTTCCCTTCTTTCATGATGGAAGGGATTCTTTTAATAAAACAATATTCTACTTTACCTATTCTATCAAGATCTTTAAACATTATACCTGACTTGAGACATTGGCAAAAAAGACACAATGTTTTTTTAACAAAATTCTACTCCCAGCCCCACCACTCCATAAACAAAAAGTAAATGACCTCAGAACTAACTCAGTTTCTATGAGAGAAGTCCTAAATAACAGCAGAATCAGAAATTAAGTACAATATTGGAAACAAACTGATAAAAAACTGTAGCATACATTTGAATAGAACACCACCAGAGGTTGGACTATATGTGACTATATGATAGTCACATGTGTTTATAAATACACAGAAAAACCTAAATGTGTAAGTACCTGATGTGAACATATAAACTATTTTCATAGATCAGTTACAACTAATATTTTCAGAGCAGTCAACAATGTTAGAGAACCTCAACACTTTCGTTTTCTGGAAAGTAGATTTATCATCTGGATTTCAAATTGAGAACATCCAAACTTAGCACCATTTTTTAAAAATGCAAACTAGGAAAAACGTAAGTCATGTTAACAAGTATATGCTATGGAATCTCTACCTGTTCTGTAAGGAAATTTCTTATAGTAGCTTTCAAACTTTTTCCCTAAGCTATCAGAAGAAACTTATTTCACTGGTGCTTTTCTAACTAAAACTACATTAAAAGTTCATATATAGTCACAAGGTGAAAAATCTTATTTTCTTCTTCAGAATGTAGTATCATCTCACATAGACTAAGATAGTTAAGATTATATACACAGAAAAGAAATTGTCGGAACCAAGAATCAGAATGATGCAATTCAGTTAAACTCACTTACCCAAGTACTTTGTGAGCTGATAACATAAGAGGTGTCTGCCCATTTAAATCTGTCATATTCACACTCTATTCAAAAAGAAGAGTTAATCAGCATAACTACAGACCCAATCAAATTTCTCTTTCTCATAATAGAAGTATCTCTTCAATACATTTAACACTACTGTTGTGTCTACAAGGAGGGTTCAAATATCTTTTGACTAAAAGAAAGTTCTGCTTCACATCCATAGGATAAAAATCCACTGATTTCTACAAAATATTTTTAAAGGGAATATCTGAACATAGGATTTAAAGTGTTGTATAATATGAATAGAAGATGGATAAAGGAAAGATAATAATCACCATCAAATACAAGACACTTAGGAAGCAGAGACCTTGAAAGTCAGCTCGTTAAGACCTTAACTGACACATTAATTCATACTGTCATCTCTTCCACAAAGTCATCCAGTCTCTACTTAAACACTTCCAGTAATAGTGAACTCCCTATCTTCTGAGGAAACTCAATGTATTTTTGGACCGATCATATTATGTTTTAAAGAGTAACACTTGAAAAATTCTGTTTTCTAGAATACAGAAAAAGGAAATCATAATTCCATGAGGATATGCTCCTTTTCATAGAATGCCCAGGTTTGAGGTATGCAATAATGGTTCTAACCAAGCCAAAGAAAAGGTTTCAGTTACTGAAGATTCTTATGGGCCTTAGAGGAATACAGTTTGGGAAGGGGCCCAAAGAGAAGCAGAAAGGACTCCTCCTCAAACAGCCTTCCAAAGTGAGCCCCAGGAGGTTGTAATTATTCTACTTTAACTGGCTAAGTCTGAAAGTGCTTATTTAAGGAAAACACAATCATTCCAACAGCATTTGTGCAAACATGTTTCCACGCATGTTACAGGCTAGTCTGCTAATATATAAAGTATTTTGCTAACAGAAAGCATATCCCAGACAAGTATAGCTGACAATGAAACTCCGCTGCCAGTAACCTATAATTTAACCTGTGCCATAAATGGATGCCTCTTAAGGCAAGTCGTTTTTCATGGAATTACTTTAGAGAATAAGAAGCTTACATTCAAATTGGTCTCCCATTTGGACTCAAACAATGAAACCAAATGATGGGTTAATTTAGTGATCTGACCATTTCTACATTCAACTAGGAGAAAAATACAGGCTTTGAAATCACGTTTTTCAAAAAACTCTGCAAATTACTAAGGTCATAAGGAAAAGTATTATGGGCTTACAAAAATTTCAGAAATGTCTATTATATGTTACTGAGCTAAATGACCTGTCCTTTGTGCTTCAATGAAGCTAGAACAGCAGTATGCAGTAAACAGACTTACTGAGGCTAATATCTGAATATCTGGATATTTATAACTTCTACTTTAAAAACGGGGACAGACTACTACTAATCTTCCCAATCGCTTCAGATTTACAATAGCTGGAGTATAAGACACGTTTCAACACATACCTGTCCTTTGGAGATGAGATATGCTATGATCGGCATGTGTTGAAATAATACTGCCAAGTGGATGCTGCTGAATCCCTCTCCATCGATGAGAGTGGGGTCTGCACCATACTGTAGTAATAATATGACCATAGGTAAATGCCCTTGTCTGTAAATAAAGGGTAAAAATTATACTGTATTCTGTAGCAGGCAGAGAAAGAAAACAATTCAGGGAGAAACTGATAACCCTCAGACATGAGGGATTTTACTTAGATATAAAAAGCACTGTGTTTCCCTAAAAATAAGACCTAGCTGGACAATCAGCTATAATGTGTCTTTCAGAGCAAAAATTAATATAATACCCGGTATATTATATTATATTACATTACATTATAGACCTGGTCTTACAGTATAGTAAAATAAGACCGGGTCTTATATTAATTTTTGCTCCAAAAGACGCATTAGAGTTGATTGTCCAGCTAGGTGTTATTTTTTGGAGAAGCATCATATTTCCTAACAGTAAGATTTTTAAAACTCTGAAGAGTCTCTAAACATCTTTTACTTAGATGCTCCAAACTCAGAAGTATCTGGACAGTCCTTCCTGAATGCAAGTAATAAACTTATTAACCTCCCAGTCTGCCTTAAACCTTCTGTTGCTACCATGTATAAATATAATTTTACATGACTAATGCTAAAAAGGTAAACTTTAAAACCACTTAGACTTCACTATTGAGCCAGATACACAGCAACATAACAGTCACAGACTGCAGGCATACTGTAATAATAATATTCTGAGGAACTACATGCTTTTACACTCGAATATGGCTCGTTTTCCACATAAAGCACTGCACCTCAGTAGCTTAAAAGGGATGAGTTAACCCTCGAGTCTTCAAAATTCTTGGCTATGGAGAAAAGATTCGCCTCCTTGCCTTAAATGAACAATTACTCATTTTAGTTTCAGGTTCATGTCAATCCCATCAACAACAGAGAATGGAGTTGAAATGAAAAATTAAGAAAATGTTTAGTATCAAGACAGGCACTTATCAACTTCAGCTTCAGATGGCCCATGTGTGCCAGAGATAGAACTGATTGAGTTTACAGCCCATGGGATCCGTGTGATCAAATACAAGAGATATTTATTTTGATTATAAAAAAGTATAATACACATATTTGAGTTTGAGCTTCATAGTGGAGCCCTAATTTAAACACAAAAACATCATCTGTGGAAACTCCTTAAAGCTGGATTTATTGAGTGTGTATGTGTGTGTTACTGCTGTTGTTTGTTTTTGGTTTTTTTAATGAAGGAGAAAAAAAGAAAGCCTTTCAAATGGTCTGTAACTGCAATTTCCAATATGGTGGCTACTAGCCACACATTCAAATTAGTTAAAATTCAAATTAAACTCAAATTAGTTAAAATTAAATAAAATTTTAAATTCAATACCTTAGTTGCATTAGCCCCATTTCACATTTCACATGCGGCTAGCGGCTACCATATTGGGTAACACAGACTAGACCATTTCCATTCTCACAAAAAATTCTACTGTCAAGTGCTGGTCTATAATGTTCAGAAAATAAAGTTAAGTCATTTTTTATTTTGAACAGCAATTTCAGTGTTTAAAGAAACCTTTACCTGATGGCCCAGTGAAGAGGAGTTGATTTTAAATCTCCACCCAACTGATCTACCACAGCACCTTTTGAAATATAAAACCTGTTAAAAGACATAAATAAAAATAAGACTTAAAAACTTAAAATCCATACATCAGAAATATCAAATAAGAAACATCAATTTTTCTTAGTAATAAATGCATTGGGAAACACAAATTATAATAATAACCCACTCTAAAAACAGTCAGATTTACAGAGGTCTGAAAGAGTCACCGAACAGCATCAAACAGTGCAATAGTCTTAAGTAATTACTTCTGCTGTCATGAGTATTCCGTTATAACTTACATACCAAACACCTAACTACTCTTTCCATATTCTAACTACCACAACACTTTTGAAATGGTTTATATTCAAAAGGTTTAGGATCACACAGATATTCTACTTAACTTGCAAGAAGAAAGGTAAAAATTATGTCACTTCTAACAGTGTAAAATTAGAA
This sequence comes from Rhinolophus sinicus, assembly GCF_057876585.1. Lineage (NCBI taxonomy): Eukaryota > Metazoa > Chordata > Mammalia > Chiroptera > Rhinolophidae > Rhinolophus > Rhinolophus sinicus. The sequence goes on along the minus strand of NC_142514.1, from coordinate 154,311,194 downwards.
TTACTATGTGGGAATGAATTCTAAAAGTAGTAAAAAATTAATTCAAATTCCTTAGATATTTTGAGCGTTTTGCTCTCTATTTTGGGGGCATAGATGTGATACACTATATAACTGAATCTATAAGGTAAAGAGATATTTTCTTCTATGGTTTATAGGCATTCATCTCATTATTTCAAAGTTGTACTTCATATATCATATTATCGAAACAATACACTAATTTATTTCCACAGAAAAGGAGTTTGCCTGTCAGTATGTGTGTTTATTTAAAACTTTAGTATATTTTAAACTTTAGAAATTTTTATTTTCTTAAACTTCAAGGATTTTAAACGTGTAATATAAAACATATACACATTCATACACACACATATACTTTACATGCTAAGGTATAAAACAAAGAAATAAAAAACAATGGGTAAGCAGTAGTGCCTTAAAAAGAAAATATTTTATACAATTCAATACAGGCCTACTTAAAAATGTATTCCATGTTTAGTTTTAAAAAGGGTTAAATTATTGCCCTAGCCATCCATTCCTCCTGGCATTATTACAATATAAAATATTTCAGTGTTTCTTCTAAACTACATGAAACTTTCCATTCTATACTGAGAAAATTTATGTTATGCTTTTTCTTTTCAAAAACTGTTCAATTTCACTGCCTGAACTTTATTATGGGCCTCCCTGGCTTTCTCCTGCATTTTCCTTTTTGGGCCAGTGAGAGTCCTGGACTGGATGATCTGAGGTCTTTTGCGATGCTCTGATACCTGACGTGTACGGTACAAAGCTTCAGGTAGTCATTTACAATACAGATTACAGGGTCAACATTCATAGGTGCACTTGAAGAAAAAGACAAATGAAGGCGAGGTCTAGAATTATAAATACATAATTAACACCCATATATCCCGTCTTACTTTACAAGATCCAGCCTGTTGTTAATAGCAGCCCAATGAAGAAGCGACACATTTTCTTTGTCTGGTTGCCTGACATCATATCCTGCTTCTACCAACTCTTTACATCGTTCGAAAATCCCGTATCTCAAATAAGGAAAAAAAAAAAAAGACAATTGATACCATTCAAATAATTTCAAATGTCAAAATTTCTTCCTTTTACCATGTCTTTACCCAAACTTTTAGTCAACACAGAAACTCTAATAATTAACAAAGATATGCACAAAGAGGCCATATTGTAAATCCAAATAACAAAAGTAAACCTGGCTTACTAACTGATCAGATTAATCCACCTGGAGTTACACTTGCTTTTCTTAAATACACCTTAATGTTCACAGTTGCCCTCCTTCAGTCAATTCCATCTGATCCTCCTCTGTGCCAGGAATGCATGGTGCTGACTCCTGACTATAATCTTATCCTTGAAGCAAACCCAGCCCATACAATGACCTCAAAACAAGGGAAAGCCTAAAAGCCAACTTGGAACAGGATAAATTCAACAATAAAATATGGACATAGCTTAAGGTATAGCAAAGGAAGGAATGATCAGACCTTCCAGAAGGGGATGAAACATGGTATATGAGCTATGTTCTGTAGGTGGAAGAGAAGGTATTTCAGGCAGAGGAAATAGCATATACAGAGATGTGAAACCTCACAGATGTTCAGAGAACTATAAGCACTATTTAATGCTGCAGAAGCATAAGAAAGGGATGGCAAAGACATGAGGCTAGAAGAGGCAGGCAAAGAATGCATGGGCATTCTATACCACGCTTTGAAATTGAGACTTTCTCTATCATTCAAAGGGACACCACTGCAAGTTTTAAAGAGAAAAGCACTCAGACTGAGTTTTAAGAAAGACCACATTAGTGGCAGTATAGAAACTAACTAGAAGAGGGTGAGGCAGAGACTGAGAGACCAGTTTAGAAGCTCTTGCAATAAATACAGGTGAGAGACAATGAGCCTAAAGTGAGACAGGCAATAGGAATGGAAAAGGAGGGATGGACTTGAGGAATATTTAAGAGTTATTTAACGGATTATCAGAATGAGAAATAAGAGAGAAATAGCTTTTTAACGCTATCAACAACTTTTTAAACCATTCATGAATAATATTTCTTTTCAATGGAAAGTCCCAACTGACCATTTAGTACTTTCTTTGAAACATATTTCTATTTAGAGGAACCTAAAGGTTTCAATAGGCCTTCAAGGGTCAAAATCAAACCAAATGGCAAAATTGTCTGTTTCCCAGAAGTTAAAATAAATCATTTCTGCTTCACCAAAATGTGTGTGTGCCTATTTGTTCATCTGTCTGTATGGCATTTTAAAAAGATGCAGACACCTGTGAAAATATTAATAAGAGAGTGAACCGTTGGTAATAATATATTTATATTCACCTGTAAGTGTCAACTTTAACATTTTACTGGAAAAGAAATACTCCCTTTATGTGAGAAATATAGTAAGAGTACACACTAATTAGGATTTTGGTGATTTAGAAAACGCATACACACATATCCTAGCTTTCTAGCTCTCTTTTGCCCTTCTCAAATATTTCTTAAAAATCTTTCCACACCCACTTAAGAAGGTCCAAGACCTGAAAGAAATTTTAGGAAAGATTTAAAATGTGAGTTTTTCCTGATTTCCCTGTGAGTGTGGCCTAATTTCCCACATGCATCATAACAGATCTTTACCAAGAGCAGAGAAACATTTAAATGTTCCATTTCTAATTAAAGCAAGTATTTTCCCTAAGAACACTCTCATCTTCATACAAATATAATAATATAAACAATATCAAATAACATTCACCTAAAGTAGTGTTCCCAGGGCCTCTAGAGTTCAGAGCTATTAATAATAAGAACACCCAAATAGTTGTCAATTATTTTTTAACATAAATAATACATTAGTCTACGTTAAGGCCAAACAGGCTAATTAATCACCAAACTCCTTTGCTTTTGACAGAAACCATATCAAGTTAGTGTGGTAGTTCCTTTCATGCTGATTAGAAGCTCTGATGGGCAGATTTATATTTGATTACAAAGAAAATGTATTACAAATTAACATAACCCGATAGACAAAATATTTCAAAATATGTTCAATGGCGGGGGGGAGCAGATGTTAATAATCAATGAGCTCGATGATGGTGAAAACGTTGAAAATGATTTAACGCAAATACCCATGTATGGAGATCTTAAGGGGAAACTTTCAAAACATACTTTCATTTTCAGTGCAAGCAAAACCACCTAGTACATGTTTCAAGTGGTCAGGAAACCTATTTCTACTTCACTGACTTTCTTCTAGTGCACCCAGCACAACAGGTACATAGAAAGTACTCAATCAATAATTGTTTCATACATCCATAAATGTGTGAGTTGATATTTTTCCATCCCATTTACATATCTAGCTTGCAGTATATTTTAAAAGACTCAGATTTGTGTTTCAAACTCAGAGTCTAGTTTCAGTGTCTTTTAAAAATCATTCACTCAACAAACATTTACTGGATACCTAATACAAGACAGGAACTGTGCAAAAGCACTGGGGCTACGAAGATGGAAATGACATACTTTTGCTAAGAAGCTCCCGACAACCTCTTGGGAGAGACCGGTAACACACAGCTAAGGTGCACTGTGTTCCGTGCTCTGACGCTGGTCTGATAAACGTGCTCACGCTGGAGTGTGACGTGAGGAAGGCACACACTGCAGTGCCGTGGACGGTACCTGCCTTGTTATAATCCAACGGAACGTACGCATAAAACAAAGCCTGGGAAGACTTACTGAGTAGCTTTTACAATATCACAGTTACTGGAGTCCTCTATAAGAGGAAGAGCTTCTCTGGCCTTGGCAAGTTCTTTGTGTTCGTGAGCACACACCCCATGTCGACCAAATCCCGGAGGGTGGGGGCCATGGCTGTGATTCCTGCACTGGAGAGAAAGAGTAATTTGACAAAGCACAATAAGAGAATTAATGTCACATTCAATTACATAATGAAGAATTTTCTACTACCAACAATACCTACTTATTAAATTGATTTTTTTTTTTTTACTCTTAGAGGTGCATCCAAGGGAAGATTTTCATCTTACGTTCACAAGAATTAGATGTTTAAAATTAGAAAATTCCAAACTATATATTTTGTCATAAAACAAACGTCATCTGCAAAAGCACCAATGGACCTTGTTACCTGTAGTAGGTAGAAGGTCATGGCTATTGACATAAGTAGGGAGGTCGCCAGGCATCTGCTTTAGGGAGTTGTGGCAGACATACCGTAAAGATATCCCCCAGTGAATCAAGTTCTTAAATATGTATAACTGGAGTCACAGGAGAGGAGAGAAAATATTTTTAGTATTTGACTAAACAATAGCCAAAAATCGTCCAAATGTGGTGAAAATTATAAACCCACAGCTCTTAGAAGCTCAACGAAACTAGTAAGAAGAATAAACCTCAAAATCTTACACCAAGGCATAACATGATCAAATCACTAAAAATTAATGATAAAGAGGTAATGTTAAGACCAGCCTAAAGAAAAAGACGTTATATTCAAAAAACAAAGAATGAATTCAGACTTCTCATCAGTAAATGCAAGCCAGAAGATAAAAAAGCACAGCAGTTTTAAAGAGCTGAAAGAAAAAACTACAAATCTCGTAACACCAGCAAAATATTCTTCAAAAATGGAAGTGAAATATACACTTTTTTCAGACAAACAAAAGGTAAGAAATTGTGAGCAAACTTACACTACAAGAAATGACAAAGAAAGTCTTTCAGGCTAAAGGAAAATAATACCAGATGAAAATCTGAATCAATACAAAGGAATAAAGAGTGCCAGAACTACAGGGGTAAATATGTATAATTATGTGTGTAAATATAATACATTTTCTCATTTTTAAATATCTTAATGATAGAGAAAAAGAAGTGTACCATTATAAGAGTTGCTACCGTGTTTCCCCGAAAATAAGACCTAACCAGAAAATAAGCCCTAGCATGATTTTTCAGGATGAAAATCCCCTGAACATAAGCCCTAATGAGTCTTTTGGAGCAAAAATTAATACGAGATCCAGTCTTATTTTTGGGAAAATACGGTATAATAGTGTTTGCAGATACACAGTGATAAGTTAAAGTGTGTAATGTAAACCCAAGAGCAATGTCTAAATAAATAAGACAAAGAGGAATAATAAGCCAATAGCAGAGATAAAATACTTAAAAGACACTGAATATTTTTTAAAAGATCAGGAAAAGTAGAAAAATATGAGCAAACAGAAGAAAAACATGCAAGATGAAATATTTACACCTAATCATATCGATAATCATGTTAAATGCAAATGGTCATTAAAGAAAATGAAAGACAGAGATTGTTAAATTGGATTTAAAAACACAATCAAGAAAACTACAACTATATGCTGTCAACAATAAACCCACTTTATATATAAAAACATATATAGGCTAAAAGTAAAAGGATAGAAAAAGATATACCATGCAAAAACACTCAGCATAAGGAATGTAGCAGCTATATTCATATGACACAAAGTAGACATTAGCTCAAGAAATATTACCAGAGATTAAGAGGAACATTTCATAATATTAAAGAGGCCAAATCCTCAAGACACAACAACCTTAAATGTGTGTGCATCCAAAAGAACTTTAAAATTCATGAAGCAAAAACTGATGGGGCTGAAAAGGAAAAACAGAAAGATTCACAGTTATAGTTGGGTATTTCAATACTTCTTTCAGGAACTGATAGAACAAGTAAACAGAAAACCATGCTGGATAGAGAAAAGGACAAGAATCATAAAAGGACAGAAAAGACTTAAAGAACACTATCTGCCAACTTGATCTAATTGGCATTTTCACAAAACCCCACCCGACAAACAGTACAATAGATTTTCTTTTCAAGTGCACATGGAGTTTTCACCAAATTAGATGACATACTGGGCCATGAAACAAGTCTCAACAAACTTAAATGGATTGAATTCACACAAAGTATGTTCTGTGAACACAATGGTATTAAATTAGACAGCAATAACCAAAGCACACGTGGGAAATCCTCAAATATTTCGAAACCAAGCAACACATTTCTAAATAATCCATAGGTCAAAGAAGAAAACAAAGAATAAGTAGAAAATATTTTAAATTGAATGAAAATAAAAATATAACATATCAAAATGTGCGGGATGCTGGCTAAGCAGTGTTTAGAGTGAATGTTCAGCTTTAAGTGCTATAATAGGAAAAAAGAAGAGTCTAAAATAAATGATCTGAGCTATCACCTTAAGATTCTAGCGGCAAAGAATTAAATCCAAAGTAGGTAGAATGAAGGAAACATTAAAAATAGAAGAAATCCATGAAATATAAAAACAATGCAAAAAAATCACTGAAAGCAAAAGCTGATTCTTTGGAAAGAATAAATCAATAAAACTGATAATCTCTAGTCAGAATGATCAAGAAAAAAGAAGACATCAGTGACAAATACCAGATTTAACAAAGGGGGCATCAGTACAAGATTCTACAAACATTAAAAGGGTAATAAAGCAATAGTATGAACATCTTTATGTCAATAAATTCAACAACCTAGATAAAATGCACAAATACCTCAAAAGACACAAGTTATCTACATGGACTTTAAAAGAAATGAGTAGCGCTTTATTAAAGAAATTGAATGCATAATTTTAAAACTTCCCATTAAAAAACAAAACAAAACAACTCCAGGCCCATATAATTTTTAACCAGCAAAGTCTAACAACGCTTAAGGAAGAAATGATACCAACTCCCTCAGAAAATAGAGGGAATACTTCCCAGCTCATTTTAGGAGGCAGCATTGTCCCAATAATAAAGCCGACACACATTACAGGTAAAGAAAACTATATATCCCTCATGAACATAGATGCAAAGAGCCTAACAAAATAATAGCAAATTGTACCCAGTAATATGTAGAAAGGATAATCTACATTACAACCAAGCAACATTTCTAAATAAATGCAATTTACCATATTAACAGAAGGAAGAAAGAAAACACATACTCATTTCAATAGAATAAAGCATCTGACAAAATTCAATACCCAAGCATCATAAAAACTCTTGGCACATTAGGAAAAGAGGGTAACTTTCTCAGTCTGATAAAGAACATTTATAAGACACCTACAGCTACCACACCCTTAACAGTAAAAGACTGACTGCTTTAACTGTAAAGACTGAAAACAAAGCAATGATGCCCTTTATCACCACTTCCAATCAACAATGTACTGAAGTCCTGAACAGAAAAACAGAGTAAGGAAAAGAAATAAAATGCATACAGATTAATAACGAAGCAAATCCACGTTCATTTGCTGACTGGTCACATACATAAAAAATCCTGCGGAATCTTTTAAAAATTTCATAATAGAATCAAAAATATAAAATACTTAAAATGATTTTATACTGTATCCACCAGCATTTTCAGTTGCATTCAAGGGGAGGGTCACATCAAATAGCTAGCAAACCATTCCTAGAAATCAAACGTGGCTTATCATTTTGTGTAATCCCACCTTGTTCTTTTACCAAAAAGTTGTTACCTAGCTTTCACCCACCTCATTCAACAGATCCACCTCTCTGAACAACTCTCACTGTTTAATTAAAAAAACAAAACCAAAAACAAACCTCAAACGATGAATACACATTAAGAACAGAAAATTGATATTTGACATAATGTGACTAAGTCAATCCTGCAGGAGTTCCAAAAAAGGAATTTAAGAAATGATAGTTTTACTGAAATAAGTCCATAATCCCTCAACAGGTTACTCTGAAGAAGCAAATGCCTTTTAAATTAACTTACAGTGAAAGTGACTTTTTGGTATATGAGGTCAGACAATTAAGTTCGCGAACTCATCCTAGAAAAAGTGCTACTTACCTCTTTGCTGAATATCACTATGGTCACCTTCGAAGTTCTCCCCTTGGAAAGCTATGCACCAACGCCAGTGCCTAGTCCACCCTTCAAAGCAATTTTGGAACTCTTTTTCTGGAATGGCCATCAGAGCTGTCACCGTATTACCTTTGATATCTTGAATATCATCAAAATGTCTACCTTGTACTATTTCCTTTATCTTCGGGTGAAGAAAGACATCATTGGGGGCCAGATCAGGTGAGTAGGGAGGGTGCTCCAATACAGTTATTTGTTTACTGGCTAAAAACTCCCTCACAGACAGCACCGTGTAAGCTGGTGCATTGTTGTGATGCAAGAGCCATGAATTGTTGGCGAAAAGTTCGCGTCGTCTAACTTTCATGCAGCCTTTTCAGCACTTCCAAATAGTAAACTTGGTTAACTGTTTGTCCAGTTGGTACAAAGTCACAGTGACTAATCCCTCTCATATCAAAAAAACATGAGCAACATGGTTGCAACAAGTTCGCGAACTTAACTGTCAGACCTCTATAGTTCTACGGAGTTTAACACATGTATAGAGTCGTAGAACCACCACATCCATGGGAATACAGAACAGTTCCAACACCTCAAAAAACTCCTTTGGGATATTCCTTTGCCATACCTCCTGGCAACCACCAATATGGTCACCACTAGTTTATCTTTCCCAGAATGTCACATAATGGCATTACATAGTATACCATCTTCTAAAACTGCTTCTTTCACTCACATAATGCTTTTGAGACTCACTGTGTTGTTGCATGTTATTAATCATTCCTTCCCTGCTGTATAGTGTTCCATTACATGAATATATCACAGTGAATCAATCCAAACAACCCATGTGGGTTGTTCCCAGCTTTTGACAATTATAAATAGAGCTGCTATAAACATTCATGCACAAACTTTTGTGTGAATATGTTTTTGTTTCTCTAAGAGGGAGATTGCTTGGCCATCTGGTAAGTACATGTCATTGCCAAACTATTTTCCAGAGTGGCTGTACCGCTTTGCATGGCCACATATTGCCACATACGCGAGTTCCGACCGCTCTGCTCCCTCACTGTATGGTCACTTAGTGAGGTCAGTACAGCAGAGGTGTAGTAGCATCTCATCGTGGCCTTAATTTGCATATCCCTAATGGCTAATGAGGTTGAATGTCTTCTCATGTGCTTATCTGCCATCTGTATATCTTCTTTGGTGAATTGTTTAAGTCCTTTACCCATTTTATAATTGGGCTGTTTGTTTTCTTACTGTTATGTTTTGAAAATTCTTTATATTATATATTCTAGACATAAGCCCTCTGTCAGATATGTGATTTGCAAATGTTTTCTACCAGTCTGTAGCTTATCTTCCCGTTTCTTAACAGTCTCTTTTATAGAGCAAAAATTTTTAATTTTGATGAAGTCCAATTTATCAAATTTTTTTTCTTTTATGGATCATGCTTTTCATGTCACTTCTAAGAACCACTGTACAACTGTCTTGGGACCACAACTCCCCTGTTCATGGAGGAAGTTCTCCTCCCTCAGAGTCTTAGAAACCTGTGCTGCCAGGAGACGTCCTTCTTGCTCCTTGAACCTGAACTACAAGGCTTCTCCCAGAGCCTCTCTTGGTCTGCACTGATGCTCACCTCCAGGGTGCAAGTCCAGGCAGGGAAGAGGGAAGAGAGCACACACAAACATTCACACACAGCTAAAAGTAAACATGTAGGTAGTTAGATTAAAATACAAATAACATTACTTTAGGATTTTTTAAATTATATCACAGTAATTATAATTATATCCAATTGGAAGAAGACAAAGCGGTTAAGGAAAGAGTTGTACTATACTCAGAATTTCTAGAGTATCAAGAAATAGTAGATATAGCTAAAATTGACAGAGAAATCAGTCTACTTTTCATGTCATTTTTAACATTATAATGATTCACATTCATTTGAAAGATCTCACAATACAAAAGTGAATAAAGGGTTAACCACGGACTCTCTCCCTTGCAATCCTGCATTACCAGACATACCATTATTAACAGTTTAGTGTATCTCTCTTCATTGTGTATGTTATACTTTAACTTATATAACATTATGTAGCATATATACATTTTTATCATTTTCTTCTATTTAAAACGAGATCATGTTACATAATTATTCATCATCTTACTTATCTCACCTAACAATGTATCCCATACAGCCCTGCAGGTCAGTAATAGTTAAATATCATTCCACTGTATAGATCTAGCATAATTTATTCATTCACTTCCCTATTGTTAGAGATGCAGGAGGTTGATTTCAGTGTTCACTTCTATAAATAATCCAATAATTAACATCCTGTACATACTGTAGGATTGATTTCCCAAAGTAGGACTGCTTGGTCAAAAAATATATGCATTTTCAACATAAATAGATACTGACCAATTACCTTCCCCAATCCAAACTCCCAACAGTAAGTACTTACGCGTATGTGTTTTCCCCTACAAACCTCCCCATAACTAAATATTACCAGTCTTGATTCAATCTTGCCAATCTGATGGCTAAAAAAAAAAAAAAAAAAAACGGCACCCTGTTTTTCATTTGCGCACTCCTAGTTGCTAATGAATCTGAGTTTGTTTATGTTTACTGACGTTCATATTTTCTCTTTGATGGACTGCCTTTTCATAGTCTACTGTTTTTCTAGTAGATTGTTTATCTTTTTCCATTTGTATGTTAGGAAGATTAACCCTTTGCTTATTACAGAGTTTTCATCACAGAAAACTGACTCATGCTACAGACATAAATTTGTTGCTTCTCATTATGCCTTAAGGCATTAAGGATATCAGCTTCAATTTTCATGTAGAAAGTTGAGGAGGATTACCCATTTCAATGTAAAGAATATTCACAATTAATTCAGCAATTAATTACCATGTATTTATGATACACAAAGCATTATGCTAGTGTATCATGCTAGGGGCCCAGAAGACATGGGTATCTATCCTCCAGGAGTTTAAGTCTAACAGGGCAGATTAGACTTAATTAGAGACAGGGTAAAATCATAATGGAAGGCAATATGTGATTAAATGGCAAAAATAGGTGGTAACTAGAGAACAGGAGGTAACTTTTGTTCGTGTCATCATTTTTTGCCTAAATCCAGATCAGAGTAAAACCTAAAAATGATTATATAAACTCAAAACCTGCTTTCAAAGTCAGTGGTCTCCAAAGGGAGGCAAGGGCACTTACTATGCAGTGGACTCATTAGGTAAGGGGAGAAAATGTTGATGCTTCTATTACAATGATTTTAAATTTTTTTTTTTGAAAGGGAAAGTCACAAAATTTTACAAATTTGGCTTCTTAAGCTTTACTAATTTTAGCACTGACAGGCTCAATTGGTCTGTACGTCAAACAGTCTGTTTACAAGGTAATATGGGGTGCAGTAACAGTTCCACACCCCAGAAGGGTTGGCAGTGGGACCTTCAGCATACCGCAGTATACATCAGGTTAAGTAATTTTCAAGTTACATTACCTGATTTTAACTAAGTTACCCTCCCAAAATAGGCAAGTGGGTTAAACTGCAAAGTAGCCATGAATTGAGATAATAATAATAGCTAAGTACCAGCAAATAGGAAATGGCAGAGCTGACACTTGTATTCATAGCAGGTGGTCTTCATTAGTCACACGAAGTGGAAACAGTCTAATCTAACAAAAAGCCAGCTTCTCTCCAAAAATAATCAAAATTATCAAAAAGGCCGATTTGAAGATTTATACATACTATCTTTAATTCATAACCTTACCATGAGTATATATTGAGCTATTAATTAATGAATACAATTTACAGGGATATTGTCAAATCTTACAGTAACATGCCCCTTGACAATATGAATTTGGCGACAGACTCCTGTCCCCTGTCCCCACATACATCAAACAGAGGGGGCCAACGTTTTTCAGTCCCAGCCAACCACGTAACACACAACCACCCCCATCAATGTGTAAGTTAGTGAGATCAATTGCTAACAAGGACAGTAAAGAGCAGTCAGTGCCTGGATGGTCTGGGCTGCGCAGCTGGAGCCCCGAGTGCCCAGCTAGCGTGCCGTGCAGTCCCATTCATCATTCCATTAACCTCACAACACATGATACTTTACAAAAATGAAAATTTGGGAGCCTGCTTTTCACATTATGGTGGCGTTTTACTCTAGGGGTGCCAGATCAAACTTGTTTTATTGATAGAAGTTCATGATCAAAAAACTTTAGCGACCACTGCTCTAAGTTATCACTTTTGCTATAGATACCGCTCCTTCCCAACATTTTCCAAGAGCGACAGGTGAGAAAGGAGAGCGCCTGCTTTGGGGGAGGTTAACTTGGACGGGAGACAGTCCCATAAAGATATGTAAGGAACACAACCATACAGTGCCGTCACAAGGATTAAAGCAAAGTTTATGTCACGTACTAAAAATCCTGCTTAGAAATTTCTCTCTAGTTACCAAAAAAAAATTTGTTTATGGTATTCTCTAGTTATTTCATTCTTACCACCTTGAAATGTAAACTACTTTGAGAACAAGGCCAAAGTCTTAGATTTCATGTGGGCTGTATGATGGTGGCTAATCATCTACACTATTTTTTGGCTTCAGTTTCTACATTTGTAAAATGGAAGGAGCAGGTCAATATAGCTATAAAGTTCCTTCCAACTCCATGTTGCATGGTCCTACGAGGAGTTGTTACAAGAGACATTACGGGCATGTGCGCTGGTAAAGACTTCACCACACAAACACCCTTTTGGGCAGTGGAAGCTTAACTGCTGCTACATGGCTGCCTACCTCATTAAGGGAACAGAACAGACTAAGCAAATCCTCCTGATGCCAGCAAACTGCCGAGTTTTCATTAATTATTCATTCAAGGAAATGTAAAGAACACCTACTACGTACCAATCACGGATAAAAGGTGAATTACGGATAAAAGATGAATAAAAGACGATTCCTACTACAATCCATTCATTCATTCATTCATTCATTCATTCATCAGATATTTCCTGAATGCCTACTCTGTGCCAGGCACTATTCTAGACACAGGGATATGGCAGTGAACACAATAGACAAGACACCCTCAATAAAAGGGAATAAAAAGGGATACTAAGAAAGAGTCATGTAGCTAGCTGCGTACTCTCCTCCACAGGGGATAACAAGATATTATGAAAATTATATAAAAGAGATATGGATACATCCGTGGTGATTTTAATACCAAAGCCCCCAAATTCTTTGCTACTTCTTCATCAAGAGGAGAGGGTCTTCGTCCTTCCTCTGGAGTCCGAGCTCCGCGACTGTTTCAGTAACAAAATACTGCAGAAGTGATGCTCTGCTAGCTGGCAGGCCCAGGCCTGAGACACTGGTGGCTTCCTTTCCGTCCTTTGAGACGCGCGCTCTGGGAACCAGCCACCATGCTGTGCAGCCCAGGCCACATGTAGGTATCCTGCTGAAAGTCAGCACCCACTGCCACACGTGCGTGAGGACACCACCAGGTGACACCAGCCCCAGGTAACAGAGTCATCCCAGTTTACAAGTCTTTCCAGCAGAAGCTCCATACATGGTGGGGCAGAAACCAACCATCCCTGCTCTGCCACGCCCAAAAACCTAATAAACAGTCCATGAGCATGGCAAGAGCTGCTTCACACCACCCACTATGTTCTGGGGTGGCTTGTTACACAGCAGCAGATAACAGGTACATCTTTAAGATATGAGGGATTAGGTATATAATAGCTTTCATATGAAGATATCATGAATTAAATTATTTTTCTCAATAGTAAAGAAATACTGTTAAAGTTACAATGGGCATTACTTTAAGAGAAAAATAAAAATCTAGGAAACCATAAAAAACTCTGATGAGGGTCACTGTTCTGCCTCAGATAAAACAAAAAGAGAGACAGATCTGATGAACAGCCTTTAAAAAGTCTCATGACATTTAACAGAAGTATCAGAGTTCAGTTTCTAGGTTCATTCATTGCACAATTATCTATAGAGTACCAACCAGAGTGAGGCACTGTTCTAGATGCTAGGCGCACAGCAGGGAACATAACAGATAAACATCACTTACTTTCAGTGGAAGAGACAAACAAGACAAAGAGATGTGTTAAATGGTATTAAATGCTGAGGAGAAATATAAAGCAAGAAAGGAGGCTAGGGAATGCTGCCAGTGGTGTAATAAAGGGGAGGTCTTGCCACAATGAGGTGACATTTGTGTCAAAGAGGTGAGGAAATAAGCCATGGGAGTATATGAGGAAAGAGTACTCCAGACAGAGCAAATAGTAAGTACAAAGGCCTTGAGGCCAGTGTGGCTGGGGCTGATTGAGCTAGTAAGAAAGTAATAAAAAAAAAAAAAATGAAGTCAGAGAGAAAACGGGGGCAGGTGGCACAGGCGTACCTTGGAGATACTGAGGGTTTGGGTGCAGACCACTGCAATAAGTGAATACCCCAATAAAGAGAGTCTCATGAATTTTTTATTTTCCCAGTGCATATAAAAGTTATGTTCACACTATACTATAATCTATTAAGTGTGCAATAGGATGTCGAAAACAACGCACATACCTTAATTAAAAAATTCTTTATTGCTAACAAACGCTAACCATTCTCTGAGCCTTCAACGAGTCATAATCTTTTGGTTGGTGGAGGGTCTTACCCTCGATATATAAAAAAGACAGTATCTGCGAAGCACAATAAAAGGCAATAAAACAAGGTAAGCCTGTATAAGCAAACTCTGGCAAAAACCCATCAGCTCTGACATTGGAATCAGGAGAACCAAATTCAGCCAGAGCAGGCAAGTTGACTGCTTTGTTCACTGATTTATCCCCAGCACGTGTAACCGTCCCTAACACCTAGTGGAATGAATGAAGTCTTGGCTCTGTTACTTACAGAGACTTACAGCTATTAAACTATTAACATATGACTGTAATTTTTGAGGCTCAGGCCTAAGCTCTAAAACTGGAATAATAATCCCCCCGCACCTCACAGGGATACAGTGAGGAGTAAGAATAGGGAACTATTTTGTAAACTGTAAAGCACAATACATATGTAAGATCTTTACAATACTGAAAAATTTAACAGCAATTATTATTAACAACAGTGATTTCTCTACCTGGCCCCATTAATTTCAACTTCTGAATCATTCTCTTCCTCCACCTGTCATGAAACCGGGCAGGGCTACCTTCCCTTCCGCACAAGGGACTGAACCTGAAGCACTTAATAGCTTTTGTAAATGAGTGGCAGTAATTAAGATATGATAGTTACTCCTACCAACTTTTCCTTGAGACTCCCTGGGAAAAAAAAGGAGACATAGTTCCCATGTGAAGATTCTACACCGTTTTGTAAAATTCAGTCAGCTGGCAAACCTATTTTTTTTCTTGTCAAAACCCCAGAACACCTAATAAGATGCCTTGATAACTCCCCACACGTCTTGTGCTGAAAGAGGGGAAGCATGAGAATCACTCTTAAGACCGGAAAGACTTTTGTAAGAGGCCAACTAATCCCATCATCTCAAACTGCTTGAACCCCACTATGGACAGAAAACACACTACCTAACTCACTCTACCTGGAGACAGCTACAGTTTTCTCATCTGTATATAGGAATGGTGTCATCTTCTTAAGGATGCTTCAATTCTGTAATAAAATGATGCCTATAAAAGCATCTGGCATATGCCAAACACTCACTAAAAGTTGGCTGAGTCTGGATATTCATTTCTTCAACAATCATTAAGTGAATAGTGACAATATGCCACTACTAGGCATTGGGAAAGGACCATAAACAGAAAGGGCAAAAATCTTGTTCCCTGGGAGCTAACATGTACCTTCAGTAACTTCCCCCACTAGTCTGTACAGTTCTCTGGAACTACAACTGGCCTCTCCACAGAATACTGTATTTTGCTGTGTATAATGTGCATTTTGCCCAAATCTGTGAGGGGAAAAATAAGGATGCACATTATACATGGGTGGTACTAATTCCATATCTATATTAATGTTTTTAATTATTTTATTTATGTATATGAGTTAAAAGTGTAACTCTGGCATCAAGAACGATATCCGTATGCAAAATAATATATCCTGGAATATGATAATTGGTTTTGCTGAACTTAGGATGCACTTGCTATGATGAAGAGTTCTTAGCCTTATATGATGTGTAAATATTGTAAATTTGTTTCCGGTACATAAAATTTCTTGTACCTTGTATCTGTTCTTGTGTTTTGTAATTATTTGTTACAGAAAATGTCTTACAGTATGTTAAAAAATGAATGCCAAAATTCCTTTATGATATAAAAAAACAAGTGCCTAAACGTAAACAAATAAAAATTTGAATTAAAAATTTAAAACGAAAGATTTCCTTCCCCTGAAAGTTTGGGCCAAAAACGTGGGTGCATATTATACAAGGGGGCACATTATACACGACAAAATACGGTACCTCCTCCGTAGCAGAGTCCCTTGGGCTTTTGCAGATACCTATCACCGTACCACCCCTCTCACTCCCCTTTCTCCAACACAAACAGTCTCAATTCTTTCAAGGAGTAAGCAAGGATGTGGGAACAAGAGCTAAAACAAAGCTGGATGGGGCGAAGGCGGGTACCACGGCGCCTCCGCCGAAAAAAGCAATCAATAGAACCGCACAGACTCCAGCCCAAGGTCAGACGAGCTGGTCCAACTCAGGTGTGTCACCTGACACCTCTCCCAGGAACAGCCAGCCCCTTGCAGGCCCCACAGCGGTCCCTGCCGGACACAGCAGGTACCGGCCTCTGGGGGCGACCCAGCCCGCGGATGGAGGCTGGAGGGTTGGCAAAGGAACTCACCCCTCTGTCCTGGCCACTCCCTCCCGGTCACCTCAGAGAGAATTCCCAGCTTCATTCTCAGTGTTTCCAGGCGTCCCCTCCCCGCCCAGGCCCCTCGGCCCCCGGAGGGCCCTCTGTGAGCTGCCTCAACCCACGCCTTCGTATCCCCACAGCCACTTCCTCTCCCCAGACCCCCAGGACAGCCAGCGCCCGGCCGCACTCACCTGCGAGCCCAGACCCGGCCCATCCATCTCCCCGGTGGCGGTGTAGAATAGGCAAAGCAGCGACTGCAGCCCGCTCGCCAGCCCGCCTCACGCCGCCTCTCTCCCACTTCCTGCTCGTGGCCCCGCCTCCGCCGCAGTCGCTAATTGCGCCCTGTGCCGTCAATCGGTCTCGAGGGAGCCAATCCCTGATCTCTTCTCGGCTGGAGGAGGGACTTTCTTGCCACCAGGGAGGCTAATGGAGAACCAAGAGTTGGAGGCCCCGCCCCCAGCCCGCCACCGCGGTGCACTTCCAGCCCCAGGTCAGGACTGCGGTACTCGCCCAGGTGGACGTCCCCCTAACGTAGTATATAACCCCATCCTGGTGCCGTATAGGATCAGGCTGTTATTCCAACGTCAACCACCATCCACTGAGAGCTACTTATAGCTATTTAATAACTAAATGACCTTGTGAAAATCTCTTTACCTCATTGTCGTCATCTATGAAATGGGAAAAATAAGGGTACCTACTTCACAGAATTGTCTGAAGGATTAAATGAGAAAAAATGATATAAAGCCTCTCAGCCAATATTTGACATATAATAAGGTATCAAAAAATGTTAACCACTAAAACATTTGTCACTCTCCACTTCTGCGACCTTCAGCAAGTTACTTCTACCACCTGGGGTTCTGTTTTCTTCATACAAAACGAAAAACAAATGAGTTCCACAACTCAGGCTAGAGGAAGATTGTGCAAGAGCCTCTCACCTGCACTCCCCACTCCCGTTTATGGTCTGCACTGAAGGAGCTGGCATCTCAGTTCTGTTCAGCTCAAAGAACAGCTATGAAACTAGGATAAGGCTTGGTCCTTACCCTTGGGGAGCTCCAGCCGGGCAGTGGGTCTGTCTTTTTTCAGCCCCCAGAAAACGCTGGAGCTTTTCTAGCCAAGCACTTAACACAGTCTTTATAATTTATTCCTTTATATATCTGTTGCCAAGCTGAATCAGACTAAGACCTTTAGAAGTTAAATTGGAAAAGAACTGAAAACATTATGACTCCCTTATTCTATAAAAATAATGCTGAATCATAAGATAAGTGTGTAGAAATCTAACAAAGTGCTGGTTTTTCCCATGATAAATACTATAATACAATAAAATTGTTAAAATTTTAAATTTTTACTATTGTTATTATAGCATCCCTGCCTATTGTACACACCAGCCATGAGTTACCCCTGAAACCTACCCCATTTGAGGGTAGAACCATGTCATATCCACCTCTGAACTCCCAGTGTCCAGCACAGCACTGGGACGTGGAAAACACTCAGTACAATTTTACTAAGTGGATAGGCGCATGCATAGGTGTGTCATCGACATATATGATAACAATGAAGGACAAATTGCGTGACAAATAGAAGTGCAAGCAACTTCCTTGGAGAGCCAGAAGAGCAAGCAATTAATTTAGACAGGCTTGGATGAGGCATTGGGGAAGGCTTCACAGAGGAGAGAGCCTTTAATGTGGTCATTTTGCTTAGCTAGTAAGAACTCTGTTTATTGATCACTTACTATGTATTAGCACCTGTAATAGTGTTTTTGCATACATTCTGTCTAATCTGTGAAATGGGTGTTATTTTTCCCATGTCCCAGAAAGAAAGAAAAAAGTGAGATTTAGACTACCATAAACCCCAAGTCACTCAGCTGGTTAGTGGTGGAGAGAAGATTCAAATGCAGGTCTCTTACTGCAAAGTGCTTCGGCTGAAGTGGTTTGGTTGTTTCACTTTCAAGGACTGAATTAGAAGTCGTTTTTGAATTTGAGGGAGGCTTAATATCTGCTATTTCAATGTTTTGGCACTGATAGCCTAACACTTAACACTTCAGAAAATTCTGGAACAAATAAATTCTAATACTCTACTCTTTAGCAAAGCTCCTGCTCCCCTCTGCTCATCTGTTTTATGCCTCCACTGAGCTACTTCAGATTGGGATAAGCATATGCGTAACTAATGGCAAACCCACTGAGGCCTAAAGTGCTATCATTATATCTTGTCTGAAAAAGCTTTTGGCTTACAGACATACCACAGTAGAATAGCACGATGGGTGGGCGAACAATTCCTGGGCCCGAATCCTGGCGCCAGCACTGAGTAGCTATATGCTCTTGGGTGAGTTGCTCAACCTTTGTGCTTTAGTTTCCTCATCTGTTAAAAATGGGACAATCATGGTACTTACTTCACAGGGCTGTCGAGGTAATTAAATGAGCTAATGTATGTAAAGTACTTAGAAGAGTGTTTGGTATGATAGGCACTATATATGGTTTAGCTCTTATCATCATCGTCATCATCCTCATCAGGATTGGGTATTGGGAAGAGTACTGAATGGACCGGCTGAGTGGTGTCATGCAAATAGTTCAGGAGATTCAGCAGACTTGGCTCCTAGTCCTAACTTTGCCTTCATGTACTGTGTGGGGACAGAGCCAGGAGTACAGTTTCCAGGCTCTCGGCCTCACGTGGAAAGGTGCTGGCTCAGGTAGTAAATGGCCATCAACTATAATTGGATGGCCATCAACTGTGGCTAGTTGGCCGTCAGCTGTAACCAGTGAGCCACTGGCCACTAATATAACTGCCATGGCTATGCTAGCAGCAAAATGGGGGGCTAGCAAGAAGATGGTGGCTAAGCTAGCAAGCGCGGATTGCAGTTAGCACGGCAGATTGCTGCTAGCAAGTGAGGTTGGTTGGCAGAGAGAAGTGGACGGCAGGTTGTGGGTAATGTGGCTCCTTGCTTCCTGTGTCTACAACCCAGCCACCAGCGAGACTATAGTGGCATGACTCCCCTACTTATGGCTCCATGGGTGTTCCTTTTGGCCTCACCATGTCCTGCGTTCTTATGTGGGGAGCGGGACCAGAGACCCCGCATGACACCCTGCATAACAACTGTATGGCTCCTAGTCCTAATTTTGCCTTCATTTACTATATATATTAATTTGCTAGGACTGCCAGAACAAAGTACCACAGACTGGGTGGCTTACAACAGTGTAACGCTGGGGCCCAGCACCCAGCAGGTGAACACAGGATACGGTGAGGCCAAAAACAACAACAACAAAGTCATGGACAGGGGGTTCAGACTACTATATTCTTGATGGCAGCTGGTCAAGACACAAGAAGCAAACATCTGCCAGGACCCCAAAAAAGGGTCTTCCTGCACCAGTCTCAGGGGTGGCCCAGGTGAGACACAGGAAGAAGGATCCATAAGATTTGCACCATCTGCGCTTGCTAACGTAGCCATGGCAGTTATAAACATAGAGAATAGTGGCCGATGGTTAACTGGTTACAGCTGATGGCCAACTGATTACATAAGTGGTTGCATGTGCAACCCAGCTCCTTTCCACATGAGACTGAGAGCCTGGAAACTGCTCTCTGGGAGTCTGTCCCAACAAACAGAAATTTGTTTTCTCACAATTCTGGAATCCAGAAGTGCAAGATCGTGGTGTTGGCAGGGTGGATTCTTCTGAGGCCTCTCTCCTGGGTTTGTAGGTGTCTGTCTTCTCCCTGTGTCTTCACATGGTCTTTCCTCTGTGCAAATATCTGTGTCCTAATCTCCTCTTCTTATAAGGACACAACTCATAGTTGATTAGGGTCCTCCCATAAGACCTCATTTAACTTAGCTCTTTAAAGACCCTACTTACAAATACAGTCACATTCTGAGATACTACTGGGTATTAAGACTTCAACATATGAATGAGGGTGGGGGGCGGGGGAAGTTCGGCTCATAACACTGTGGAACCCTGGGCAAATTACTTGCCCTCTTGGTGACAGTTTCATCATTTGTAAAACGAGGCAGTGAGAAGCACTAACCTCCATGGTCTCTCTCAGCTTCCATCATGTAATTTCCCCAGCTGAGACTAAGCTCTCCCTCTCCAATCCCCATATCACTTAAAAGAAAAAATCTCTTTTGGATGACACTATTTCCCTCATTCTGCAAATATACACTATTGAGTTTCCACTATGTTTCAAGCAGCATTCAGCACTGGGGATTCAATGCCGAGCAAGACAAAAACACCTATCTCCTGGTTCCCTGAGGCTTACTGTCCGGCAGCAAGTGACAGACTTTAATCAAACAGCCTCACAAATACTGAACTCTCAGAGTCAGCCTTGCAGTTCTTGGGTAGATCCTGTTTCCTCTACTTGGCCATGGGCTCTGGGCACACATCCATCTCAAGTCCCTCACTATGCTTTGCACAAGATCTGGCATGTGCTAAAGCCTAAAAGAAGTACTGTCCAAACAAACGAACAAATGAATGAATACAGCTAAATTAATGGTTGACAAAAGGAAATCAAATGTGGTTCAGCTCCATAAATCACCCTAAGGAGTGCTAACTTTACAATGTTTAACATTTCTTGGCTTTGAAAAAAATTCCATGTTAGGGTTTGCTATTCCCCACTGTCACACTATGGGCAGCAACTGACTTCATTCGGACAGAATTGTGATTCTGGCCTTGTTTCTTCTACGGCCCTGGAAAGGGTAGAGGCATTTTTTTGAAACAGGGCATATGGTTGTAATTATTTCAACATTGACACCAAAAGGAATGGAATGTTAAAAAAACAAACAAACAAACAAAAACCCCTCACATCTGTCAGCACAAGGCTTCTCACAGACACCTGGCATGCGGGGTCTCTGGTCCCGCTCCCCACATAAGAACGCAGGATATGGTGAGGCCAAAAAGGAACACCCACGGAGCCATAGATAGGGGAGTCATACCACTATAGTCTCGCTGGATTGGAAACACAGGATGCAGGAGCCACATTACCCACAACCTGCCGTCCACTTCTCTCTGCCAACCAACCTCACTTGCTAGCAGCAATCCGCCATGCTAACTGCAATCCGCGCTTGCTAGCTCAGCCACCATCTTCTTGTTAACCCCCATTTGCTGCTAGCATAGCCATGGCAGTTATATTAGTGGCCAATGGCTCACTGGTTACAGCTGACGGCCAACTAACCACAGCTGATGGCCATCCAATCACAGTTGATGGCCATTTACTACCTGAGCCAGCACCTTTTCACATGAGGCCGAGAGCCTGGAAACTGCACTCCTGGCTCTGTCCCCACACACCAGTTAGGAAACTCCAGTTGTGGCCATGCAGCAGCCTACCCATCTGTCTCCTTGTACCTGCCCCTAAAGAAAGGAGAGTCTGTGAGACGGATCCTTTCAGGGACTTTGCTTCACCTTTGTGTTTACACCTCATGTCTCCCTGTTTGGCCCCAAAAAGATGGCTGGTCAGCCAATGATGAGTAAGATTCCCCACGGAGGGGACAACTCAAGCCAGGCACAGTCGAGTGGGGACCAACAGGAGAACCCACGGGGTTCATAGAGGTGGGCACAGCCCCCCACCTTCTCCCGGCTAAGGAGAGCCTCTGCCTCTGTGGCTGCATTCCTTCCCAAAACCTGCAGGGGAAGAGATTCAATGATGTGCTCTCCATCTATTCATATGCATATAGGTTTTGTCCCTTGGGGAAGTACAAACATCCTGAGACTTACAGTTCTGCTGCCTGCAGGCAAGGGTGATTGGCTTGAATCAGTTTCTTATTATAGTGTATGGGATTCACAGATCTTGAGATTGACAAGCTTTATCCCCACCCAACTAATAAAAGCTAATGCATAGGCCCGATTAGGCACCACCGCCCAGACCTTGAGGCTGCCAGTCCCTTGGCCCTGCTTAACTATTCATGGCTACTGTCTTTGCTTAACCCTCCGCCGCCCTCCTCACTCCCCACAACCCTCGTCGCGTTGGACGTGACACCCAGTGCTCTCTGGTACCAAGTCAGCAGGGCTGGGGTGGGGATGAGTGCTCCATGGGGCTACTTTGGGCAACACATGTTTATTGAGCTCCTACTATGTGCCAGGACCAGGCTAAAACATATGATGAGTACAGTGGTGACCAGCACAGTCTCTTCTCTTCTGGAGTTCAAGTCTTTTGGGGAAGGCAAATACTGATAGAGATAGATAAATAGATTTTTTTAAAATAAAGAAGTAGAGACTATACGTGCTAACAAGGAAAAGTGCCAAAAATATAACATAAGGACCCATTTTAGCCTGAGGGGATATAGTAGGAGAGAGGGTCCTTTTCATAAATACATAACACTAGCTCAAAAAGACTTTTCCAATTTCCTATATTTATAAATGGGGACACAGGCTCAAAAAGGGAAGTGACTTGTCCAGGATCACCCTGCAAGTTAGTGGTGAAATGCGGGTAGGGTAACTCTTCTGACCTGCTCTTTGGCTATCTCACCAGCCTTCAAGCAGCCTTAGCTTTCTAACTACAACCAACCTCACAGATTCTCAGGGCTGGGGATTGCAGAACGGGGCAAGGGTTGCTTAGAAGTCTTGTTCAATCTCTTGTCGTCTATCTATGAAAAAGCTTCAGTTAAAAAAAAAAAAAAAGAAAGTGACTCTTTCCCTTCATTTTATATACAAATCACCAAGATCTGGTAATGAGATACTCTAAGAACCACAATTCATATGGTTTGGATGAGGAGACCATGGTGTACATCTTTTATTTTACCTACCATATTAACCAGATTCGTGTGTGTGCGTGAGAGAGAGAGAGAGATGAAAAATACGAAGCAGGAAGTATTCCAGTATTTCTACTAGTTTTTTTTCTATTTTGAGTCTTAGTCACCTCCTTGCAGTCACACATTTAAATACCAACTCCTACGGAAAATTTTCTGGATGTGTCTAAATTGTGACAGCACCACCCAGGACTGAGTAATACAGCTACCTTGACTCTAATAATAAGTGTGGCAAGACTCCCCTTTCCACCTTCTACATCCATCCATTACAGCTCTTTATTTATTGGTTCCCATCTCCATCTGGTCTCTGTGCTCCTAGAAGACACTTAAATATCACTTCCTCAAAAGGCCTTCCTGGACTCCTAGACCAGGTTAGGACCTCCTGTTAAATGCACCCTAGCACCTGTAATTCCTCTAACAGCCCCCATGGAACATTACTGAATTCACATTTTGAACATGTATATTCTCTTACTATCTTCGCTTACTCGAAGCAGCTCTGTGAGCACGGAACCTGGCCCTCAGATATAGATGCATTCCCAATGCATAGCCAGTCCCTGGCCCATGGAGCCGCTCAATATTCAGTTGCTGAATGAATAATCAGCCCTATAATTATTCCTTTTTATCGATACCCTTAGTGCCTAGCACATTTCCCAACCCAGGCTAAGTGCTCAAAAAATATTGAGTTCAGTTAAAGATTCCTATTTAGATTGAGACTCATAACATCCCAGTGAAACATGCAGAGTGAGAACTGGCATCTCACTTTCCAGACTGTGGCTTTGAGAGTTTCAGCAATTGCCCCAGGGCATCAGGCTAGAGACTGTAGAAGAGCCCAGGCCCAGAATAGCTGATGATAATGGCAGGACTGTCCCCTGTGTGACAAGGCTGTTGCCTTGCCAGTACAGTCACTGACAAGAATTAAGTTCAGGGCTTAGGAATTAGCTACAAGTTCAGGGCCTTTCAAAACTTCATACAGCTATTTTTTTCAAAGGTATTTCCAGATTCCTACTTACTTGGGGGAATCAAGGTGAGGCATGAATTTTAGAAACTTACTTTCCGTGTACTCTGCAAGAGACCTACTACTTTGGGCCTCCAGGCTCTCATCTGTAAAATGGGACTAGTAATAGAACCTACTCCATAGAGTAGTTCTAAGGGTTAAATGAAAGACTGCATTTCATGTTCATATATACATACATATATATACACACATTAAGTGATGTATAAGTAAATAGGCTGTTACTAGGTGTGGGGACAGAGCCAGGAGTGCAGTTTCCAGGCTCTCAGCCTCACATGAAAAGGTGCTGGCTCAGGTAGTAAATGGCCATCAACTGTGATTGGATGGCCATCAGCTGTGGCTAGTTGGCCGTCAGCTGCAACCAGTGAGCCACTGGCCACTAATATGACTGCTGTGGCTACGCTAGCAGCAAAATGGGGGGGCTAGCAAGAAGATGGTGGCTGAGCTAGCAAGCGCGGATTACAGTTAGCACGGCAGATTGCTGCTAGCAAGTGAGCTTGGTTGGCAGAGAGAAGTGGACGGCAGGTTGTGGGTAGTGTGGCTCCTGCTTCCTGTGTCTCCAACCCAGCCGCCAGCGAGACTATAGTGGTATGACTCCCCTATCTATGGCTCCGTGGGTGTTCCTGTTTGGCCTCACCATGTCCTGCATTCTTGTGTGGGGAGCGGGAGCTGAGGCCCCGCATGCCACCCTGCATGACACTAGGTACAAAGGCAACTGAGGAAAATTGAGATATTTGGGAAAACTCAGCCTTTGATCAGGACCCAACTCTGGAATATTCGTGACTTTATAGGAAATTGACCAAAGTTCTACTGGCCAAAATTTATTCCTTGTGTCAACAAGGACGTTGGTTGGTGACATTTAATAGGAGTTACTGTTCTTCTCTTTCCACCACCACCCTGCCCCCCACACTAAACTATTTGTGGTAATGGGAAAAGCTGCATGTCCCTTAGCGATGCCATGACCAGAGGACAAGACACTGGTTAAATCTCTGTTAGCTGCTGCCTGTCGGGCTCCAATTATAGTGACACAATGGTGACCGTGGTAATTGGCCAACCTGGCTTGCTGTGATCCAAGTTGTTCAAGAACATAGAAAGGACCATGGGAGGCCAAATTGGTTAACTCTCATCTCAGTTTCTAAATGAAAGAATTCCACATTGCTTTGGATAGATGGTGAATCCATACAAAATCTGGATTTCCCAAGCTGAAGGCACTGAGGTCATTCCCAAGGCCACTGAGTTCGTAATGAATCCAACCACTGGAGGTGTGCATTGTCAGCAAGGGCAGCAGGTGCGATGGCAGGAGAACCATAACACTGAATAAGATGACAGAGTGAAATTCTGCCTCTCCCTTGAACCTTCTGTGGCTCCCTGTCGCCTGCTGTACAGTCCTCTATGGGACTGGAGTAGAGCACTGAGATACCCTCAAAAACCAAGGAAGCCATAGTCACTATTTTCCCTCTTTTGTCTCTGTGCTTCTGGACATCCGTCCTGTTCTCTCTGTAAAGCAGGGCCTTCTGCTTACTTACAGTTCCTGCTTCCCCACAACTTCTACTTGCACATGACACCGATGCCAGCCTTGACTCTATAAGATTTTATAGGCCCAGCACACACTACTTGTTTGTCACTATCTCTATGTTTCTTCATTCAGACTATTGAAAGAGAGAATCCACTTGGTCGTTATTATTTAATGGCTTAGGTGGCCCTCAGTCACTTATCTACCCTGACCAGTCAGCTGTGACGGAGTAACTTGTTTTTGCCATAATTACCAAGAGATTTAGATGGGGAAAATTCACAGAGATGGGAGCCTACATCACCTGAAATTCCATGAATCAGAGACTCATTTACCTTTCCAAGTAAAGACCTTCGGCAGGACGTATTAGTTTCCTAGGGCTGCCATAACAAAACACCAGACTGGATGACCTAAAAGAACAGAAATGTATTCCCTTGCAGTTTTGCAGGCTGGAGGTCCTGAATCAAGGTGTCGGGCAGGGTCACACTCTCTCTGAAGGCTCTAGGGGAGGGTCCTTCCTTGCCGCCTCCTAGTTTCTTGGGTTGCTGGGAACCCTTGTTGCTTCTTGGTTTGTGGGTACATCACTCAGCCTCTTCCTCCTTCCTAGCATTCTCCCTGTGTGTCTCTCTCTGTGTCCAAATGTCCCTCTTCTTATAAAGACAGTCATTGGATTAGGGCCCAGCCTGATCCAGTATGAGCTCATTTTAAGTTGATTACATCTTCAAAGTAAGGTGATATTCACAGGTGCCAGGGGTTAGAACTTCAGTGTATCTTTTTGAGGGACACAATTCAACACATAACAGAGGGTAACGGCAGTGAGGAGAATTAGTTTAATCCCTAGGCATCCATCTGAGAGGTTCTGTAAGAATAGTTTGGACATGGGAGTCGGCAGACACGAGCTAGAGGTAAATCTGAGACTAGAGGTACTTCCTGGAGGGAGCGGCCAGGGTGGGGTTTGATATTGAGGGACTTTGGACAACCAGGAGGCAGTGAAGGAAACTGGGTTACTGGGGGACTGGGGAACAAAACATCAGAAAATGAGAGAAGATGGGCTTTACTTATTTCAAAACATGGCCCAGGACCCACTGGGGGGGGGTTACGGGAATCCAAAGCCAACTCCCCATAAAACCTAGGAGAGTGTCTGGTAAACAATAGGTACTCAGGGGAATTTAGTGAGAGAGGGAGAGGCAGACAAAGAAGGAAGAGATTGAGGAGGAAGAGGAGAGAGATTAGCTGTGTTGTGCAAAACCGTGGTCCTGGGGCTGGAGTGACCGCTGTGCTGTCCACTACGTCCGTCAGCACTCAGCTAGAACGGCACTTGTGTCACTGTATTGGAACCTCCTATTTCTTGTTCATCTCTGCCTCCAATCCATGAGTCTGTGTCCTTTCTGTTCACCACTGCATCCTGGGAGCCAGCACAGAGCCCACGCGTAGTAGGCGTGCAATGAATGCGTAAGGATTATACATGTGTGAGGCAGCGGAGCTTGTCAGGAGCCCTGTCCTAAGGTCTGGTCTGGCATGGTTGGGAGGAACAGCGGAGAAAAAGCTGTAAATTGGAAGTTAACCCAGGGCATAATGGTTCCTAATTTCACTTATTCACGGGATTCATTTTCAAATTCCACACATTCCTTCTCCTTCAGGACTGGTTCAGGAACAGAGCAGTCCACAGTCCCCTTTGAGGGAGGCAGCAATGGTGGAGTCCAGGGCACAGGAACTTAGATGTCTTGAGGCTATGGAGGCCACACATAACCTGATCAGAAATTACTCTCAGGACTGGAATGTCCCTAGGGTGGGATAGATCAGAAAGGAGAATCAAGACAGGTAACCTAAAGCCAGGGTGTCAGTAGCCAGGCCTCCAGCTATATTCAGAGCTGGGTCACAGACCCGCAGAGGGCCTGAGGCAAGAGCTGGCCTTTCCCTGGCTCAACTTCCTCTTCCATCAACCAACACCACTAGCAGCCTGCAAAGGAGATGTGTGGGACAGTGAAAGGAGCTGGGCCAGGAGTCAGGAGGTCCAGCTTTCAAGTCTACATGGCCAGTTGCTGGCTGCATGGCCTTTGGCGAGATATGGAATCTCTGTACGCCTTAGTTTCCTCATCTGCAAATGGAATTTTGGCCACAACACACATGAATAGCTCTTAGGAATGTGTGTCATGGAAATATCATCTGTGTAGTTCCTCATATGCCACAGACCAGAAAGAAGGGAGTCCTGGGCTCCAAGACCAAATTAGTTTGATCCCAACTCCAAATATCTCTGGCCACTTATTGATGATTCTCCTCATGGTGAAGGACAGACTGGACTCCTGCCTCGGAAAGGAAGAAACAGTTCCAATCATTACCTTAGCACAGAACCTGGGGTAATGCACCCCTGAGCAGGGCACAAGGAGACTGGAAGTGCCAGCAAGTTGCCTCCCAGACAAGATAGACTAGATGCCTCCCGTTCTGCACTCTTGTCAGCCCCTCATCTCATGCCCCATCCGGCTCCTTTTCCTCAAGCAATTCACTTAGAGTCTGAGGCAGAATATTAATCAATAAAAATATTTTCAACCAAACAGAGGAATCTTAATTGGATAAAAATGGAGTACTTTTTAAATGATAAACAAGAAACTGAAAACTGTGGAAAAGTTTGAGACAGATTAAAATGCTTAAAGATGCAGAAACGTTTGCAAAACGTTCCTATGGTATATCCTTATTGTCAGTACATGGTTTTGTGGTTTCTCTTTTACAACCAGTGTGGCATTTTTACTTAATTTTTAAAAATCAATTCATCACCTGGAGTTGACCTGCAATCTTGGGTTAGTCTGGCAAGGATTTTAACTTCAGGAAATGGGGTGGATAGAAAGCAAGCTGTAATTTCATAATCGTAGGATCTTTAAAAACCTTCTACCCCCTGAGTCTGGATTCTGCCCCCTGAGTCAGGATTCTCTCATTCTCCACTTCCCTTAAAAGCTAGTGTCATTATCTCTTTGAATGCCCACACTGCCTTCTATCATTTTGGTTATACTGAGCAGAACTTTACCTCACTGTAACTTTTATAGGTGACTCTGTTTCTGACTAATGGGTCCACAAAAATTCCAATGAATTCTCTCTTTTACCTCACAGCCTATTAGATATTTGAATGAATAATGATGCCACTAAGTGTGCTGTCCTTCTGGTTAAACACCCCCAGTTGTCTCACCCATTCTTCCGTTGGTGTAGAGACAACGTGGAGGAAATGCTGCTATTCGGGGAGCCAGGCAGAGGTAGCTTTATACTCTTGCCAAGTAGCTCTGTACCCTTGGCCCAGTCATACAATCTTTCTAGAATTCCACTGCTATGTTGTAAGGTTGTGAACAAGACCACATGAGAGAATGTGTGTAAAACATTTGATGTGGTGTGTGCCTCGTGGGGGGTGATTTGTATGATGGTAGGTGCCATTATTGTTATGGGACTAGGGAATATTTGTTTGCAATCACTCTTCCTCAGGAGAATTCTACAAAAAAAAAAAAAAAAAAAAAAAAAAAAAAAGGAATAGGGTTGAGATATCTACAGGTGAAAGAAAATTGGAGTTGGTATGGCCTGGCTAAGGGAGCTGGGCGAGATGGACTTGGAGTCAAAAAGGGGTGGAAAGTCCAGTCACAGGAGGCCAAAGAAGATTCTGTAAAACGAAGAGGAAAATGTCTACTTCGTAGTGACTGATATCACGAGGAACAAATTATAGAGTGTGTGGGAAAGTGCTTAGTAGAATAAATGCTCCCCTGTGTTCCCAGAACACTTAGTATTTCACCTCCTTGTATTATAACAATCTGTCAGTGTGTCTATTTCTCCCTGCAGACTATAAGTTCATTGTGGTGGGGAAATGTTGGGCTTTTTCTGCCCCGTTCCCTCCTTCCACTGGAGAAGTACCTCTCCCTCATCCCAGGTGGTTCAGGTGGCACTATCAATGTCAGTACCCTGCCTGCTGTGAGTCATAGGGCTGAGTCTATGAGCCACTCCTCACTGGTCAAGAGACTCCATCCATTTGTCCAGAGGCATTTGTCCAAGGAGGAGAGGGAAATATGGCCCAACCAGAGTCCCTCCTTGTAATTTGATGTATGGATGCTGCAAAAGACAAGTTTCTTTCTTTTGAAGTAGAAGCTTTAAGAATATTAGCTTGGTATTAATTTATTTATACAACAACTATTTATTGAGGGCCTAAATATCAGTCAGGGTTAGAAGTATCCAGCCATGAGAAAGTATACCTCTCTAGATATTTTAAACAGTGGGAATTTAATATAGAAAAGTGATACTGCAGTGTTGGAAGAATTGAGAAAAAAATGGACTTTGAGTTAACCCAGATCTTAGTAACTGCTGGAAGAAGCTGCCAACCCTAAGAGTGGGAGAACAACAGGGTGGAGATGGTGTTACCAGAGCCCTGCACTGGGAGGAGGGGAGGCTGGGCTGGTGCTTTGAGCCGCAGAGGTTTCCAAAGGTGGCCAGTGCTAAGACCATGGTGGGGACACTGTGGTGTGCTGATCGTGGGACCATGTTGGAGCACTACTTAGGCTCTGAGGAAGAAGGTCCACCTATAGGTACTAGAAGTACCGAAAGTACCTGTTGCTCTCTGTACCTGCTGGAGGGATGCTAATAGAAGTTTGAAGTAGGAAAAGAACCTCTTCTCTCTTTCTCTTTTCCAATCTTATACCAGTGTCTAATTGTCAGAGCCTATCTGAGAAAGCCTGGTGGTAAAACAGCCTGAGGAATGTAGTTGCAGGGTCCAAGCCTCCCTAACATACATAACAGAACAAAGCAGAGTGGAAATTGGGGCTGAGAGCAGTCAGGCAAAAGATCAGCCAATGTGCTATATACTAGATCTTGTTCTAGGGGCTAGAGTTACAGCAGTAAGCAAGACCGAAAAAACCCCACTCTCCAGGAACATATTTCTAGAGAGGAAAGGTGGACGATAAAGAAGCAAGCCTAAAGCAAACAAGATAATGCAGCAGGATGCAAAGTGTTACTTGGTCTTGGTGCAGGTCCCTAGAAGCTGAGTATGACATAAGGATTGATATACAAGTGATTTATTAAGGGCATGATCTCAGGAACACCTGTCAGGGAGTGAGGGGATGTGGTGCTTAATCATATGTCATCTTGGCTGGACTACCGTGACCAGTTGTTTAGCCAAACACTAGTCCAGCTATTGCTGTAAAGGTTTTTTGTGGGGATTTTTTGATGTGATTAACATTTATAGTTAGTTGACTTTAAGTAAAATAGATAACCCTATATTTATATGTAGAGCATATAAATATATAGGGTGGGTGGGCCTCATCCAATCAGCTGAAGGCCTTAAGAGCAAAGACGAAGGTTTCCCGAAGAAGAAAGATTTCTGCCTCCAGACTGCAATTACATGAGTCAATTCCTTAACATCTCTCTCACATTCTTATCTCTCTCTCTCCCTCTCTCTCTCGCCGTATGTATATGTAATATATACTGTATATATAAATATGTTTACATAAAAGTTTAAATATATATATATTTCCTGTTGGTTTTGTTTCTCTGGAGAACCCGGACTAACACAGGGAGGGGGAAGAAGCAGAGCAAGGATGTGATTTCCGCAGTCTGGTCTCAGCCATATGGCATGGAGATCTCTGGAGTGTAAATTGCACCACAGAGTTGGCCGTGCCTTGAGGCAAAGGAGTTGGGCTTTGTTTGTCTGCAACAATCAGTCCCTAGGCAATCCTCCGGAGAAGGGTGTGGGTGCGGGGTACACACATATTTCAACTATTGAAAATTTCTTTTTCCTTTCCATTTGTTAAGTTCATCATATTTTAATTCCTGAGGGTGTCAGACTCCTGGGAGGAATGTTACATCATTCCTCCATCATCTATTGACAAACTAGAGGGAGTTCTTTAATTAGAAAACTACCTGTGGGCCTTTAGGGACATGAAGCTTGGCTTAAAGACTTAGGAGTTCTGGTTTGGGGTTCCAGCTTGGCCAACTCACTGTGTGATCTTTACAAAAGTGTTTGCCTGCTTTAAACTTTGCCTCCTGGGTGTACCAGAGAGCTAGCTAGGACAGTAAAAGGTTCTGCTCAATCCACTTCCCTCACTTAGACCCCCACACCCCTGCCCTTTGCTACTATCAGGTAGTAAATGACACTTCTGGAAGCTTCCCTGATCTCTCCAGGAAGTTGGGCACTCCTCTTTTCTCTCTTAGAGAACACATCCCTGCAATGCCCCTTTGTTATTACATTATTATTACATTAACCCCCAACGAACTCTTCACTTTGCCATGACCAACCATTCCTGGGATTGAGTTTTCCTGGGATTGAGAGGTTTCCTGGGGCACGGAACTTCTCAATGCTAAAACTGAGGCTAATTGTCACCATACTTTTCTTTGTCCCTCTGTGTAGAGCATATAAAATATACTATAAACAAGGTTGTTGTTGGATTGAGGTTTGCAAAACAAGTTGTTTACTAGTAGGGACACCACGAGCCAGGAATATGGCCACACATGTGTGAGACAGATTAGAGTGAAGTGAAAGTAAACATGTTTATGTATAGAGCATATACGTGAAGGTGAACATGTTTATGTTATGTGTGAAACTGAGCATAACAAAGTTGAGTGACAAACACATTCACCAAAACAACTTCTGGTTATCACCTCAGAAGTAAACAAGTCCAAGGAAAAGAGGATAAAAGCAGAATTCGAGAGCAACGCCATGAGTAGTCCGACTGGGCACTCCGGCTCAGACCCTCTGTGAGGTGCAAGCCGCATAATCCGGGGCTCTCCGACGTTCTTCCTTGCAAGACCAGCTCGCCTCAGACGTGTCGTGAGCTCAGTCATCTCCCCCAGATCAGGAACCTTCTCCACCCCGATTGACTTTGGGACTTGGTTCGTTACTAAATTCTATTTATCTTGTATAACCTATGGTGCTTACCAGAGCATTGGCCTCTGGAGGGACATTGGTTCTCAAATAAAGCTGTGTTGCTCACTCTATCTGAACCTAGGTTCCCCATCACATCACAAGTATCACGCAGAGACGTAGGGCCCGGCCGAGGGGTTAACGTCCCCTTGACTTTCAGGAAGAGACTGAAATGTGGCAACTGCCCTTCCAGGAGCTCGCGGCACCCCCACCAACAAGTCCCTGCACATATGGAATCCTGTCCTGCTCAACCTGTTTTTTCCTGCACAGTTTAATACACAAAGCAGGTGCTTAATTGGATTTGCTGGGGTCAAGAAATAATGCCTTTTTTTCCTCCACCCAAGTACAGAACACATTAAGAGAGACACACACAAAAGTCAAACACATAAAGATAAAAATGCCACCTTTATCAGTGACAAAAACTGATCTTAGAGAAAGGGGTTTAGGTCTGCTAGCCAAAAGGCTTCTAATACTCCACTTCCTTAATTAGAGACTTAGCCAGTCACAGTTTCTGGTCACCCTGGACCAATGCAAGCGTTGGAGTGTATGGGCACTTGGATTGGAACAGAAGGGGTGCTCCCTGCAGGCAGGCAAATCCCAAAGGAGCTCAGCGGCAGCTCAGCTCAAGGTGCCATGTTCAATCTTAGTTGCAGGGGGCGCTGCCCACCATCCCTTGCAGGACTTGAGGAATCGAACTGGCAATCTTGTGGTTGAGAGCCCACTGGCCCATGTGGGAATCGAACAGGCAGCCTTTGTAGTTAGGAGCATGGAGCTCTAACCGCCTGAGCCACCGGCCAGCCCTGCAATTACTTTTGTACCAACTAATACGCTACTCCTCCCTTCAGGATAGGGGACAAAAATGGACAGAGAGGAGCAGAGAAAAGCCAGACATGTTACTTCAATCTCCCTTCACATGAAACCACAAAGCCAGGAAAAAAAGAGAATTTCCAAAAGGATTGGCTGAATGGATGAATCAACAAATAATGTTACTAATGCTCATTCTTCACCTACCGTGTGATCATGTGTTGGGGACCTGGAGCTGTGGCAGGGTAGAGACCCTCTGCTAAGCACTGTCATCACCAGGCCTGCCACCAAGGCCCCAAGTGTGGAGGGGACAATGGACCACAGCAGGCTGATCACTTGCTGAGATACTGTTCAACTTCTGACTTAACCACAGGAGTCTCTTCCTCAGCCGTCCCTCTGTACCCAGCTGGCATGGATTTTATCGGCTATATCTCCCCAGGGCTTGTCACGGCCACACTGAGGAAGTAATCATCATGTTTTCAGGACTTTGCAGCTACTAAATTACCCAGTCTCAAAAACAGGACACACACCCCTCCCCCGCCCCTTGCTGGATAAAATACTGCATTTGCTTAGGATGGAAGTGTTTGGTGTTGTTGGGTGGTAGAGAAGGTATACAATGCGTCAGCTCACGTGGTGTTCCTTTAGAGTTTCTGTATATAAAGACAGCAGTAATTGGAGGTAATATTAAGCCAGAGTTTAGTTAAGCTCTGGCTTAACTGAAGGGCTACTGAAGTCTTGCTCAAACCCACCTGTTCTGGTCCCAGCTTGAAACTTGATTCCTAAGTTTCAAGAACCTAATAAGCCTGATCAACACACTCTAAACAGTCCTTTTTTTTCTTACCCAGCCAAGTATGAAATGGCCAGGTTCTTAATCCCTCCCAATAAATGCCTGTTAAAGATTACCTTGATTCAGCAAGTGCATCAGGAAGGCTGGAGAGGAGGCTTTGGCTTTGACAAGGCAAGCAGTGTACGTCCTAGGAGGCCGTCTGGTCAAAGGGAAAGGGCCGAGGCCTAGGAGTAAGGTTTCTACCACCTGTCAACTCACTATAGAGCACTGACCTTAAGTTCTCTAAGCCTCAGGTTCCTCATCTGTGAAATGGGATGGGCTGGAGCTGGATTCAATACATTCAGCCCAAGCAGAGCACCTAGAACTATTGGCCGGCCACCAGGGATGTCCAGCCTGGCGAAATTCTTCACTGAGGTTCTTTTGACAGTGATTTTTCTGATTGTTCCATGTCTTCTGCATCTTTTTGCAGCAGGTGTTTTCTCTGGAGTGTGCGTGTGTAGAATATTTTTTTTTTAAAGTGGCACAGTGACTCACAATTTAATATTTGCATTGTGATTACCTATGACAGCCATCTTCTGAATATTAACATTCGAAACCTCTCCCAAGTCATATTTCATAACCTCCCCAACGCACACCATCCATGAATAAGATTTCATTATTAAGAATTTCATTTCTCATAATGGATTTTTTTTTTTCTAATTTAGGCTCCATGGGCAATGTGCTGAGATGACATGATTTATTGCTTCCAGTTTGCTGGCCTTGGGTACTAATTCTGCCTGAATACTAATTTTATGGCAGGCTGAACTTCTCTCTCTTTATCATCTTCTTCCCAAAGAAGGAAAAACTGCAGCCCTAAGACCTTCAAAACAAACAAACAAACAAACAAAAAACACCCCCAGAATGTAGAGGTAAACCTTTCCTTTAGAAGGAAAGGCTCACATTTGTTCAAAATGCTATTATCCCATCCATGGGCGACTGAAGATGGACTAAAGAAAACATCAGACAAATAACTGTCCTGGTGGGAAATGGAGCAGACTGATTAATTCTTAATTAATATCCATGTAGAGTAAACATCCTTTAATAGTAAACATCTAAGCTTGGTCTTAATAGACATTAGATTCCTATTAAGGCATTAGATTCCTAAGTATGCTTTAAACACATTTGCTCATAATGGAGGTCTTTCCTATTTGCAATGAAATATGTATGTGGAAATACATATTAACTTGTTACATGATATATGTGCGTGTGTTATGTTCCAGAGCTCAGAAAGACTGTGAAAGGAGCGAAAATTAATATTTACTGAGTATATTATAATAGTTTCCTGTGGCTGCTGTAACAAATTACCACAAACTTGGTGGCTTAAAACAGCAGAAAGTTATTCTCTCACAGTCTGGAGGCCAGAAATCCAAAACCAGTATCACTGGGCTGAAATGAAGGTTTGGGCAGGGCTGCACGCCCTCCAGAGGCTCTAGAGAAGAATCCATTCCTTCTCGCTTCCAACTTCTGGTGGTCGTCAGCATTCCTTGGCTTGTGGACACATCTCCAAACCTCTCTCTGCTCTATCTTCCCTTCACCTTCTCCTCTGTGTGTATGAAATCTCTCTCTGCCTCCCTCTTATAATGAACATATGATTGCATTTAGGGCCCAGTCGGGAAATCCAGAATAATCTCCCCACCTCAAAATCCTTAACTTAATGATATCTGCAAAGACCCTCACGCCTATTTTTTTTTTTTTTTTGCCATCTAAGAGAACATTCACAGATTCCAGGGATTAGGACATGGGTATCTTTTGGAGGGCCATTTTCTGCCTCCCACACTGAGCATTTACTCGGTACAATTTCCTACCTGTGGTGTATACCTGTACCTCCTCCCTCTACGAGCAACATGCAGTCAGAAACAACCCTGGGCCGGGAATCAGGACACCTGAGTTGTTTAACTCACCAGCACAGGTGCCATCACTCCTTTTCTGTGCTCAGAGCAGACATTGCTCATGAGCACAGCACTAGTTTTTACTGAACCCCTGGACTTGACCTCAGAACCTCAATACAGTGTTCCAGAAAATCAATGTGAGTTGAAGCCTATTTGCCACCTCTATCCGGAACCCTCAGTTTCCTCATGCATAAAATGGGAATACTCCCTGCAAATCTACCTCCTAAGGATAGTGTAAGGATCAAAGGACAAGATGGATGGGAAAGCACTTTATCAATGCTTAAAGCAGGTGACTAAAGAAGATACACTCCCAACAGGAACTCATGAGGAGACTGTCAAGGAGACACTTGCCAGGAAAGGAGAGGGCTCTTGGTGCAAGGAGATTGTGAAGGTCAGGTTCAAGGTAGTGGGTGTAGGTCTGAAACATAGATGATCATTCTTCTCTTTATTCATCCAGTAAAATAATATAAGCAGGCAGCCTAAGCAATCAGTCAGGATAGCTTAAAAACAACATCACTAAGCATGTAAACCCTGCGCTAGTCTTTGCTTGGCTCACAATAGCCGTCTGGCATGTGTTGGCCTGAAGTCTCTACACACTTGCCAGCCCTCCAAGCACCACCAGCTCTGTCTGTTCAAATTATAGCATCCCTTCAAGGACTACTGAAAATGTGCCCCTCTGGGAAGTCTTCCCGGGTGTAACAGGACGTGCTTGCTCCCAACTCCTGAGCATTTTGTCACATGTGTTTTGAGGTTCACTTAGAGATAGGGACAAGCCATCCCTGTCTCCACAGATGTTGCAAGAGCTCTTGCCAAAAAGCCTGTAAGTGAATTCCCTAAATCCCTCTCCAGCATTTCAAAGTGTCTCCCCGTTTCCTTCCAGCATTTGAAGTCAGCACGCTACCCCCTCAGTAGTTCAGTGACCCCTTCGGATGACAGCTCCACAGGGGCTGCTTTGCCTAGAACCTGGTTCTAGGCTTGGTTCTGCTACAGACCAGCTGTGTGACCTTGACACTCAGCTGTTCCTCTATAAAATGGGAAGAGGGTTGAGCACCTGCCCTCCCTGCCTCTCAGGGTTGTTGGCAACGACAAAAAACACAAACTTTGTTGCATACAGACTGGTTCAAATCCCAGCTCACCGTCCCATTCTAGCTGTGTGTCCTTGGCGAAGTGGCTAAACTCACTCAACCAGTTTTTCACCTGTAAAATGGGAATACTAATGCTTACTTTCTAAGGGATAATAGGTGTATAATGCTTAGCACAGTACCTGACATCTAATAAGTGCTCAATACATCTTAGCAAGAGTTGTTTAGCAAGAAGAAGCGCTTTCGTTGAAAGACATGGTATTGTCAGACTGAAGATATAGCTAGACAGGACAGAGGCAGCTGGGACCAGACAAGGAGGTCAGGAGCAGGCACATCTGGGAAGAAGGGTCTTGCAATCTAAAGTTCACGATCAGGCAGGTTGTGTTGAAATAACCCTCCTGATAATACTCAGCACACGTGATGGAATTGTCCTAAGCAAACATGTTTAACTCCTGAGCGATCCTATTGGTAAGGTATTATTATCTTTTATAGATGAGGAAAAAGAGGCTCAAAGATGGCCAATGACTTGCCCAAGGTCATGTAGAAGATCAGGGTGTCAAATCCAGGTCTGTCTGTTGACATAGCCCTTGCTCTTAACTACAAAGTAAACATGGCACGTGTAAGGTTCCTAACATATACAGGGCACAGAACAGTTCTTATTTCTTATTTCCCTCTCCTGGGTAGAAGAGCAGGAGTGTGGCTGGTACCATCCTGGGCAAAGCTGCATTCTAGCTTCAGGAGGAGAACCTTGGAGAGGTGGATGTTCCGTGAGATGGATAGAAGTGAGCGTGTTAAGAATATGATCCTATAACCAGAGGCAGCTGGGACTGGGCAAGAAGGGAAATACAAAGTGAAGCCAGTCAAAGCTATCTGGAATTAGCTACATTAATAATAAAAACCCTGGCTAAGAAGAAAAACCTCCACGTGTCCCATATTCCAAGTTTAAAGCCAACCCTTCCCTCTACCCCCAAGGGCTGATGGAGAGGGACCAGGCAAGCAGAACCAGCACCACCCCCTATCCTGCCAGCACCACCCTCTAACGTGGGCAAGCTAAGAGGAGGCCTGGGGATAAGAATGGAGTTGACTTTCGAAGATTGCAGTGTTTGAAAAAGACAGCTCATCCCCTTTGCTGACCTCCCCATGGGGAAGTGGAGAGGGCTCTTGACCGGTTTCTCTCTCTGCAGCAGAGGCCCCCTGCACTGGCTGGGAATGCGTTTCGATACAAGTAATAGAAAATATGACCTGCAGTGCTTTGAGCTGCTGGTTGCTATATTAGTTCATTTTGGGCATCCATGCCTTCAAGGACACAGGCTATTTCTTTCTGTTCCACCATCCTTTATGTGTTAGTTTTCATTCTCTATCTTGTCATTTAATGGTTGTAAAAAGGCTTTTATACTTCCAAGTTTTCTACTGGTTAAGGCAAGAAGAAGGGGGAGAGGACAAAAGACCCTCTCCTTGCAGGCTTGGCTTTTTGCTCCTGCTCCCTACACACGTCTTATGTTTCATTGGCCAGAACTGGGTTGCTTGCCTTCCCTAAAACCAATCACAGGCTAAGGGGCATGAGAGTGCTATGACTGGCTTTGACCAATCAGAAGCTATCTCCTAGCGTTGTGGTAAGGGTCTACCCTCTCGATAACACGGGCTCTCTGTCCACTACCCATGTGAACTGAAGAAAGGGAGGTGCAAAGACTACTGGGTAGGGAGCGGGTCGTATCTTTTCCAACTCAAGAGAAGCAATAGCAAATTTCGTGTCTACAAAAAGAGGACACTGACATCCCATTCCTTGACTGGACACTTGTCCGATCCCAGTCTTATTTGCCTGCCTCAGTGCCATCAGAGTTGGACAAAAAGACACCTGGAGAGAGCTGAGCAAGGACAGGCAGAAAGGACACAGGGACCGCTTCCTGGACTTCTGAATTATTAAGAGATAAGGAGATGACTCCCACCTATGCCAAGTGCCTCAGGACCAGGGACCAGAGAGGAGAGATGAGATTGGGACTTACGGGTTTACTTGGGACCATCATTGATACGGCAGAGAGCCAGCTTTTATCCCGGGCTTGCAGTGTGAATTGAGGCTGCACAATTAAAGAAGTTATAGTCTGTGGAGGAAGAAGCAATTTTAAAAGGCTCTACCCTCTGACTAACTTCTCTGTGTCCC